>NC_134692.1:127334624-127684624 GCF_050947455.1 Rhinoderma darwinii
TCGCTCTCTCTTGCTCTCGCTCTCTCTTGCTCTCGCTCTCTCTTGCTCTCGCTCTCTTTTTCTCGCTCTCGCTCCCTCTTTTTTTTTCTCTCTCTCTCCCTCCCTCTTTTTTTCTCTCTCTCTCCCTCCCTCTTTTTTTCTCTCCTCCTCTTTTTTTTTTTCTTCTCTTTCGCACTCTCTCTCTCTCTCTCTCTCTCGCTCTCCTCTTAATTTGCTTTACTGTCTGTTGTCAGGATTTTTCTTTTTCTATCTTTCTCTCTCTTTTTCTCTTTCTCTCTCTTTTTCTCTCTCCTTTTCGCTCTCTCTTTCTTTTGCTCTCTCCTCTTTTTTTTTTTTTTTTCCTCTTTCGCTCTCTCTCGTTCTCGCTCTCTCGCTCTCCTCTTAATTTGCTTTACTGTCTGTTGTCAGGATTTCCAGATTTGGCCATAATTTTACTGAGGAAATTTAAATGGGGGAAAGTATTTCTTGAACTGAACAAGGAATTGCTTGATCAATACAGTAAGTGTCAAGACGTGGAAGAAGTAAAGAAAGTTGAAGCTGAATTCTTGGCTGCTGACAATGACAAGGATACTGAAGAAATAGGTGTGTTATCTGATTATTATTTTTCGTTATTTCTCAAAATGACTGTTTTGTATCCCAAAATTTTAGGAAACGCTTAAACCAGTACATACAGAGTGTAATTGTTCTGTTCTATGTAATTATATTGGATAGTAAAAGATCTTGCTGCGGATTGTTTATTGTTATTAAGGGCCTGTTCACATCAGCGTTGGGCTTCTGCTTGGCTTTCAGTTTATCTGTTCCATCAGAGGAACGGAAAGACAAATGGAAAGTATTGCTTCCGTTTGCATTACCATTGATTACAATGGCATTTTTTTTGTCAGTTTGTTTTGCCTCCGCT
Source organism: Rhinoderma darwinii (assembly GCF_050947455.1). Classification (NCBI taxonomy): domain Eukaryota; kingdom Metazoa; phylum Chordata; class Amphibia; order Anura; family Rhinodermatidae; genus Rhinoderma; species Rhinoderma darwinii. The sequence continues at coordinate 127,335,523 of NC_134692.1, forward strand.
CCACAAGGTTTCAGTTTTTTCTCATGGAAACAGTAGTTCAGCACACTACGCTATTGTTTCACTGAAAAAAACGCAAACCTAGCGGAACGTAGGCAAACAAGCTGAAACAAAAAAATGCCATTGATATCAATGGTAATGCAAACGGAAACAATACTTTCCATTTGTCTTTCCTTTAAAGAGGAGCGGTCGCCTCTCCTGACATGTCTATTTTAGTAAATCCTTGTATTCCCATGAAATCACAATTCTGGGGCATCTTATCATAGAAGTCCACATTGTGCCATTCCTCTGTTGTTCCTCCAAGAAATGTATGAATAATTCGATTACTTGGTATGTCTGACACTGTTTACTTAGTGAGACTGTGTAGGGACAGGCTGCTTTGACAATGGGAATGCTAACACCCAGTTGGCTATTTATACATTTCTAGGAGGAATAACAGAGGAACGGCACAATGTAGAGTTCTAAGAAAATATGTCTTACAATTGAGGATTACAAGTATTTGAGATGTCAGGAGAGGTGACGTTTTCTCTTGAAATGGATTTTTTTAGTCTCAAACATTCATGACATATCACTCGGCTGGATCACCCATAGACTTTGATGGAGAATTACCGTGTATCTGCTGCCACTCCATTCACTAGAGTTGTGCTCCCCCGGCATATGTTTACATATAACATAGTTATTTCACTGATTAAACACTGTTGTACACTATTTGTTTTTCTTTAGACGCTTTTGTTACACACTTTTTATCATTTTAATTTTAGATCCATTTGATGTTGATTCTGGCAGAGAATTTTCTAATCCCAATAGAGTCATCTGTTCAAAAAGGTAATTTTTGGTTCTAATTGTACATTTGCGTAGTTATCCACGTCTGTCCCAGTGTTCCTCCTTTCTCATGGGGACTTGCATTTTAAAATTTTATTCAACTGCAATCCCACAGCAAATGAAAGCCTCACCTGGAATGTCCCATTGGTCATCATGTTACGATGACTATCACGGGAAGAAGGCGGCTTTAAGTGTACGAATGACATCTAGCATAAGGGGTATGTTCATATACTGCAGATTGTTTTCACAAATCCACGTCGAAATGCGCGTGCATTGCAATGCATTGAAATCAGTGGTGAAAATCTGCTACATGTGGTTATGTAAAACCTCATTTCATACCGTTGTACTGTAAATTATACCCGCTGAAGCAGGTTTAATAAAGGAGGATTGTTCTAGAAGCACTCCGGATAGACGACTGGCAGCGCCTGCAAGATTTGGTCTTTTTGTGGATTATCTATATTCAATAGGAACCGTCCAATGGATTACAATCCGTCCTGGTCATGTGATGCACACGCACTTGTCTGCTTTCATGGGAACATTTAATCAATTGTGTTACAGAAGTTAATCTGTGCATGTATCGGGCGCCATTCTACATAGCCAGATCCGCCAGTCTCGTATCTGATTGGTCCGTATCTGTTATGTAAAACGATGGGTAATTATAGTGAGATCGTTTCAAACTAAACTTTGTATCTGTAAAATCGTGCCAATATCTTGCATTGAAGCTGAAAAAAAAAAAAGTTTGTAATTTTTTTCAGATTAACAAATGATGATGAGGAGGAATCGGAGGAGGAAAGTAGTGATGAAGGCTCCGAAGATGAAAGTGAGGAGGAGGATGGCGGTGGTGAGGCGGCTTCTAGTAAACCTGTTGTTTGGAAAGGGGTCAAAAAGAGACTTAGGGACTAAGCTGTGAAATACAAAATCTTCACACCCTCCTACGAGGACTGAGATGAAATCATGTATGTAAAGCATTTTGTACATTAAATGTTTAAGAATGAAGTATAAATCTTTTCAGCGACGGGCATACATTGGGCATACATTGAATACATTTGTGGTTTATTTCTTTTTACCTTTAAGCAAATGTAAGAACAAGAACTTCTGTTTCACATTTTATTAAATTCAATGTAAAATACAAATATAAAACATTTTAATCCCACATGTAAAATGTACTGTACGTCGCCACACTGATCTCTGGAAACATTCGTGTTTAGACATTTTCTACGTTCAACTTACAGCAAGACCCAGACGCTGCACCTAGAAATGGTCCGGATACAGTGAGTGTGCGCTATGTAGTCAGTGTCATAGCCGTGACGTGTAAATCGTCAGCATATCAACGTTACATCATATATACGTATCTTAACAAGAGGTTTTTTTTTTTTTCCTGCCACGTAGCTAAAATGGACAACGACAGTCAAGGCTCAGGTTTCAGAAAAGCTCATTTGTATGAAATAGGACCTTACATTTCCATTAAAAACACGAAGGAAACTGTACGAGCCACTTACGGGTATTTTCTTTTCATTTTTAGCAGCTAGCAAACTAAGTACAAACATGGCGTCTATTTCAGGGAAATTCTGGGGCCAGTCGAAATAAGTAGGGCAGCGAGTCAATGGTTCCCGATCACCTTACAGCAGATCCGGCCCGGGACATAGAATCGACTGTAGATGCTCTAATGTGACAGATTCTCTCTAAGAACAGTCCCTGCAATGGGAATATAGTAAGTACGGAGGGCTCTTCCTACACCCATGTGACAGGACTTACCTGTAAGGCATAAGAATTATTTTCTATTACAATTAACGGAGGTTTAAAGTGAATGTCCACTCATGAACGGCTTAATGTTTCTATTTTGGTTGGGATTTTTTTAATGTAAAGAAGTTGCGTTTTAATTTTTTTTAATAAATCTCTATTTTTTGGATACAGGGCTTCAAATCCCCTGCATATAGTTAAAATATATGTTTACTACCTGCAGCTATCAGTAGGGGGCAAAAATAGAGAGGAATCCTCCAGCTCAACCACTGACTGTCGTAATCCAGACCGCGCTCGGATCCTGCGTGACGGCACATGGCTCATGTCCATGAATAAGGACAGAAGTGTTGTCCGAAACGCGTAGGCTACTGCTACCACACCCTTTGCACTTGAACTTTTAATTATTGAATTAAACTTGGAACTGTGGTTCCTTTTTACAATCCTCTACAAGCGCTGGATCATTTCTTTGTTTTCTTATCAGTAGGGGGCGCTTAGGAGCTTACTGCATACTGTTATATGTTAACCTCAATAACACCGTATACAGTAAACTTCTAAGCTCCCTCTAGTGGTGGGATGCAGCCAACATGTGTTATAAAGTCAATCAGCACAGAAGGTTGAACCTAAAAACGACATGATGTTAAAAGTTGGAGATTCACTTTCAATAGGTCATTCTCTTTGCAGTTGCAGCGTTTTGAATACGTTTCCATGAATAGCCCAAGGTTCCTGTAGCAATTTTGCACCATTCGTATTAATAGCTCTTTGTTTAGCAACGAAGAGAATTCAGGTCTACATTTAACTTTGTGCCCCTGTCTAATTAACTGTATAAGGCGTCATTCACATCTGCGTCAGGCTTCCGTTTATTGGTTCTATCAGACCTTTCCGTCAGGGGAACGCATGAACGGAAACAATGGCGTTCCCTTTGCATTATCATTGACTTCAATGGTAATGCTTCCGTGGCAAATGGTTTACGTTTGTCTGCATTCTGTTTTTTTGGCGGCATCAATAGCGTAGTCCCTAAGAATGGAGCGGTGACCAAGCATGCGAAGTACCGCTCCATTCACAGAAGGCTCACGGGAACCCCTGGTATCGGTGGGGGTCCCAACGGTCGACCTTTTCCTATCCTGTAGTTAGGTGATTAATGTTTAAAGGGGTTTCTCATAATAATTGATCTATTTGGGGAATGTTCTCCATTTTCTATACCTCTCTGTACAAATATTATGGATTCTAAAAACCAGCAGGTGGCGCCAAACCCATTGCCATGTCTATCTGATCAGCTGCATCATGCTACATGCCCAGTACTGGATATTGATGCATCCCAGAATTTCCATTGAATAGACTTAAGACGAAAGATCTTTACTTGGTCGGTGAAACTGAAATCAATTCCATGATACACCGATTATTACGATATTCAATTAACACTTAATATTTAAAACTCCAGTTCTCAAAAACAGACCAAAAACTTAACAATAGATAAAGTAGATAAAGTTATTTTAAGCTTCATCTGTTCCCTGCCAAAGGGGCTTTTGACACAATACAGCACAACTGTGTTGTCTCCCATGGCAGCCAAGGGGTTAAGATATTTACAATTCTTTTTTTTTACAGTATAAATAGAATTTCAGTCGTCTTCCATAAACTTCTCCAGTTCCCGAAGTTTCTTCACAAAATCTTGTGCTTCTTTGTCCATTCTTCCATCTAACATCTTTAATATTGACTTCACTGAAGAATAGAAAACATGTTTTACACTTACAGAAAAATGAGGGGACATTTAACAACACATTCTGAAAAAACTGGCCTTGTTGCCCATGGCAACTAATCAGAAATCAGCTTCCAAATATTAAACAGATCTGGAAAAATAAAAGCTGCACTGTGATTGGTTGCTATAGGCAACAGGGCCTGTAATATGTATTCAATTAATAGAAAGCTGGGGTAGAAATTAAGAATAACCACAGGATGGGTCATAAATGTCAAGCTCTGGAACCCGCACCTATATCTAGAGTATGGGTCACCCAACCCCCATCCGCTGATTACAGTCGGGGACTATGTGGAGAGGTGGTCACGCTTGCGCATGTCTCTCTATTATGTTCTATGGGGTTACGGAAACAGCCGACTAAACGCTGCTTAGCTGTTTCCGTAACTCCCATTGACTAGGATGGAAAGAGATGTGCGCAAGCGTAGTCCCTGCCTTAAATCGGCGGCGGCGCCGCCGCCGCACCAGGCAGGACAGGGGTTGGGTAACCCCTGTTCTCGATATATACATGCGGGTCCCAGAGGTGGATATGGCAGAAGTGTTAGAGAAGGAAATAATCCTATTTTGGCATTAAGGCCTGCAAGAATTTTTCATATTTGCGTCGCCGCATTAAGAGAGCCAAACCTTTTTTTTTTTTTACCAGGAAAGATAGAAAGAGGCTGGCATTACTTCTTAACCCCTTTAGGACACAGCCTGTTTTGGCCTTCAGGACACAGCCTATTTTTTCAAATCTGACATGTGTCACTTTATGTGGTAATAACTCCGGAATGCTTTTACCTATCCAAGCGATTCTGAGATTGTTTTCTCGTGACATATTGTACTTTATGTTAGTGAAAAAATTTGGTCGATAAATTCAATATTTATTTGTGAAAAACTTCAAATTTTAGCAAAAATTTGCAAAAATTTGCATTTTTCTAAACTTAAATGTATTTGCTTGTGAAACAGATAGTAATACCACACAAAATAGTTACTAGTTACCATTTCCTATATGTCTACTTTATGTTTGCATCATTTTTTTTCACGTACTTTTATTTTTCGAGGACGTTACGAGGCTTAGAACTTTAGCAGCAATTTCTCATATTTTCAATAAAATTTCAAAAGGCTATTTTTTCAGGGACCAGTTCAGTTCTGAAGTTGCTTTGAGGGCCTTATATATTAGAAAGTCCCCATAAATCACCCCATTTTGAAAACTGTACCCCTCAAGGTATTCAAAACCACATTCAGAAAATATTTTAACCCTTTAGGCGTTTCACAGGAATTAAGGCAAAGTAGAGGTGAAATTTACAAATTTCATTTTTTTTGCCGAAATTCATTTGTAATAAAAAAAAATCTGTAACACAGAAGGTTTTACCAGAGAAACGCAACTCAATATTTATTGCCCAGATTCTGCAGATTTTAGAAATATCCAACATGTGGCCCTAGTATGGTAATGGACTGAAACACAGGCTTCAGAAGCAAAGGAGCACCTAGTGGATTTCGGGGCCTCCTTTTTTTAGGAATATATTTTAGGCACCATGTCAGGTTTGAGGAGGTCTTGTGGTACCTAAACAGCCGAAACCCCCCCAAAGTGACCCCATTTTGGAAACTACACCCCTCAAGGCATTTTTCTAGGGGTATAGTTAGCATTTTGACCCCACAGTTTTTTTGCAGACTTTAGTGGAATTAGTCTGTGAAGATGAAAATCACCTATTTTTCTGTGGAAACATAGAATTTTTTCATTTTTACAAGGAATAAAGGAGAAAAAGCCACCCAACATTTGTAAAGCAATTTCTCCCGATTACGGCAATACCCCATATGTGGTCGTAAACTGATGTTTGGACCCACAGCAGGGCTCAGAAGGGAGGGAGCGCCTTTTGGATTTTTTGAAGCAGATTTTGCTGGATTGGTTTTCAGTGCCATGTCGGGTTTGCAACGCCCCGGAGGGACCAAAACAGTGGAAACCCCCCAAAAGTCACCCTATTTTGGAATCTACACCCCTCAAGGAATTTTTCTAGGGGTATAGTGAGCATTTTGGCCCCTCAGGATCTTTTTTAGAGCTAGGGTGACCAAAAAACAGCGATTTTGGCGCTTTAAATTCTTTATTTATTACAGCGTTCACCGTGCGCAATAAATTACGTTTTAATTTATTCTGCCGGTCGGTACGATTACGCCGATACCATATGTGTATAGTTTTTTTTAAGTTTTGCAGCGTTTGCACAATAAAATGAAGTTTCTATAAAATAATTTATTTTCTGGGACACGCTATTCTGAGCCGTAACTTTTTTATTTTTTCGTCAAAAAAGCTGTGGGAGGTCTTGTTTTTTGCGGGACGGGTTGTAGTTTTCATTGGTACCATTTTGGGGTAAATGCAACTTTTTGATCACTTTTTATTCTATATCTTGGGAGGGGTGGTGACCAAAAAATAGCGATGCTGACCGTTTTCAGTTTATTTTGTTTGCGGCGTTCACCGTGCGGAAAAATTAACATTATAGTTTCATAGATTGGGTCGTTACGAACGCGGCGATACCAAATATGTGTACTTTTTTTTAACGTTTTCATTTTTTCCCTATAATAAATGACTTATTATAGGAAAACAAAACCTTTTATTTTTACACTTTTATAAAACATTTTTATTAACTTTTTTTTACTTTTTACACTTTATATTTTTGTTTATTAACTTTTTTTTTTACTTTTTACACTTTCTTTTTTTGACCTGCAGCTCTGATCGCTGCTGGAATACATTACACTACCTAGGTAGTGTAATGTATTCCAACTGTCAGTGTGACGTCACAGTCACTCTGACAGTTGGTCTACGAGGATCAGCAGAGGCTGATCCTCATAGGCTGACATACATGGCAGACCTGGGGGCCGTTGTCTGGCCCCCGGGTGCCATCACAAGCATCAGAAGCCCCCACGATTGCATGGGGGCTGCTGATGCAATACAAACCCGCTACATGCGGAGATTGCAATCGAGCCCCGCATGTAACGGGTTAATTGCCGAAATCAGCGGCGATGAGCCGCTGATCGGCAACACTAGAGAGTGTCAGCTGTCGGGGACAGCTGATCTCCAAGTTCCCGATGCACACTGTCGCCGACAGTGTGCATCGGGAACGGCACAGTGACTTTCTGTCACTCTGACAGGAAGCCTATCAGGACCAGCCGAAGGTTGGTCCTGATGGGCTTCTGTCCATGGCAGACCCGGAAGCCATTGTTTGGCTTCCGTTTGCCATACTAACTATCGGCAGACCCCGCGATTTCGGACGGGGGTCTGCCGATATGTTAGAAACCCCTAAAATTCGGCGATTGCACCCGATCGCCGAATTTAAGGGGTTAATGCGCCGAAATCAGCGGCAAAGGACCGCTGGCCGGCAAGAGGGGAGTGTCAGCTGTCGGCGACAGCTGACCTCCTGGTTCCCGGTGCACACTGTCGCCGACAGTGTGCACCGGGATTAACTCAGTAACTGTACGTCCTCGTGCGGGAAGTAACTTCCTGCAACGACGTACAGTTACGTCCTGGTGCGGATAGGGGTTAAAGGGTAACTAAACGTTCAACAAACCCCTGACATGTCAGAAGTTTGTGGGGGTCCGAGCACTGAGACCCCCACCAATCACTTGGAAATGTTTGATTACATTGAGAACCGGTAGTGACCATTCTCCTTGTCAATAGAGTTTGGTCCTACAGTCTGGAAATCAGGGACATACTGACTAGGAGAATAGTGATGCCCTGTTAATTTATTCATGCATTTTCAGGAGGAATAGCAGAAGCACAATACAGCGTTGGGCTATGTTCACACCTTTGTTCCAGTTTCCGTTGTTCTGCTCCATTGTAGGAGCAGAACGGAAAAAAGAACGGAAGCGCCAGATCCATCTCATCATAGACATCAGCAGCGCCTGACGGAACCCACTGACTTTTATGGGCTCGTAAAAGTGTCCATCGTTTTATCGAAAAAAATAGCGCTGCACTATTTTTTTGCGGCATTTTGGACTGGAACTACGATGGACGCTCCTATTGGAGTATCTGACAAGATGCTCTAGAATTGTTATTTATGGGGAATGTATTTACTAAAACAGACGTGATGCGAGCTCACAGGTCCTATTTAAAGGGGTTTTCCAGTCATCAGAAATTGATAGCTTATACTGAGGATAGGCCATTAATATCTAAATCAGTGGTGGTCTGACTCTCGGCACCCCTGCCGATCAGCTGTTTTGAAAGGGTTGCAACACTCGTACGAGCGCTGCTTTCCCTTAATTCGTACTGTGAATCACCGACATACTTGTAGCGGCAGTTCACGGTATTACAGTAGGTCGGCGATTCATAATACAAGCTGTGACCGTAGTGACGCGGAAGCAGCGCTCATAAAAGCACCGCAGCCCTTTCAAAACAGCTGATTGGCGGGGGTGTCACCAACCCCTCTCTCTATGGGTATAATGGAAACTTCCTCGGTGTTCGTGATTGCCTCCCACACTAAGACTTACGTGACAAAAAGGGCCGCTGTGGTTTCGATTAACAAACATCCAAATAAAACAAGAATATTCACAGTGTAAAGTCTATAGTGGTGAACTACCGGCAACCCACTGTATCTTTATAATGAACCCGCATCTATATCACATTACCGTTGGCCTTTGGTCTCGTCAGCTTCAGTACCGTGGGCTGGACGTTTTTCACACCACCCGTAATATGAGGCCGATTTAATCCATAGATGACGTTCATGGGGAGGACGGCCTCACCAGCAAAGTCATTAGTAGAGAGCCAGTCGTGATCCATGACAGTAAAGACAATGCAGGCGGACTTCCTCCGACACTGCTCTGATGACACCGGGCTGCGGAAGATATTACAGCGTATTATGGGCGCAAAGCTTATTTTACATAGACATCAAGTGGGAAGGATTTCTGCCCAAAATTATACCATGGTAACATTTGCATGGAGTTTGTATGTTCCCCCTTCCTGTGCTTGGGTGGGTGTCCACTTGGTACCCCGGGTTTGCTCCCAAAGTCCAACATACTTAAAGGGATTGTTCACTTTGGACAAAGTATTTTTGTCGGACACTGATCAGCTTATCACCAGGGAAGCCTTCTGACTGCTGCAACCCCCAGCGATCAGTTGTAATGTTAAATTTCCTTGCAGCGCCACCACAGGGAAAATGTAGAATTACAAGTTTTTATTGACATCACTAGGTAGGTCATCCAAAGCAATTGATGCTCTTTGTAGCCGCTTCAGCTAATAGATGGAGTGTCTGAATGAGGTCCCCCCTCAAATAACTCAAAATTCCCTAATTTGGTATTTAAAAATGGGTTTTCTATACCAGAAAAACTATGAAAATATGTGTTATATAAGTGACAGCAAAGACATTTATATGTGCAAAATAATGAGGTAAGAAATAAAAATCATGGTCCCTCAGCTGCCTTCCACTGCTGTTGTCACTCTAGCCCAGTGGTTCCTAACCGGGGTGTCGTGAGAACAGTCCAGGGGTGCAGCGACACTCCGCTCAGCCACTGCCCTGAAAAAAAAAAAAATCCTTTTCAGGCAGATTCTTTTCTGCCTTACTAAGGCCCTGTTCACACGGAGCTTTTTGCAGGCGGAAAAATCAGCTCCGATTCTTTTGAAGTGGTTTTGCACCACAGGTGTTTTTTGTCAGCGTTTTTTACGTTTCCCATTGATTTTAATGGGGTTTTTGAGGCGGAAAACGCCTCAAGATAGGGCATGTCACTTTTTTTTCCCGCAAGCGGGAAAAAAACACCTCCACCTCCCATTGAAGCAATGGGAGGCAATTTCGACCATTTTTTGCCGTGGTTTTCGCTGCGGTTTCCGCGGTAAAAAGAGTGTCGAAAGACACACTGTAAACAGGGTCTAAGGCCATGTTCACACAGTTTTTTGCAAGCAGAAAAATCTGTTATCAAAATTCCTGAAGAAATTTGGATGCAGATTTTGACCTGCCTGCACTTTCTCTGGCGTGTCTTTTGCGGCGTTTTTCGGCAAACAAAAGCCACGTAAAACAATTTCTCTGCCTCACATGGATTTCAATGGGCGGTCAGAGACGGAACCGCAGGAAGAAAGAGTGTGTTGCTTTTTTTTTTCGCGAGCGTTTTTTTCAGCTCACGAGGGAAAAATGCCTCTGCCTCCCATTAAAATCAATGAGAGGCGATTTTTAATTTTTTTTTGTTGCAGTTTCCACGTCAAACACAGCACGAAATAACTCAGTGTGAACTAGCCCTAAGAGTGTAGTGCTGGTTTTTAGCAGTTTTTTGACTTTTTGTAAACCGTTTTTGGTAGGGGTGCCCTGAGAATTTTTTTCTTCCAGGGGTGCCTCGAGCCCGTAAAGGTTGGGAAACTCTGCTCTAGCCCATGAGTCTCAGTGAGTTCTGGGGGAACCCAGAAAGTAGTTGCAGCATGGGTCACTAAGTAAGGATCTACACATCCCTTATCCTGATCTTAAAAAAGAAAAGTGTTACCCATGTACTTACAAGTAAAACAGCTCATCATACACTGGGTGTAAAGTTTTGGCTTTAACTTGTGTTCGTTGAGCCTTCGCCATCGGGAAAACATGATTGGGGCAGAGCTCAATGATGACAAAGGGATCACTAAGACCTGTAGAATAAAGCGCAAGACTTGTAAAAGGAGACCTAGTGATGACCTGCAGACTTTCACACGTAACAAACAGCCTTGACGTGATCCAAAGGGCATCCCCCCTTCTCATTTACCCCTTGAACACTGCGGTCAGCTTTGATCGCAGCATTCAGGGGAATAACGACAGAGATGAGAGATTTCTCTGATCTCCGCCGCGGGGCTGCGGCTTTGTAATACAGCCATTGCCCCGCTCCTGACAATAAGTGTGCGCGCGCGCGGTCAGCATAAGGTGATACGGCTGGCGCTGCACTAATGAGACAGAACTTGGTGATGTTTTGCAGTGCGCCCGCCATGTTCTGTCTTCAGTGCCGGCAATCATTAGTGCAGCGCCGGCCACATCACATGCTGACCGCTTGCACACTTGTGAGGACTCGGGAGCGGGGCAATGGCTGTATCACACAGCCGCAGCCCCGCTCTCATACATTCATGTGTTACAATGCTAAGCTGTGCGGCCGCACAGCTTAGTATCGAAATACATGAAATAACGGTATTGAACCGTTTGAGGGTGCACAGTATAGAAACGGCAGTTCGATGCATCGTGGAACCCCTTCGAGTGACAACTACAGTCCACAAGATTGCACGCAACTCAATGTATTCATGTGGACTGCAGCTGTAGTTCAATTGTTAAAATCAATCAGTAGCGCTACAAATGGTCTAGGTGTAACCCTGTGGAAGATATGTTAATCACAGGGTGTCCCGCTAAGGTCAGGCCACCGATCAGCTGTACACTGGGGAAGCCCAGCATCATTTCCTTTGGGCGCCACCACAGGAGAAATAATGTATTACGCACTTCTCTTCTAAATCAATAGAGAATCCATGTAATTCAGACACACCGGGTCCTGCTGATTGAGAAATGGTATTTAATCTGGCGGATTCCCCATTAGGGTATCTGAATATTGTTTTTCTAAAGCAGACGACCCCTTTAAGAGTAAGAAAATACAATGCTTGCGGGATAGGGCATTTATGTCAATGGTTGTCTGTCTTCTCACAACAGATGACCTATCCACCGAATAGGTCATCAGTATGTCATCGGTGCGGGTCCAACACCCGGACCCTGCACCGATAAGCCGCTCCAGTGGCTTGCGGGCATCGGATGTTGAGGCACATAATGCTATCTACGGAGCCCGGAAGCAGTTGGCTCCAAACATAGCATAGTGGCCGTGCTGCAGAACTGAAGGTCCGCTCCTATTCACTATTCTGTGGCCGGAGCGATCTGTTTCTGGCTTGTACGTCCGGTGCGCGGAGACACCAGACCAGCTGATCTGTGCGGGGCCCGGGTGTCAGACCCCCACATATAATGTACTCAGGGGCGTAACTAGGAAAGACTGGGCCCCATAGCAAACTTTTGACTGGGGCCCCCCCCTCCCCTGGGAGTCACACAACCCCCCTTGTAGATAGTGCCTTTTTTACAGCCCCCCCTGTAGATAACGCCATACAGTCCCCCTGTAGATAACGCCATACAGGGCCCCCCTGTAGATAACGCCATACAGCCCCCCCTGTAGATAACGCCATACAGCGCCCCCCTGTAGATAACGCCATACAGCCCCCCTGTAGATAACGCCATACAGCCCCCTTTGTAGATATCTACAGAGGGGGACTGTATGGCGTTATCTACAGGGGGGGCTGTATGGCGTTATCTACAGGGGGGACTGTATGGCGTTATCTACAGGGGGGACTGTGTGGCATTATCTACAGGGGGGCGCTGTATGGCGTTATCTACAGGGGACTGTGTGGCGTTATCTACAGGGGGGGACTGTGGCATTCTCTACAGAGGGGGCTGTATGGCGCTAACGCCATACAGCCCCCACTGTAGAGAACGCCATACAGCCCCCCCTGTAGAGAACGCCATACGGCCCCCCCTGCAGGGAACGCCATACAGTCCCCCCTGTAGATAACGCCATACAGCGCCCCCCCCTGCAGGGAGCGCCATACAGCGCCCCCCCCCTGCAGGGAACGCCATACAGCGCCCCCCCCTGCAGGGAACGCCATACAGCGCCCCCCCCTGCAGGGAACGCCGTACAGCGTCCTGTCCCCCCCCCCCCCAAAAAAATGCGACCTACAGTGTTGTTGTGTCCTACAAATAACATGCATCCCCTATCCACAGGATAGGGGATACATGTGTGATCGCTGGCAGCGATAGGGGGAACGGGGGACTGAAAGTCCCCTGAAGTTCTCCATGACTAACCTCTGACTTCCGGCGTCTGTGTCGGCAGCTCAATAAAAATGAAAGGAGCGCTGGTCACGCATGCGCACAAGCGCGAGCGGCGCTCCATTCATTTCTACGGAGAAGCCGACACAGAACCCGGAAGTCCGAGGTTTGTGATGGAGAACTTCAGGGGACTTTCAGTCCCCCGTTCTCCCTAGCAATGCCAGCGATCACACATGTATCCCCTATCCTGTGGAGAGGGGATACATGTCTTTTGTTTAATGGCAGAGCGGGGAGATACCTCCCTGCTCTGCCGTAGTGATGAGTGGCGTCCCGCTGTAGCAGCTATAGCGGCTGCTAGCGGAGCCTGCGGCCATGGTGGGGGCCCGTGCCGGCGGGCGACACGGGCCCCCTCATGCCGCGGGCCCCGTAGCAGCCGCTACTGCTGCTACGGCGGTAGTTACGCCACTGCATGTACTGATGACCTATCTGGTGGATACGGCTATATGAAGTGATCCCCTTCGCTCCAGCCTCAGTCTCTCACACTGTGTGAAGCAGCTTCATGCTGATAGGACAGCGTCAGAGACTGTGAGGAGGCTCCGCCTCAGGAGAATCTCGAGTGTTGACACTCACTTGTCTAATATAGGCTCATTTGCATATTTAGAAAGAAAGCTCAAAACTTAAAATAATACACGTTTTGGGACACGATTTTTCACTATTATCAGTGTGACCGCGCCTATTAGATTAGCTGGGAGATAGGGCATTACTAAACTAGTGACAGTCTCTTTAATCATGCACTGTATAATGAAAAGTTCTGCCACTTGGTTTTCAATTAGTCACCAAAATCCGTTAGTTAACCCCTTCCCCTGCATGAATTCTGGGCCTTAATGACCACGTTTTTTTTCGTCTTTCCATCGTCCCATTCAAAGAGCTATAACTTTTTTATTTTCCTGTCGACATAGCTGTATGAGGACTTGTTTTTTGCGGGGTGAGTTGTACTGTTCAATGGCACTGTTTTGGGGTATATAGAATTTTTTCAATTAACAATTGATTTTTTTTGTGGGGGGGGGGGGATATAAAAAAACAGCAATATAGCCATAGTTATGTGCATTTTAAATTTACGCCGTTCACCATGCGGTGTAAATATCATGCTATCTTTATTCTATGGGTTGGTACGATTACGACGATACCAAATATGTATAGATTTTTTTATGGTTTACTACTTTTGCAGAATAAAAACACTTGAACTAAAATAATTTTATCTTCCATCGCTGCTTTTGGGGTACATGGGACTTATTGACTAACCTTTATTATTTTTTGGGGGGGAAATGGAAAAAATAGCAATTTTGCCGTTGGTGATTTGCGTTATTTTTTTTACAGCGTTCACGTTGCGGTTTCAATTATATGCTAACTTTATTTTTTGGGTCATTATAATTGCGGCGAACCATATATGTGCAGTTTTTATTTCTTTTTTACACTTTTACTAAATAAAAAGGCTTTTTATGAAAGAAAATAGATTTTTTTTTCTGTGTACCTTTTTATTCATAATTTTTATTTCACGTTATTTATTTTTTCAGTCCCACTAGGGACTTCACTGTGCGATCTTTTGATCGCTTATATAATGCTTTTAGTGTACTTAGTATACCAAAGCATTACTGCCTGTCAGTATAAAACTGACAGGCAATCTATTAGGCCATGCCTCTGGCACGGCCTAATAGGCATATAGCCAGGGCAGGCCTGAGGGCCTTTGTTAGGCCCCCGGCTGCCACGGCAATACATAGGCGGACAGTGATTGCATTTGTGGGACACCGATGCGTGTCAGAGGGAGCTCCCGTCCTCTCTAAACTACTCATATACAGTGGTCGCTAATGACCGCAGCATCTGAGGGGTTAAACAGTCGCGATCGAAGGAAACTTCGATCGCCACCGTTGGAGCAGTAGACTGGCTGTCATCAGACAGTGGAGAGCCTGCTCCGGCCTGCACGGACACCTGAGCAGTAAAAAGGTGGCGGCCTAGAATAAGGCCCCTTAATGACCGCCGCGAAAAGTCATAGGGGTGGTCATTAAGGGTTAATGGGAACATTCTTGTTTACATCTGGAGGGTTCATACCCATATACTGTAGACCTAATACTTCTCATAGCTGAGAGTTTGCTACATTCATATCCTCTTTTAGCTCCATGGACATGGTTTCTACTTTGGGGCCAGCTGATAAAGATGGAGGTCAGTTCTTTGTTGGTTTTCAGAAGTTGTAATTCATAGATAAAGCGGAGAAGAGAAATAAAGAATTGGCCAGACATACTTGAGTAATCACTTCATGTATTTATGTTCCTCACCATTTGCATCAAGTGCGATAAGATCGGCCGCGTGCAGCACCTCCACGTACAGCTTCTGTTCCGAGGTCTCGTAGTAGCACTTAACACTAATTCTCCCATATTTACTGTGCTCAGCTGATCTCTGGAAAACACACAAGCCATTGTGTCACATAATCGCACATCACCATTCACATTCATGGCGTGGGAAATACTAAAGCAAGTCAATATTTAAATTTTCCACCTCAACATCTCCTGCATCAAAATTTTTTGTAATTTGTACTAACACAGTATTAGGCCATTGATCCTTCATAGCCGTTAAGGGTCTGTCCAGCGTTAGAAAAACAAGGCTGCTTTCTCCCAAATACAGCGCCACATCTGTCTACAGGTTGTGTATGGTATTGCAGCTCATTTCCACAGATGCGAATGGGGCTGAGCTGCAATACCACATAACCTATGGACAGGTGTCGCTGTATTTAAAAGTAAGCAGCAATGCTTTCCTTATCCTGGACAACCACTTTAATTATAGCATGCCTCCATGTCTAAATGAAGCTTTTACTGTGCTCTTGTACCTATGTAGTAATTGTGGGGGGTTTATCTCCTATATTATTGTGCAGTCATTTTCTTATATGTTTCGTTGTTATTACTCCTGATTTCCGCTTTTTATTTTTTGGGACATGAAATAGCTGACTTACAGTTACTGTTGCCAGCCATGTTTGTTCTCACGGGGCTAATTTCTCAGTCACCCGAGGTCTTTTCCTCAGTCTCGAGTCTCTCACTGGTAGTCATTCACATTTCTCTGCCACCTGGTCACCCAGACATACTTTCCCCTTCCTCTCTAAGCTCTTCCTAATGCCTTATTCAGACGGGCGTATAAATCGTCCATCTGACGGACGTTTTTTTAAACGGCCGTCACAAGACTGCATGCATTTCTATGGGTCTGTTCACACGGTCGTTGTTTTAACGGACCACCCGAATGGCCCGTGAAGAAATAGGACATGTCCTATTTTTGTCTGTTTGCACGTATCCCTCAGTAGACTCAAGGCTGAGGGATCGGTGAAAATGGGTCCTTCACGGGTGCAAATCGTCCGTGAAAAACTTTTTCATGGTCGATTTGACACGCTCATTTGAATAAAGCCTTAACAGTCACATTTCTATTCCACCTGGTCACCCAGAGTGACTTCCCCCTCCCTTTCATAGCTCTTCCTGGCAGTCAGTCACAGTAGGTGAATCCTCCCATTCCTCTCACTTGTCAGAGACATATTTGGTTTCATCTATGCCTATAATGTTCTAGCTGTTGCAGAACCACAACTTCCAGCATGCTCTGTCAGCCTCTTGCTGGTAGGGCATGCTGGGAGTTGTAATTTCACAATTGCTGGAGAGCCGCAGGTTGGGGACCACTGCTGTAGTGTTTTGAAACATGTATAACCTAGGGGTATGTTCAGATATTGATTTTTTTCTTTTTTCTTCTATACGTTTCCCAAAAAAATCTACAAACAAATAATGCATTTTTTTCAGATTTAAATATTCAGTTTATTTGATTACCTGATCCTTAATGTTATCCAGGTAGTATTTTTCAATAAGTTCCCTTGTAGAACATTTATTCAAACGCAGCTCTTCTTCCAAAAACTAAAAAGTTACAATAAAATGAAATAAGATGCTTGTCATGCAAAAATATCAAAATATACTAATGGAGTTAAAAAAACCAAAACGTTTTAAAATACGAAAGAAACGTACATTTTGTTATGACTACTGCAGGGCCTGAGGGGGCGGTGCAGGACAGGAAGAACACAAAAGGAGAATCCCTGTGTCATGCTCCACCCCTTAGGTCCTGCACTAGTCATAAAACAGTGCATCAGTTTTCCCCTTAAGTGTTCCTTAAAAAAAATATATAAAAAAAAGTTAGTCGCCTCATCATCTCAGTGACACTTTGTAATGTAAATGGTGCTCTGTGGAATTCCCCTTTAAGAGTTATCTGGGAAAATGACCTATATGTGTACTGTCCTGTTTATAAGGCCATATGTACATCCAACAGAAGTGCAACAATCACACGCCTTGTAATTTATCAGGGGCGCTTTATTTCTGTTGACTTACATGGAGAGAAATGATTATGTGATTCATGGGGATGATGTGACCCTCTTAATATGAGCAATGGACGGCCATTTTTAGGTGTAAACACAATTTTACTTGTTGGCTATTCAATAGACGTTAAGCAATTCACTGTTGAAATAATTACGGGGCAATATATAGTTTAAAAAAAAAAACCACAAAAAGGTAAAATTTTTCTTTTTCTTTATATAAATAGAGTTGATCAAAAGAAAACATTATATGGACATTTGCGTAATTCGTTCCCGTAGGGCAGGAATATCGGTAGAGTTCTATATGGTCACAGCTACGCCATGAACACCTATCACAGCCATAGATGTAGTTATTAGACAATATATTGTATATTTAGACCGTGTTTGTTTCAATTAACTTTATTTATAAACCTTAAAATCCATTTTGAATGTTAAACTTTATTTTTCCTATACATATTTACAACACTCGACAGTTTCATTCGAGCTATAATGTTGAATTTCTTTTCATATACTTTGTTTTACTAATTTTGTGCTTTTTTGGTATTTTTTATTATATGATGTTTCATTTTCTGTTCAGACGGAAAACTTTATTTACAATTCTACTGGATTCATGTTACCAGAGCAGTGCATTGTGGGCGTGTCTATGACAACTTTATGATGGGTCACATGACTGTCTATAGAGGACAGATAAACCACATACCGAATCCAACAAGGAATCAGCAGAATATTTACTTTCACAGCAAATTTGCGACGTGAGAACATAGACGTATGTTTTCGGCTCCATTCACACCCAAAGTGAAAGTAAATATTCTGCTGATTCCTTGTTGGATTCGGTATGTGGTTTATCTGTCCTCTATAGACAGTCATGTGACCCATCATAAAGTTGTCATAGACACGCCCACAATGCTGTGGATTTTGCATCCGGAAATCCAGACGAAAAATACACAGCAAATGCGCGACGTGAGAACATAGACGTATGTTTTCGGCTCCATTCACACCCAAAGTGAATTTTTCGTCTGGATTTCCGGATGCAAAATCCACAGCGTATTACAGTAGAGGTGAGATTTTAACAATCCTAGTTTCTTTAAAATAGAAAAAAAAAAAAAAGGCGAGGATTGACTTTTTGATTTCTGCAGCGGCCATTCCACCCGAAAAACGGTACAAAATTAAACACCATTTGATGCAGGTTTTCAGACAGAATTCCCTGCGGGTTCTAGGTCCGATGCTCTGTGGACTTCTCCGCAGCATACCCCACCCGTGTGAGCATAGCCTATATCTTAAAATCACTACAAAATAAGAAAAATATTTACTAAGTTATTCAACATTTTTGGTAGATTTTTAACTGTAAAATAATCCAAATTAAAGTTTTCCTTTTAAAAATGTTGCTGTATGAACAGAGCAATTATTTCATCATTATGGTTCCTCCCTGTGAGCAGAGAATATGACGCTGCTCTTTGACAAGCCGTGTGCGCGGCTCCAGCGCTCCGACTACCCAATTATAAAGATAGTAATTAAAGTCAATCACCCGGTAATCTCCATTCCGTAAGGTGTCCAGTGGTAACCCCTGTCCTTCTGCATGGAAAAAGTCTACAAGAGCCTGTCAGAAAGAGAGTACTCATTAGTAAGAGAGAGTGCAGCGCTGCCATCGTCCTGACTGATGGCCTAACCGGTCATTACACTGCCACCTCCTGGAAAGAACTACAGGGAATAGGAATACAATGCTTGTTATTCGTTTTTAAAGGTGCAGTCTGCATTTCTTCAAATAGACCATTCTTTCCTTAGGTTGGGTTCACACCAGCCTTTGCAGTTCCGATGTTCTGCTCCATCAGAGGAGCAAAATAAGGGAAACCCCGGTTCCTTTGCACCACGAACAACACCAGTGGCCAATGGAACAGATTAACTTTAATGGGTTCCGTCTACATTTTACTGGGTTTTTTTAAGATTAGGGGGGAAAGAAAGTACCTTTTAAATCAAGAAGCCTATCCAATTGCCATTGACTTCCATTGTAAAGAGAAAAAAAAACAGGGAAAGTATCCGGTTTCTCAACAGGACCAAAAAAAAAAAAGCTCCTGCACAAGTTTTGTGTCTTGTTGCATATCGTTTTAAAGGGAATCTGTCCGCAGTTTTGAGGTTCCTAAACTGCTGCGATATAGGGGAGGGGTAGGGATCTGTAACGATACCTTTTGTCGCAGTGATGCAGGTTGCACGATCGAGAAATTTACGTGTAACTCCCTCGACACCGCGGTGGCAAGTGCCACTGCAGCGACCTCTTGTGCCAGTGCTCCTGGCTTCTCCTTTGAAAATGTTGCCAGCCCCACTCCTCTGCTCTGAGTGGCAACCGTGGCTCCAGGGGAATCAAACGTCTGTTTCTCAATCATGCGACTTCAGTTCCTCAGAATTTTTAAAACCTCTGCTTGCTGTCAGAAAATGGAAACCGCTCTCATGTCTCTCTCTTATATTGATCTTACTGTCTGACTTTCTATCAAATTTTTTTAAGCTGGGTTCACTAAAGCAAAGCATGAAAAATGCAATAAACACTTCAAAGGTTGCAGGATAGAGACCTCCATAGAATTGAATACATGACCCATACTGAACAAATGCAGTTTGGTAGAGATTGACTAGAACAATGTTGAATAAATTTTAAAGATATTTTTAAGTCACTCAATGCTTTCTTACGGAAGGCAATTTCTGAGCAATTTTTTGTCATAAGCAATAAAAACTCTATTCTAGCACTATCTAATCAGTTCTGACAGTGTGGGACTGTCTAGGGACACATCCTATTGATAAGGGGAATGGTAACACCCAGCTGTCAATTTATTCCTAAATTTCCAGGAGGAGTAACAGAGGAACGGCACAACACAGAGTCCTAAGGAATGATACTACAGAACTGTTATTTCATGGGGAATACAATTATTTACTAAAACAGACATATCAGGAGCGCTGAGTCCTCTAAAGCTGCAGTGCTGTTTGGGTACTGGTCTGGTATATTAGACTGGCCTTCCACTCTGGTGGCTGTACACCCTAGATGTACATATGGATCGATATTACACTAACCAGTACATTTTGTGCTATATATTAAGGAGTTATTTACCTCCAGTGTATAATAAAATCGTCCATAGAACTCTACAGACACCCCTCTGTTGGAGTCCACTGCATCAATAATGAATTTCAAGAGGAGCCACCACAGAGCTTCAAGGACCCTATGGTAAAGACAATGACATGGGTAATGTATAACGGATAAACGGTACAGTGCGACATGCAAAACATTGTTAAAGGAATATTCCCATCTCAGACATTTCTAGCATAATGAATATGCCATAAATGTGTGATAGATGTGGGTCCCAGCATCGGTGAGAATGTTTCGGCTGTTTCTGTAACTCCCACAGAACAGAATGGAGAGAGACGCGGGCATACGTGATCACCTCTTCACCTAGTCCCCACCTGAATGCTGCGCTAGCGGCCTCCTCACCATGCGAGTTCTCCACATAGGTTCGGGTCCCACACATAGGTTCGGGTTCCAGAGTTCGGACCCGCACCTATCACACATTTTATGCCATAAATGTCTGTGATGGGCAAACCCCTTTTCTTCGATCTCGAGATAGATATGGGTCCCAGAGGTGGGAGCCACATCTATTAGACATTTATGGCATATCCAATGGATGCGCCATAAATGTCTGATGGGAAAACCCATTTACGGCCACGTTCATTTACAGCGTAAAAATTCTGCAGCACGCTCTGATTTTCACCACGGATTTCATCCTTTAAAATGCAATGCGTCAAATGTAATACATGCACATTTTGGTGTGAATTTCTAGATTGTGTGAACCTGGCCTAGAGGGGTCTCGCCACGCCAACTCCTTTCTCAATAAAGCTGATCCCAGCTGGTCTGGCTTTTGAAACTTCCGGGAAATAGCTGCTATAGTTAGGGGAAGTTATGGCCGGTCACACGTAATATTACATGGCACCCATTCAAATGCCCAGAACCAAGCACTCCCTACCAAAGAGGGAGCTGCTCTGCTCTGGCCAGTAGAAGGGGTCCCAAGTAGGGGGCATATGTCTTAATAGGGCATATGGACCGGGATGTTTTAATGAGACACCCCCATCCATCACTATATGACACTAATATGTCAATGTTATTCTGGTGAATATGGCTGCACAGGGCGCGTCTTTTGCCGTGATGCACGAGACACTCGGCTCCTACCTGTACAAGTTTTCCTTCACCAAGGTTTCACTCAGTATAATTAGTTTGTCATCGAGATATTTCATTAGGGGAGACACGGCCTGAAACAGATTACACACCATATGTCAGTGATTAAAATGACAGATAAATTACTAATGTTCCAATGGATGAGTGGTAACGTCCAAATTAATTATGATTATTGCTGTAATTATCCTCATATTTGTGGAGATCGTCAAACACTATAGCAATCGCACTGACAGCGCGCTAAAAATACCCCGCAATGCTCCCCATTCCTACGCACCGCACATCACAGGACGGATTTATCACTTGCTGCTGCTTGTTTTAGCTTATGGACAAGACGGGGACAACGCAATATTAAAATCAATCCAAATCACTAGTAAATATATGTCCTTAAATTTTCCTATTTAATCAAGTTATTAATATACATCCAATTATGAATACGGCCACGTGTCCCATCAGCAGAACGGACAATCCTAGGCAACCGTACAATGCACCTGTACATGAGATTTGCATGAGAGGTTTATGGCGTCGTACAGTTGCCTAGGCAACTAGACCACACGCTCTTCCGGTGGCATCTGCCGCCATCACCCTGAAACTTCTACTGGGAGACGTGAACTCATAATTGGAGGTATACTTGTATCAGCCAAAAATTACGGTTGTCCATCTGTCGTCCAGTTCTCTATGGCTAGTTTCAAATTGTTACAATGTATTGTAGGTAAGAACGGCCAGGAGACTAAGAGAGTGATTTCTACTGGTGCTGTGTTAAACCAACAGACAATTGCCAATAGTGATACATTGCAACAAGCCCATCAGCTGTATAACTAGGACTAGGTTAACTAACTCAGAAGTCTACTTGTTTTTACAAATTAAAGAGGAACTATCACTAGTTTAGTAATGCCCTATCTCTTAGCTAATCTAATAGGCGCTGTGACACTGATAATGCTAGTAAAAATTGTGTCCCAAAAAGTTTATTATTTTAAAAGTTATTAGCTTTTTTCTAAATATGCAAATGAGCCTATACTTGGCAAATGGACGTCAACACCACCGATTCTCCTGAGGCGGAACCTCCCCACAGCCCCTGACGCTGTCCTATCAGCATGAAGCTGCTTCACACAGTGTGAGAGACTGAGGCTGGAGGGAAGGGGGATCACTTCAAATACCCATATCTCCGGCTGTGGACCACCTAGAAGAGTGGTATATGAAAGATGAGATTCTAATCTTTCATATGGCACCAGGATCGCAGTTCTAGCTGTGACACAACCGGAGATATCGCCAGTTGAATACACAGTCAGGTATGGAAGCTGTATACTGTATGCTGATTGGACAGCGTCATACAGAAAACATTACACCGCCCAGTGTGAAAAGAAAGAGTCACCTCCTATTTCGATATTAGAGCCAAATTAGCATATTTAGAAAAATGCTCATAACTTTGCAAATAATAAACGTTTAAAAAAAATAAATAAATCACACTGTAGTTATCAGCATCATAGCGTCTATTAGATTAGTTAGGAGATAGGGAATTAATAAACTAGTGACAGAATTAGTCACCAACTAACTAATTCTAACATGCAAGTGGCACAGGGCGGCACAGTGACTGCATAGGGTCATGGTAAAAATGTTAAAGGGAACCTATGATCAGAACACTTTCCTATTAGATAAGGACTGCTCTATGATGTTCTATAAAAACTGAACTAGTGGGCACATTTTCATCCACTAAGGGGCTCCTTAAATTTCTACAAACATTTTGTAAGAAGTGAGCCCCATCCCCATTCAGCTGATCTACAACACACTTCTTTGAATGGATGAGGGGTTGTCCTGTTTCAACAAATTAATGTATTTTTTGTATAATTAAAAGTTATACAATTTCCCATTATACTTTCTGTATTACTCACGGTTCTCAAGTTCTATGCTTGCGGTCTTTCAGTGGGAACGTTCATTGTTTACTTCCAGTGGATATATTGCTGTCCATGGTCATGTGAGGGACACACAGGTGCTGGGATCGTTAGAAGACGCAGCTCTGATACACATACTGTAACGAGCCGTGCACCTGTGTGTCCATCACATGACCAGGACAGAATTTTATCCACTGGTAGTAAACAATGAATGTTTCCACTGAATGACAACAAGCAGAGATTTTGAGAACCATGAGGAATTAATACAGAAATGATATTGGAATATTAACTTTTAATTATACAAAAAATAACATTTTTTTTGCTGAAACCGAACAATCCCTTTAAGGGGCCATTTATTGAATGCAATTGTGCCGACTAGTTCAGTTTTAAGAGGTTATTATACAGACATTCTAATCTATTGACAATCTATTTTAGCGATAAGCTTTATTTCATCATGTGCTCTCCTCGTAGACCCGTATACGCACCTCATCATTCTGGATGGAGTCCGGTGATAGGCTTATGTGTTGTATATATTTCTTTATATCTCCGATCATCTGCAGAGACAACAGATATGTTTTCTGTACATACATACATATATATATATATATATATATTATACAGTGCAGAGACACATGTAACATGTGAAAAACAGAAAACAAAAAAATCTTGATAACTAATTTCCATTGAAATCAACAGAGAGGTGGGTAAACGTGTTGTAGGTCGGATTCATTGAGGATATGCTGCTGGATTCCCCTGATGTGACCTTCTTGACATTAGGACTGGCTGACCAGGTCACCTATTTGGCTATACCTCTGTAACAAAAGACTAAAGCTGGCCATACACTTGACATTGCGGTTGCCCAAACACCTATGACAGCGGCTTATTCCCCACGGGAACAAAGGATCAGGCATGTTGAAATCTAGCATGCTTGATCTATCTTTCCTCTGCCATCAAGGGACAGTGGGAAAGCCCCCATACACAAGATTAAGCAAACAGAAATGGGGAGAGGCAGCACATCCAAAGATAACAGCTTTATATTCACCCCTGCGACGTTTCAGTCCGACTGGACCTTTCTCAAGCATGTTGTGGAATCTCTTTTCTTTCCCATACACAAGATTGGCAGCCGATCCTGGCAAAATCCGCAGGTTTGGACAACTTTTAGCTCAAACGTATGACCAGTTTCAAGGCCGGTCTTAGGGGTGTGCGACCTGTGCGGTCACACAGGGCGCATCACTTAACCTTTCTGAAGGACGCACCATCAATATCCTGTCACCCGAGGACCGCAACCACCAAGAATCTTTATATATATATATATATATATATATAATATATATGTCAGAATGATGTAGACATTAGGTTCTGCTGTTAGATTACTTTAGGTATGTAGCTGGTATTTGGTCACTGTATGTTGGTATTATTTGAGCACTATATGGTGACATTGTTATTCAGACAAATGTATGGAAGTGTTATTTGGCCAACATATGGCACGGTTATTTACATTCCATACTGTATAGTGCTGTTAATTAGGCACTGTGTGGTATGGGTATTTGTACACTAATGAGCGCTAACAGAAGGCACCGCACAGGGCATCATCCAGTTTAAGGCCGGACCTGGCTACATGGAACACAGGTGGTCTACAGTTGTTTGCCATGTAACCGTGTTTGGCTAACATGGCAAACTTTCTCCCAGCTGAAGAACGGGGATGTTGCTTGCTATATGGTCATTTGACCATCATGTCTGGGTCAACCTGGAGCAATTGCAAGTCACCGCTCTTGTTGCAGAGGTATGACTGCTGGGTCCACAGTTCCAGGTGGATCTAGACTTGCATGATGACAGCTGATAAGACGGGAAGCCTCGCCTGGGATCATATCTCTTAATGGAGAATTGCCGAGCTTAATAAAATAATTGCATTACCTTTTCGGTTAGATGTGAGATCATGTTCTTGGCCTCTCTCTGCATGTCTATATCAATATTTTGAAGCTGGGTACTCAATGCCTTCTGCACCTGCTGTTTCCCATCAGTTCCGCTGGTTTGTTCCACAGCTGTCTCAAGAGACTTCCAATCTAGATCTTTCAGGACATTGCCCATAAACTTACGCACATGCTCAATGTTATTCAGGATGATGCAGAGCTGCTCAAATAAAAGCAATAAAAAATAAATCCATATAGATTACTGAAGATGACATTAAGTAAAGGACAAGCAATCAGACTTTACAATGGGTTTATCCTGTGTTAGATCTGATAGAGAGGGTTACCTTCGCAGGGTTTGACCCTATTCACCAATGACTCATTCACATGGCTATTCCATGTGCAGGGATTCGTATGGTTGTGTACAGACTGCAGTACCGACCTGTTGTGCACTCCGTATATTGCCATGCGGTGACTCCCTGAGGTAGTGTATTCTGTACCATGCCAAGATTGTCTCTGAGGTACAGCATGGGCCTATATTTCTCCTATGGGTGCCATATTTGGAATCCATGTGACACAGATCCCCGAATACAGATGTGTGCATTGGAGACTAAAGCTGAATCCAGCATAGAGTACCAAAGAGATCTGATTGAAAACTGGCGTCTATGCAATCCCATTGACTTCTGCAGGCTACCTGTGATTTCTACGATTCTGATAATTGTAAGGGTATGTTCACACAGTGTTTTCAGCTGTTTTTCGGGCCGTAGATCGGATGCCGAAGGCCTACAAATATCTGCCCATTGATTTCAATGGGAAATACAGCGTTCTGTTCCGATGGGGCGTGTTTTTACGCCTCGTTTTCCGAAAACCTGTAATTGGCTTCTCGTCAAGGGACCCTTAGTTTAGAACAATCCCTTTTTAGGACAGCCCATTTAATATGTAAAGGGGAATCATTTGACAAGTGACTTACCTGCTCTGTAATTACGGTCTGTCCTGCTGATTGTTGACTTTTATCAACTGTACGTTTAATAGCTTCTGAATAATATATTGCTGCTTTGCACATATCCTTAAATGTAGAATATTATAACTTATTACATACATATGATCAGTTACACATTTGATTAATGCCATTTAGATGTCAAAACTTGATTATTTAAAAAAATAAAAAAAAATGTCAAACTATCAGGCTCTGAATATTAAATTTCAGATCTGACATTTTATTAGCATTAAGCATAGTAGGCCCATTCATCCTAGGGATTCACAGCGACACAGTGCGGACATCGATCGCCGGATTTTCTGTGACTGTCGGGTCGCTGCAACCTGCGGGTCGCAACCTGGCCACATTGACTTTGATTATGTGCAATGCACGCAGTGATCTGCGGCTGCGCGAGCTGTGTTGCGGCCAAAGTCGTTATTTAGCCCTATCCTTATGGTTAAGATTTTATTTTTGTATTTATTATTTTTCATTTTTTATAGCATGTTTTTATAATAGACTTAAATGTAAGGTATGCACTACCAGTAGAGGGAGCTATATTTTAACCATTATTGCGGTTGGGTGATGGACACCTAACTATTTAAGAGTCTTCCAGATTTGTGGCAGGTGATCTAAATCTAAACCACAGGAAACAATACCCCACAGCTTTGGTTTTCTTTTGCCCATTCACTGGCATTATGGGAATGATCAAAAGATGAGTGG
This sequence comes from Rhinoderma darwinii, assembly GCF_050947455.1. NCBI lineage: Eukaryota > Metazoa > Chordata > Amphibia > Anura > Rhinodermatidae > Rhinoderma > Rhinoderma darwinii. Next base: position 127,362,662 of record NC_134692.1, read on the forward strand.
TTAAAGTGGTTAACAAATATAATGCACTTAAATAACTAGATGCGCAATAATGTTATTATATATGTACTGGTGAAGTTCAGTCCCCTACTGGTGATCTAAGGGACTGTAGCTGCGGGAGAGATATATGAGATATGTACTTACAGGGGCTCAATTTCAACAATACATATATTATATAGTAGATTTTCAGTTGCTTAAATGGTATCCCTTTTAAAGAGCAACAATAAGTAATCCACAACCTCAGAGCCTTCGGGATTCAGAAATCTTTTACGCCATATAGAGCAGTTTCCCAACTTACATCAGAAAGCTGAGTCAAAAAGACAAAGGCCTCAGAGGAGTCCGGCCAGGCGAGCTGTGCCCAGAACTCTCTGATTTGTGAGAAACAAATAGTGACGTCCACTGCTGAGCTGCTGTGCTTAGAAAGAGAGTCCACGTTCTCAAGCTGTGCAAACAAGAGAAATATACAAAAATGATGAGACGTAACAACGTCAAAGTGAATTACAACCAGTGCGTTATATGCATGAGCAAAGAGCATGAGGAAGAGACATCCAAGCATAAAATACCAGTCCTGATAACCCTAAAGTGAATGCTCAACCCTTGAACAACATTATTTTCTTTTTACTTAAATATGTGCAAAATTATTTTCGACTCTATCTTTATCACATTTTGAGTTCTTATTTTCTGATACAGAGCTTCAAATCCCTTGCAGAGACAAAGTTAAATTATAAACTTCTGGCTACCTGCTGCGGCCTGAGCTTAGGGGCCTAATGCATACTGTTATAATAATGAGCTGAATGTAAACATTGTCTGCATTGAGCTCCTAAGCTCCCTCTAGTGGCAGCTGCAGGAAGCCAGAATAGCTAGATGGCAGCTGTTGAAGACAAACCCTTTCCAAATGGCCAAGAATAAGAAAAATTTGTCCAGAACCAGGCAAAGCCATTTTAAAACTTCATTTTATTGTCTTGCATTAAAGTCCCATACAGAATCCGGTGCTTGAACGAGTAGGCTTACGCGTTTCGGACATTACACGCATCTTTACTCATACCATGGATTCTGTATGGAACTTTAATGCAGTGGTCTGCCATATGGACCAAACCGAACCTTTCATTGATGTAATTAAATTTCTATTTTCTTTTTATATTACACAAAAAAGATTTTTGGGGAGACCGGTTTCTGAACATTTGCAGATTCTGCAGGAAACCAGCTAGAAGGAGAGGAAAATGCCACTTTCCCATGATAATATAAAAGTTATATATATCATATTCTGCTGAAGTTTGAAAAAAGGGGAACCAATGTACTTTCAACTAAATGACAGATATAAAATCGATAAAATATGTACAAACTATATAAGGAAGGAGAGTGCACCCTACATATTACAGCTGACAATGTAATGGAGGTGATGATTCTTCATATTCTGTACAGTGGACCAGCCTTGCTCCTCGATCTCGCCTGGTACATTGTACAGGTCATCCGCTAAAATAAATACCATTGTATTCTTGAGTAATATTATACCTTATCCACTTCTACAGCGCGCTGAATCCGCTCACAGGTCTTTTCATGCACGGTCTGCAGCCATGTGTGAATGGACACTTTAAATAGCTCGTGGAATCCTGTCAAAGCCAGAGATTTGTTGTCTCTGTGGACACAAAGGAGCAGTTATTGCTATTTAATACATCCTCAAGGAATGTTGACTTAGTAGAAAGATAAAGTTCTAGTTGTATGTGGATTTTTGGTTGAACAATTTGCTTTCAAATTTTATCTGGTTAGTATAGCAAAAAAGTATGTGTTCTTTATGGCGGCTGCAATAAATTGGGTTAATGGATAGAAAACTGTCAATAGACTTTTACAGTCTCCGGGAAGAGGTGGAATTTAGCCCCCTCCCCTAGAGACCAGCGCCTTATCTGTGTATTTGAGTGTTGCTATCCCATCTTATCTAGGCCTCCAGCAGTAAGATAGAACTGCCATCTGTCATTAAAACCCCTGACCTACAATAATAACAACAAGATGACTCTGCTGACATTGCGCCAGTCTACACAGCAAAGCTGAAAGTGAGGTGCTAACGAGCATTCTTCATTGAGGAGTGTGAAAACTTTTTTTTAAATGTTTATAATAAAAATCTTATTTCAATAATATTTTATCTGTATCCGTTGATAAATTTCCTTCAACTCTTTTGCTGTTGCGAACATGTTTACACTTTTGACATATACAAATTAAAACTGCATTCTAAATAAAAAACATTCTATTATACCCCCATACCTAGTGTATATATTTTCTGACACTTAGACACATTACACACTTTAAATATGCCACCCAGCACATTACACTCATGAGCGCCTTCATGCAATTTTATATTTAAGCGTAACATATAAAAAAAGTTTGTGGCTTAAGTCTGACCTAAGCAGAGCGTGAGACACAGAACACCTTCTAAAAATAAAAGTTCAAGATGTGCAAAGCTTATACATGCCACTTATGGCCTTGTCTACACGCACCTATCTCCACTAGACCAAAATATGAGTGATCCAGATGGTGGAAAACATCCGACTCCTGGAGTCCACAAATGGCCCGATACGGCGTAAGTGTTGATTACATGTGCAAGTGCTCATCTTCTCACCCTTGTAGTAGGGAAAAGAAAGACCCCCCTAAATGTGTTATCTGAAATGTGCTCTCTCATTGGTCAGAAGGGTAATAACCTGACTAATAATTCCTATATCACCCCCATGCTGGGGTCACTGGAAGGCTGTACAAGGGGAGAAACAACATTAACAGGCTGTGATCTTTCTTCCTTGCAGCTTTCCCTTCTTCCCCTTCCACCTTATGGATACACAAACCAGGAAGAAAAACTTTTTATCCTACTCCCCGACGCCAAACGAGTGCAGTTCCCCCGAATATTGCATCTGAAACTTTGATCCTGGTATCGTGTCACTTGAAGGATTCTTGATATAGGATACCGAGATCTGAGCTCTAACCGGTTTATTCTAAAATCATGACGTCTTACATGCATCCTTGGCAGTGAAATGGTTAAACCTACACAGCAAACTGTGTTGCATGAAAATAATGATGAATTTTTCCATTATCATTTATATTTATTCCTAAAATAAAGATTTCCAGCAAGACCAAGGGATTATAAAAATGAACATACTTTAAAGGTAAGTAATCCCTGAAGCGCCTCAGTTCATTGAGGGTAATGTAGAGCTCAAATAACGTCTCCCCAATAGCATGGGTGATATGGGGCTCTTCAGGCTCGGATCCCTTAATGTTCTCCATTGTAATGCTCACTTCATCAGCCACCTAGAAGGACCAGGAGACCAAAATTCATCACATTCTGAAAAGTGTTGGACATTATTCAATTAACGATTGTGAATACATTCTTGGACAGCAAATCCATCGCCATTCCTCCCAACTTTCAAGTATTATAAAGAGGGACAACTCCTGCAGCGCAGTGGCAATTTTTTTTTTGCTCACACAGTATAATGCCCCCCACACAGTATAATGCCCCATAGTGCCTCCCCACACAGTATATTGCCCCATAGTGCCTCCACACAGTATAACGCCCCCACACACAGGATAATGCCACCATGGTGCCCATCCACAACACAAAGTATAGTGCCCCCATACAGAATAATGCCCCCATAGTGCCCACACATCACAAAATATAATGCTCCCCATACAGTAAAATGCCCCCATAGTGCCTCAGTATAATGCCCCATACGGTCTCCCCACACAGAATAATGCCCCAACACACAGTATAGTGCTTCCCCAAAGTATAATGCCCCATATTGCCTCCCTACACAGTATAATGACCTCATAATGCCTCCCAAACAGTATAATGCCCCCCACACAGTATAATGCCCCCCACACAGTATAATGCCCCCATACAGTATAATGCGCCCCCACTGTATAATGCCCCCACACAGTGTAATGCCCCCATTGTGCCTGCTACAAGGTATAATCCATTAATAGTGCCTCCCACTCGGTATAATGCCCCCATAGTGCCTCCTACACAGTATAATGCTCCCATAGTGCCTACCCACAGCATAATGACCCCATCGTGCCTTCCCACACAGTATAATGCCTCATAGCTGCCCACACCATATAGTACCCTTATAGCGCCACCCACACCCAGTATAACGCACCCATAGTGCCTAATAAAAATAATAACATGCGGCAGTAGTAAAAATAGCACACCTTACCAGTTTTTCTAGCTGCCGGTAGGTGATACTGAAGAAATCTAACTTTACGATACTAAGGAGAGAAGAATATTGATGTAAGTTGGAGCTCTAGTACTAAATGGAATACATGCGGGATCCGGGAGAAATAGCCGTTAGCCCAATGAGCGTTCAGCCGACAGCCATCTTAAGTGTATGACCTTGTTCAGACTTTGCAACTGAAAAAATGAGAAAATTGCACCACAAAGAAAGCATGCATTTTTACTTTATATAAAAAAATACATGTGCCTATACACTTTTTTTGTATTGCCAAAAAGAGCAGCAGGCCCCGGTTTTCAGTGCCCTCAAGTAAAGCGGCCTCCGCATGTAAACCTGTCAACACTTCTGGGATACGTTGGCACATAGTAAACGTTACAATATATCCTTGTATAGTTGTTTTGGTATACATTAGACTTATGTCCTAAATGTGGGAACAGAGTCTAAATCACCCGAGACTGGTTTCAGGAGCTTGACATTTGCAACACGTAAACCCGTCTCACTACTGATTTCTCGTTGCATATATAGCGCCAACATATTCCTCAACACTGTACAGAGCGTGTCACCATTCCCATAGGTCCCTTTTTCCAGTGGGGCTCACAATCTAAATTCTCAGACGCACACACTAGGACCAATTTCATAGAAAGCCGATTTACCTATCTGTATGTTTTTTGGAGTGAAGAAGGAAACCCATGTAAACACGAGGATAACGTACAAACTCAATTATACTAGAATAGCATCTCGGTAGTATGGTCTCATGTACCGGCGGACGAAACTATACCCACATGCGGTAGCCAATAGCCACAACATTGTGCCAGTATTACCCGGCAAAATCATGCGGCCATTGGCCACTATAAGTCACCCGGGATTTGGCCGCCGCTACGTGGAACTGTACCCTGAAAGGCAATTTTCCCATTTTCCAGAACTCACCTGACAAAGAGCTTGTTGTAGACGTTCTGACTTTTCTCGATATCTTCATGAACAGCATCTGACAACTTCACCAGACTCCGCAGCTGTTCCACATCGTTCTAGAACAGAGTACCCCACTAATACTTAGACACTGCAACTAATCCCCCACACAAATATATCAAGGAATCACTTCACAAAAGATCTGCATTAAATATAATTTTATGTTGTTTTCTATGTTTAATACTTTTCTTATGTATTTCTGAGTTTTTTTTATTGTATTACACAGTAACAGATGTTGGGTAACAACCCCTAATATTACATTGCCGTGCCCTCATTCACCTTCCAACAGACTCTCAATGGGATATACATTGCTATGCACAGTTACATCTCCAATGCTACTAATCTGCCTATGTAATGTCAGTCTTTACTACAATTCTGGTATTCTATTCCAGAACAGGAAAGTTTATTGTGATCAACGTTATAAAATTAGTGTTTGAGATTTTGCTGCAGAGTATGGAAGTCAGGCAGGACAGGTCAAATAAATGGAAATTTTTAGATTAATGCATTAATAAAATAAAACATCAGTAGGCACTTGTGCAGCTATTGCTTTAAATGATGGTCCCAGACAGAAAAATTGTAGCTCCTAGGTCCCAATCCAAAATCTGTATCAGGACCCCCACCTACCATGTGCCATTTATAATACGGATGTCTATTTAGAAGGCAGATTCGTTTTTGGGCCCCCCTGGTATCAGGGCCTGGGTGCGACTGCTATCTCTGCACCCCATATAGCTACACCCCAATATGGCGCAGTGGTAGCTGGATTTGTAGGAGAGTTTACCTCTAAATTCTACTTCCCACATGTAAAGAAGATTTTCCCTGTGTAGCCAATAGATTATTTATAGTATAGGCAAGTCCTGTCCCTGAATATGGAGTACGCACCTTTTCTTCTGGTTTATAGGACGTATATGCCTTTTCATACCACTCCATTGTTCCCTTCTGAAAGACAGAAATTGAAATAAATGACTGAGTAAAATGATTCTTAGCCTCAATCTTTTCGGTGAGCAGCATTTCAATAAAGGGTTATTTCATAAAAGCCAGGACCTCATATTTCATGTTATTGCAGCATCCTTGCTACCGAAACGAAAATATTCATCTTTCTCGTTTATGGGTTTATATTGAATCACTTAGGAGAAGCAGCTCGAAATGTCACGGTGCCTAGCCATGAATTGGGTAGGATTGCGTTCTGGAGATATATATATATATATATATATACACACACACACACACACACACACACACACACACACACACACACACATATATATATATATATATATATATATATATATATACAGAAATAAAGCATGTCGGTTCATATATCATTGTGGGACGTTATATAACTGGTTCAAAGGAAAAGTGGAACAGTTGCCCATAGTAACCAATCAGATTCCAGTTCTCGTTTTTCAGAAACTGTTTTTGAAATGAAAGGAGCAATCTGATTGGTTGCTATGAGCAACTGCTACACTTTTCATTTGCACTCGTTTTGATAAATCTCCCCCATTGACTTGTATAATAGGAAAAATCCCTAGAAATAAAGGGCTAAGTCCCCTTCATTGTTTACATGTCACAGTTACGTGTTTCGCTGTGCTTTGTACTGCAGCTAAATCCCATTCATTTTCTGTCAATTGGTGGGGGTCCCAGGGTTGGCCACCTTTGCCCAATAAAGCTTAAAGATAGGCTTTCAGTGTGTAAGTCTAAAAAGAAAACTTTTAGAGGCTGCATATTGTTCCAGAAATGGTATTTTTCTCCTACAAGGCATGGGAAGGAGTGCTGGGTTCTTCTTTCCTAGGGTGAGTGAGTAGGTAGCCGTGTAAGCTCACACTAGGAGGGCCCCATTTTCATTTTGCTGAGGGGCCTCCACTACCCTTTTGCACCACCCATGATTCACAGAATAAATTTCTCACCGGCTATGGCTGCTTGTTTGTTTTAGGCCTAGTTCACACTGAGTTTTTTGGCACGGAAAACGCCACGGAAACCGTGCCAAAAAATGCAGAAATTGCTTCCTGTTGATTTCAATGGTAGGTGGAAGTGTTTTTTTCCCACGAGCAGAAAAAAACCGTTTGAGGGAGAAAAAAAGCGTCATACCCTTTCTTCAGGCGTTTCCATCTCTGACCTCCTTTTGACATCAATGGGAGGCAGAGAAAGCGGCTTTCGTGGCGTTTTTTGCCCACGGCGCTCAATGGCCGCGCCAGAAAAACGCGGCAAAAAACCCGGCAAAGAGAGTGCAGGCAAGTCAAAATCTGCCTCTGTGTGAACAGGACCTTATCCCTTTAGTGTTTAGATAGAAGAATACCTTTAACACTGTTGCAATTTCCAGATGCAGTTCATTGTGGAAGGGGCACACCATCTTAAAGGCTTGCATGTTCTGGATCTGGTTGAGACACCTGTGAAACACATGACCCCCAATCATGAGTACTGTTAAATGGAAGGATCTGCCAGTGATCTAGTTTATTTAGGGGTCTGTTACCTTAACATGAACTCCAGGCGGCAGATAACAGTTGCGTTCAGCACAGGGAAGTTGTCCCTCAGTTTCTTCAGCAGCAAGAGACAATATTCGGTGAAGAGGGTGAAACTCTCTGCTAAGTTTTCCTCCTTCAATAATGGACATAGAATAATGAACGAACATTGTAAGAATCCTATATAGATATACAATACGTGGACAAAAGTATCATTGAATTCAGGTGTTTTATTCAGTCCCAATGCCACAGGTGTATAAAATCCAGCACCTCGCCATTGCAAACATTCGTGAAAGAACGGGTCGTTCTATAGATCTCACTGAATTCCAGCGCGGTCCTGTAATAGGACGCCACTGTTGTAACAAGTCAGTTCATGAAATTTCTTCCCTCCTGCATATTCCACCATCATCTGTGAGTGATATTATTGTAAAGTGAAAGGGTTTAGGAACCTCAGCCACGAAGTGCAGGCCACGTAAAGTTACAGAGCGGGGTCACCGAGTGCAGAGGCGGATAGTGCATAAAAGTCGCCAACGCTCTGCTGACTCAATAACTGCAGAGTATAAACCTCCTCTGACATTAACATCCGCACAAAAACTGTGTCCCGGGAGATTCATGGCATGAGGGTTGAGCAGCTGCATGCCAGCCTTACATCACCAAGCACAATGCCAGGCGTCGGATGGAGTGGTGTAAAGCCGCCGCCACTGGACTCTGGAGCAGTGGAAACGTGTTCTGTGGACTGATGAATCACCCTTCTCTATCTGGCGGTCTGATGGAGGAGTCCGGGTTTGGTGAATGCCAGGAGAACTTTACCTGCCTGACTGCATTGTGCCAACTCTATACATATGATAGATAAATAGATAGAAAGATAGATAGATAGATAGATAGATAGATAGATAGATAGATAGATAGATAGATAGATAGATAGATAGATAGATAGATAACAGGTATAAAAACATCTCCCCTTTTCCTCCGACATAGTCCCCAAGATCTTTTCCCAGAGGACGTATTTTACTGGAGATGCATCCTATATAAAAAACAAGAGAAGGCCCCAAAATGTTGCACTGGTTGAGTGACACAACCCTGGCATGGCCGATTCCTCACTACTTTGTTTACTAATGTTGCAGTAGCTGTAGACAAAAGAGTTGGTTCTCACATTTTAGTAAGAGAAGCAGGCCCGCTGTCTCCAGGTAGCACCATAGCAGCACTATGGTACTGCCAATATAATATATGTATACCTGATCTGATGGCACGCATAAATGTAAAAAGTCATTGTAATGTAATCCGCTTTAGTTATTTGCATATTATAGACTAAAGCTATTATGTAGCCTGAACTAATATTCACATGAACATTGATAAGCTGATCACAGGGTGTTCTATAGCTGGAAACCCCAGTGATCAGCTGTAATCTGTGGGTGTAACCCAGCAGCAAGAGTTCAATTTCCCTGCAGCTCCACCACTGGTGAAAAGAAGCATTACACATTCTCTTAATTTAGAAATCCCTAAAAGCGTAATTGAAATTGTTTTACCTGGACCAGGCAGCCCATTTAGCTTATAAAAATACTGCATCCAGATTGGACATAGAAGAATCAGGCTTTGTAGCCATGTGCAATACTTGACAATAAATCTATCTATCTATCTATCTATCTATCTATCTATCTATCTATCTATCTATCTATCTATCTATCTATCTATCTATCTATCTATCTATCTCATATCTATCCAAATATCCCTTTAGATGCATTTTAAGTCTTTTTCATCAACTTTAGAACATAAAGTTAATTACAGGTACAAGACGATACTGCAAAACTTTGACATAGAAGGAAAAGGCTTTGGAGCCATGTGCAATACTTGACAATAATTCTATTGATCGATCTCTCTCATATCTGTCTATCTCATATCTATCTATCCACATATCCAATCAGATGCATTTTTAAGTCTTTTACTACTTTCCCACTATGGGATATTTTTTTTAGCAACTTTATACCACAAAGTTAATTACAGCTACAAGACGATATGCAAAACGTAGTAATTTTGGCCAATATAACGTAACTAAATTATAAAGCTGAAAGTAAAAGCTGCTAATTAAATGTGTCGCTTTCCTCCAGGTTTTCCATTTCCTCCTTCAATGAGTCGTAATTATTAAAAAGGGGAAAATCTAAGAGTGATCTAATAAAGTGTAATCAATTCCGCCAGTTTTCCCTTCCAGATCACATTGTTCATTTTCTGGTAAAATAGTTGAGAGGCAAAAATAACAAACTAAATAGAAATAAATATAGACCCAGCAGGGGATAAATCGATATATTGAGATTCCAGTCATGCTCCGCATGACTGTGTACCAAATACGTGATGCTTCAGATACATGTCTGATTTAGCAGTGAACTTCCAAACAAGTCACAAATCAAATTTGTGCTGCTAGACGGATGTTGGATGCAGAACTGGTATTCCCACTAGCCAATACTGCTGATGTGCAGACCACAGATAGGATATCATAGAAAATAAATTGGTAAGCATGATTTTCAAGGTTATTTACATGACTTTCAAGGTCATTTGACTTCTATGACCTTCCCTCAGATATTGTAATTATACATTAGGCCAGGTTTTTCAATCTGTCCAAAAATAGCCCCCAAAACTTTTCTCTGTCCCATCTCAGTCAACGCTAACAAATTAAAAATTTACTGGAAAATGTTTTTGCCCATTTTTTGCATCCCTTAAAAGGAAAACCCGCTCAAAATAATCTTCTGACATGTCATATATACACGTGAAAAATCCCACTAGTGAAGTTTATAATCGCAGGTCACCAGTAATTTGCAGAATGAAAGGTCTCTATAGAGAGCTCAAACCTCCTGGAAACCCCCACAGAGATTGCGGTTACTGCAAATCTGATACAACTTCCTTATGAAAGGACCATTCATATTACTGGCAGCCTGCTATAGGTTTCCATATTTCCAGTAACAGATCTTTGAGCAGTACCAAAGGAGTTGGAGCTCTATAGAGCCTTTTGATACTGGAAATCAGTGGTGGTTCGAGATCACAGATTGCACCAAAGTGATTTTCTCAAAGTGTGTACTTTTTACTTATCTTTTTCCAGAAAATGGATCCATTGATGATGCAAAAAACGGATATCACAAAGAACTATTTGAAAGCCATAGAAATGAATAAAGTCTGGCAAAATATTTGTAAATAATAAATAAAAAAGTAATGCAAGTTGCTAATGTTTTATAGATAGATGGACGGATGATCGATAATTATATACATATATTGAGTGCTGCTCATTTGCGTATACTTTTACACACACACACACACACACACACACACACACACACAGACACAGACACAGACACACACACACACACACACACACACTGTAGATCCAGATAAGCAAGAATTGTCTATAGGGGTGTGGAGAGTACATACCAGTTCTCTTGTACACGACGCAGGATCCCATTGTTCCTCAATGTTCTTAAGAAGTCCAAGCAGGTAACTGTAGTCCAGAGGGTGCACTTGGTGGTGTTTGCTAAATGCCTGCCATTTTCTTTTGTAAAAAAAAATATTAAAAAATAAATAAAATAAGTCATTGCAGTTTGGTATTCGTGAAAACATTATAATTATTGGCTTCTGTTATTCACACTTAAAGGGATTCTCCAGTTCTTAAAACCATGTGCTGAACATGTGAAAGGATTATATCAGTAAAAGTTGCAAGATCCTATTTTAATAATACGTTTTTATTTGTCTTTAATGGCTGAGCTGCAATACCGGACACAGACCATGGATGAGAGAGGCGCTGTTTCTAGGACAAAACAAGCCGCATATTTCTAATTTCAGACAAAGTCATTAAAGAGTAATTTCATCCAGCACATATTTATACATTTACATCCACTTAAAAGCAGATTCCTTGTAATTCTTCCTATTAAACCGTTCTTTAATCACAGAGGCAAAGTAGTTTGAGGAATAATAAAACACTGTGTTAAGTGAAAGATGGTAAGAGCCCTTCAGGTTCACAGATCAATAAGTATCAAGCATGCTCTTAAATAGGATTAGATGAATGTGCCAGCACCCATAACGCTGCAGTATGTGAATCAATGCTCCCTGACATTTTCTTTCACCAGCTTTAGATGCCATTCAATGACTTTAATAAAAGCTCCATACAAAATCTTTAGAACGGCGACAAGATATACTTTCAACTAAATCAATGTTCAAAGCAGGAAACATTCAAGTAACTATGCGATCAGCAGTGCTCCCAAAATGACTTTATGTCTCAATGCCAATGTGCCTCCCCTAAAGGGATTTTTCCAATTTTAATATTTTAAAATAAAGCAATAAATTCCCTCGATTTTTGTATGGTAGCACATCCTACCTGTCTTTTTATTTCTATATATCAACTCCTGCCTTTTTAATACCACTTCTAGAATGCCTGCTATTGTAATGCTTAGAGGTTGTATAAAAGAAGTTAACCCTAATATATGTATTTTTATATAGGCCATATATATATCTATCTTACAAATGCTCTAATGATTTTAAAGTATTTGTCGACCTTTACAGCAATTTTATGTAATGCTCCAATACAGCGAACATAAAAAATGAATTAACTTTGCAAATAGTCCTAAAATCAAACCCCGTGTAGTCTTGTCTTGCAGACATACTTCCTTCTATCTGTCCTCTACTTCTTGCTAATCTACTGAATGTATGTAAACAAGAAACAGGAGACGAAAAGAAGGGAGTGACTGCAGGACCAGACTACACAGGGTTTGTTTGTGGTCTGTAACCATGGGAACATAGGATCTAGAGACACAAGACACTAGGATATTTTTAATCAAGACTATTTTCAAAGTTGTTGCATACCATTTAAACTAGAGGCTGCGACTGTTCCTACGAAATAGACTCCCAAACGGCAACTTTGCTCTAAAAGCCCTCCTACTATAGCCCAGAGGGGTCCCATTACAAATTGCCATGCAGCTCTGTGTCTGATGGGTTCACTCCAGGGGTCAGTAAGGTAAGGTGCCCTTCTCTTGGCCCTCTTATTTGTCTTTTTGGGCCATCCATGGATGCCATTATAACAACTAGTTCCGCTTTGATAGGGGGCATAGAAGCCCTATATTAAAAGGGAACATGCAGTTGGCCACAGGGGGCACATCTAAAAGGTGAGTTCATTCTATCTGTTCACTTGTTGTGGTGCTGTGTGATGGTGTCTGTTGCTGTGGTGCTGCACTTGTGGGGGGACGTTGCTAGAGCTCAAGTGGCTTGGCCTGGCAGCAGGGGTGCTACTGGGCCTCTGGGTTGCTCCCTCTACGGGTGCGGTATTGTGGTGGCAGGCGCCGCCATGCAGTGCTGCAACCAATAGAGTAGGGACCCACTTATCAGAGGTCGCCGTGAAGTGGCAAGTGGGCTTATACAGTTTGATAAAAATATGAACTAAGAACCTCATGTTCATTGATTAATATTGTGGATGTGCGGTCTTCGTTTCTCCTCTTCAACCAGTATATGTATATATATTTTATATATGTTTATCAAATATACTTACATGACGGCCTGCTGTAGACTGGAGAGGTCAGTCTGCATACCATGGTGGGACATTACTGTGTACGCATGCTTGCTCACTTCTCCCTTCCAGTTCCAAAATTCAACCTAATAGACAATGATAACAAATGACTGAGATATCAAAATATAAGGACTATAGCAGGGCTTAAGTGTAAAACATTCACAAGGTATTTATTTATATGAGGCTAGCAAGAATAGTTGGGAAATTGCATTTTGATATTGTACAATAGGCACTTCATGCAGGAGTAGATTCTGCACTTTTAGGGACAGGCGGCGCATTTTCCAAGGGAGACAATGTGATATTCCCTATAAGCACCATTTGTGGCACCTAGAAGTTATTCCACTTCACTTTTCATATATAGAAATCTATTGGTCATTTTCTCTCTTTGCCTTCGGCAAACAAAATTCTGTTGGCTCCTAGACTGGGCAACGTTTCCACTGGACTTGGAGCTATTAGAATTTTATTAGCTGCATGCAAACATAGAAGTGCATTCGGGTACATGGATTTTGATGACATAATATATAAATATTTTTGCGTATACAGATAGGATCATACATTGAGAAGACAGGGCCCTGTAGCAAAAATATAAATGTGGCAATTAGCACTGTTTTCACCTGCTTCCTCCTAGTCTGAGAAATGGGCAGTATGACCCTTAGGACAGGTCTCTGCTCTCTTGTTAGCAAAGGCTTATGTACCACATAGAGAGACCTGTTATGGGGCAGCTTCTACACGGCCCTTCGAGAGAGTTGGTCCAGTCCTAGTTTGTCCCATCCCCGTTGCTATTAGGTGGCCGGAAGCTATGCAAGACTTTCCTCTCCAAAGTTATTGCATTATTAAAAGGCAATGGGGTATTAGTCCAATTGTCATGGAAAGTGGGTGTAGGCGGAAAAAATTACTAGGTCCTTCTGTCCCGTGTTGCGAAACTCGGCACCATAATGGGGGGGGGGGGTCTAGTGTTTGCGATTGCTTAGTTATGGTTGATATGTCTGAATGGCGGTGCATCGAGCTGAGCCCCATCCTCACAGGCTTATAACTACCACACAGGCTGCTTCTCTGGAACATGTGCCCTTAACATGGGCTAGTTTTTTTCCTAGAGTATTTTTTTTCACGTGCCATGCTGACTAACATACTTCATGAACAGATTTTGCCCCTACTCCCTGCTGTTCAAATCCTGGGGCCATATGTAAACAATATGGTGGCGGGTGAAGTTTATACAGACGTCAAAGTGAAGTGACCGCATTGTTCAAGGCCTGAAGTCTAAGCACTATGCACAGTCTCCTATGTGCAGAGCCTTAGACAATATTACATTACCACAGCAATGTGAAAGCAGAGAAATGGCCCATGTTGGCGGCCATATTTTTTATACACAATAACATAAATTGAAACAATTTTGCGTTTGCATAAAACCCTATAGTTCTAAACTGAGAACAATTCCACCTACCGCACAGGAAACTAAAGTACGGAGAACCTGGGGGGATTACGAAGAAACTGGAGAAGAAACTATGACCACGAATGACTTGTGATTCTGACAAATCACTTCTGACTGGATGACAGACCAAAGACTTTTTATCATAAAACTGGTGTCTGTCATTTTGTTCCAAAAACATCACAACTCCAAAAAGATTGAGAAGATTAAGCGAATGTCTGCTCACCTCGGTCCGCTTGTGTTCATACTGTAGCAGCTGGGTTAGTAGCATTTCATGAATCACTGCGCCAGATGCCTTCTTGCTCAGCACCGTGTCCCTCTGAAACACATTTGTTAATTCAGATATTCATACCGTGCTATTTGTTTTAATATTTGCTGAATTGAATTACAGATGAGACCTGCCTCCAAAAAAGAGATCAGACATTTAACAAAAAAATCATTAAAGAGCATTATTCAAACCGCGGATGCGTAAGTCAAGCTCAGATTTAAGATGCTGCAAATGGAACGAGAGCATACATGCTTGTACGGTAGCATCAATCATTGTTTCCTCGCTCCACGATGACAAGGAGCCATGTGAACTCGTAAAATGATTTGATACTGACACAAATAAAGACAAATTATTTCTAATTAATGTTCATTCTGAGGGGAAAAAAACATTTATTTCAGGAATATTTAAATTACAGTGTCACCCCGACCGCTGATATCTGTCATATACTGTCAAGGCCTCTTTCCGTAAAATAACATGTTGTAATGTGTGTATATATATATATATATATATATATATATATATATATATATATATATATACACATACATATATATACACACACACACACACACACACACACACACACAATACATACACAATACACATTTGTATGAACAGGGAACCTTGACAAACACTAGGTAATTGCCATTTTGCATTTTTTTTGCCTGATCCCCCCACTATCAAGCGTGTTCAGCTTGACCACATATGCACATTAAATTCCTATGGAGGCCGGGGAATTGCAGTTGTCACTTATTTGTGGGTGGAAATAGGATCATAAATGAATACCAAACATGTATTATATAATTTTCCTCTCCCCCTAAGAGTAGATACTTTAGAGAGTCTTTAAGCCCCCCATACACATTAAAGTATTTCCTTGTACTACTAAAAGGATGGAGGGATCTGCCAAAGAGATCTAAGTAAACACTCGTTTATTAAGAGCATTTTATGATACAATATTCTGTGCCGATTCATTTTATAACATATCTTTATAGCGGTTGGAGCTCCAGTTTATCTGTTAGAGACCGCCAAATTCCCTGCTTTTATTCAAAAAAGCCACATAGCTAAATTATAACATTTTGTCTGCCTGCAGCTGCCACTGGGGGGAGCCCATGAGCTTATTGCATTCTATTTTATTATTGATTTCAATGTGGAAATTGGATGCATATGTATAACCCTCCCCTAGTGGTGGCTGCAGGTAATCAGAATTTTATAATTTAGATATCTGCTTTTTATATGGTATTTTAATGCCTTTGTGACATCTAATATCTAACTCTACAAAAATATATTCAAAATCATTAAAATAATGATACATGTATAGGGACTGTAAAAAGAATAGGGATTATTTTGCCATCAGAAACTGCTTTATAAAACTTAACTGAGGAACAGTCAAAGAGCTCTGTTTCTTGGGTATGTACAAATTGCTTTTTTATTGCTCCTATAAAGTTAAATGTGCAATGCAATAACCACTAAACATGTGACAGACCTATAAAACGCATAATATGTAACATATGTTATATTTAAAAAAAAATCAAGCCGGGTGATAAAAACCCCAGGCCTGTAATGAAGCCCCGTAGACTGAGACCAGCCAAGGCGACTGCTCTTGGTTTCATATTGCCACAATGTGGTTTTATGTATAAATGTAAGGTTATCACTAGAAATGAACAGAAAATTAGACTTATACTGCTCCGCATATACATTTTATACAGATGAAGTCTATGAAAGTTGGGACCTAAAGCTATAGGATATAGATACTAGGATGAGAGGGGCACATAAACGAAAATGGGGGGCCCAAAGCATGGATCAAAATAGAGCCAAATTTACAAGACCACCCATCCCCATACTGATACTATAGGGTACTGTTCTTACTACCTTCTAATCCTTTTATAGTAGGGAAAGCTGCTATACTGTGACTGGAGCCATTTGCTTCCGGCGTGGACATCTTTTTCCATTTTCAGAGGGCACACTCATAAAAACCTTTGTCTTGAATTGAATGTAATGGGGCCCTTGGGAGTTCTATCGTGGTGTCCATTGTTTTGACGGGAAGAATGGCGCTTCATATTTAAACTATTCTTCCCATCAAATATCATGGAACTACTGACGGAGGTTCAGAACGGAGCTTTTAACGGTAGCCTTGCTGTACACAATGTATGACACACAACTGTCTCCTTGAGTTACTGTGTGCTGCAATTTGGGGGTAACGGCGGGTGGTCAGAAGTACAAATCACCCCAATCGAAATAATGGAGTTATATAAAACATTGTTGTGTGGGGGAGAGAATAAAAAATTAGATGTTCTGATACAAAAATCACTGTGGGTGGTCTTTTAGAAAATATGGCGGAAAATAAAGTGTGGCAGTGCATAAAATAAGAAAAATAGGAGCTAAACCATAGCAACCAATCAGAACTCGGCTTTCATTTTTCCAGAGCAGTTTTAGAAATGATAGCCGAGCTCTGATTGGTTGCTATGGGCAACAAGGACAGTTTTACTGTTAGACAGTATTGGTAATTGAGGCCCATTGAAGGAGACTAAATACCCCTGCCGTTCATACATGACTTACTTTATACCTTAAGGACACTCCATATGTATATAGCATTGACAAATGTCTTTGTAGTAAAAGGTTCTTTTCAAAGATGGCTGCCTACCGTCAGGTTTTATTAAACAGTCATGTAACCCCCTGAGACAAACACAAAGAACTGATGTTGACAATGAGCCCATTTTCTTGTCAATCCTGGTGGAAATAGCTGCATGAGAAAGACAGATTCTTCTGTGATCAAGCTGTTTATCTGGCCTGATGATTAACATTTGTTATTCACATTTCCACTTCAATGCGTTTCCTCCAAACCTTTCTATGTGTCATACAAACACAAATTGTGAATTGACTCTTATTTCCGCTCTATCCTTATTTGGAATATTCTCGATTGTGATATGATATTGTGGATGTCTGACGGCACACACAACATTGTTGGTTACAAATAACGACAAAAGACGCCTTTTATAATAGAATAAGTAATCGGGGCAAATGCTGAGGGGCTCCAAGCATGTTGGCGTCCATGGTGCAGATGGCAAATTTTTTCTCCCCCTACTATACTACTATACAAAATATCCAGCAATGTTTGGACGATCGGTAACACTGGGTAAAACCTAATCTTCCTGGTGGTTTGTGATGTTGGTGGAGGAAGTTTAGGGCAGGTAAATGTTCCATTAATTTAAATCTAATAAGTTATTTGTGAATTAACCCATAAGAAATCGACCCTAGTGACAAGTGATGGTATCCAAATGGGGTTGTTTTCTGCTGAACCTTTGGAGCCCATTATTGTTCAATAGCCTAGACCCACCTAAGGATCCTATGGTACTCTGGTGCTCTGGTGGGCCAGTCCGACCCTGGTTCAAATTAAGGGAATTATTTCAGTCTGAAAGTTTCTTTTTCATGCTTCAAAAGTATATCTTAAAGGGGTTATCCCAGAAGCCCTGTACACTAATAACATATGTAAACTAACCATAATATGCTGTCAGATACTTACCAGATAATTTCCGGCTACTCTTTCTGCCAATTCCTCCATGCCTCTTTCTCTTTTCACCGTGTAAAGTTGGCGGTCCTACTACGCTGTCTACGCCGCCGCTGTTTGCTTGTGGGAAACTACATTTCCAACAGGTGCCTTGCGTCTCCCTCTAGGCTCCTGACTTTAGTACAAAGTGTATTTGAGAGACTCTTGTCTTTCCCTCCTACCCTGAATAGAGTTACATATTTATAAAGAATTTTTCGGCACCGACTGAGGCTGCTTGAACATCGAAAGCGCGCCTACTCGCCCTGTACAGTGAGGACGGTGCAACCATGCATGCACTGACTCACTCTACAGAAAAAGCGGAATACCTGCTATAGAAGAATAGCGGTGTAAACCGTGTATGCTCGTCCTCAGCCAAAAGACCTATTGTAGGACGTATCCCCGAGCATTTGGGTATAAACAAATTCCTGCAATGGAGAAGTCTGGGGGGTGAAAGCTGGAGCAGCATTCATTTCTGAATATTACTTGTCTTTGACATTTTTTATTTTAGCAGTGAGGGGACAATAAATCATGATTAAGATTGTAGGAATACAATGGCAAATGCCCACAGTGAAGTTTTTCACCGTATGATCAGACCACAATTGGTTTGTCCACGGTTAGAAAAACATGGCTGCTTTTTCTAAAAACAGTGCCGCATCTGTCCACTGGTTGTGTCTGGTATTGCAGCTCAGTTTCCATTCACTTCAATGGAGCTGAGCTGCAATACCAGATATGGCCCATGGGCAGGTGGGGGACTGTAATAGGATGTAAGCAGCCATGTATTTATAATCCTGGACATCCAACAGTAACTACTTTTACTATAATAGCCTTTATATACAACTATTGGCTGATAATTTGCATGGGGGATAATGCAAAGGAATGAGAATTACAACAATGAGGAAAACGTTCCCATGCAACATTCCTATTGTTGAAAATATCAAGTCACATATGCACTTTTAGGAAGAGCATCTGATAATGAAAATACTACAATCTTTACCAGACCAAGGAAATATTTTAACATCTATGGCCAGAATGCAGACATCTACTTTCATTTATTTTAACATGCATCTTATATTTCTAGAACAAAAACGTAATCAACTGCAAAATCCAGTTTTTTTTAATAGAAATTATCGATTTAAACTCCCGTGTATATAATTTTTGTCTGTGCTATATTTTCTATGCAGGGACTAAATCATTTCTGACAGTTGCCTAGCAACACAAACCACCGCCAGTGGGTGACACCACTGAAGTACATCTTCAGTACCCAAGCTATTTATTTCTTATATTTCCCTTTCTTCCCAGCCAATCTCACCCTAAAGACAAATAACTAATGCTGTTTTTGGTGGAAATGTTTTTAAATTGTGATAGATTTATTTTCATTTTTTGGAGTGCTGCATCTTTTTTGGACATATTGACGTAGGACTCTAGCCTATGGCGTGCACCCTAGAATTTGTTACTTATATATATATATATATATATATTTTTTTTTTTCCACTGTGATGCTTTGGACTTTCCTTCGCTAGATAGATAGATAGATAGATAGATAGATCAAGTATTGCACATGGCTACAAAGCCGGATTCTTCTATGTCCAATCTGGATGCAGTAATTGTATAAGCTAAATGAGCTGCCTGGTCCAGGTAAAACAATTTCAATTACGCTTTTAGCGATTTCTAAATTAAGAGAATGTGTAATGCTTCTTTTCCCCAGTGGTGGAGCTGCAGGGAAATTGAACAGAGACAGAGCGAGAATAGAAGAAGGACAAGGATATGCCTTAAACATCTGATAGCTGGTGGGTCCCACTTATAAAAAGCCCTCCTAACGGGAGAATAGGGTCACCTGACCCCTGTTACACCACGTGAGGTGGTTGGCTGTTGGCATATCCAGTCGCAGACTGAAGGGAGATGGGGCCAGTTATGTGCATAGCTCTCTCCATTCAAGTATATGGGAGTTATGGAAATAGCCAATCAAGTGCGGTCAACTCTCCATTCACCTCTTGGTGGAATGGGGGTCAGGGTACCCTAGTTCTCCCAATAGGTCTCCTGTCTGAGATTGAAATACACCTTTAAAAAAAATGTTAATGACAAAAAATATTAATTACTGCATAAAGTAATAGAAAACAAAAACCATATCAAAAGTGAGAAGAAAGAAAACAGTAACCTTTCTAACCCAGGTATCGGCCTTTTTACAAATCCAATCCAGGGTTTTACCCTTAGCAATCACATTTTGTCAAATCAGGTCCTTGACATATATATATATATATATATATATATATATATATATATATATATATATATATATATATAAAACCCTTCTATTAGCTAAAGCCAAGAACTATGTCAAGAATGGCTGTTGGAACAGTTGAAGCTCATTGATAATGGGTGTACCATAACGCTGGAAAACCCTTTAATTTGGCTAGTACATATTATATTAACTTTTATAATCTCCTCCCTAAATGTCTCATTATTTCTTTAAAACCATACAACAGACAAGTTTACCTGGTTTGTAATTAGTTTTATGATGAGGTGACAATCTCCTTGAACCTTTGAAGAACTTGTCCTTGGTTCCAACTTAAACCATTTATCTATTCCTCCCACAGGAATTTCCTTTAAGTGAAAAAAATATATATAAAGCAAATTAAACATAAAGAACAATATCCATCTGGAACCAACTAGTCACCCCTCTGCTCTTCTCCGATGCACATAAAACTAAAAGATGAAAGTAGATAAAACTAACGGCTATTTTGGTTTAATTATATAGGTACTTGATACAATCCTAAACAACCAATTAACAAAATGTCCCTTCAATTTATTCTGGGGTCATTTGCAGTAAAAGCATCAATGTTGACCGATATACTAGTCCTTCTCAATGAATTAGAATATCATCAAAAAGTTAATTTATTTCAGTAATTCAATTCAAAAAGTGAAACATATATTCTATAGATTCATTACACACAGAGTGATCGATTTCCAGCATTTCTTTCTTTTAAAGTTGATGATTATGGTAACAGTTAATGAAAACCCCAAATTTAGTGTCTCAGAAAATTAGAATATTATAGAAGCCCAATTTGAAAAATGCGTCAATGCGGCGTGGCATGGAGGCGATCAGCCTGAGGCACTGCTGAGGTGTTATCAATGCGGCGTGGCAAGGAAGCGATCAGCATGTGGCACTGCTGAGGTGTTATCAATGCGGCGTGGCATGGAGGCGATCAGCCTGAGGCACTGCTGAGGTGTTATTAATGAGGCGTGGCATGGAAGCGATCAGCCTGTGGCACTGCTGAGGTGTTATTAATGCGGCGTGGCATTGAGGCGATCAGCCTGTGGCACTGCTGAGGTGTTATCAATGCGGCGTGGCATGGAAGCGATCAGCCTGTGGCACTGCTGAGGTGTTATCTATGCGGCGTGGCACGGCGGCGATCAGCCTGTGGCACTGCTGAGGTGTTTTGGAAGCCCTGGTTGCTTTGATATCGGCCTTCAGCTCGTCTGCATTGTTGGGTCTGGTGTCTCATCTTCCTCTTGACAATACCACATAGATTCTCTATGGGGTTTAGGTCAGGCGAGTTTGCTGGCCAATCAGGCTCAGTGATACTGTGGTTATTACACCAGGTATTGGTACTTTTGGCAGTGAGGGCAGGTGCCAAGTCCTGATGGAAAATGAAATCAGCATCTCCATAAAGCTTGTCAGCAGAGGGAAGCATGAAGTGCTGGGAAATGTCCTGCTAGACGCTGCGCTGACTCTGGACTTGATATAACACAGTGGACCAACACCAGCAGATGACACGGCCCCCAAACCATCACTGACTGTGGAAACTTTACACTGGACCGCAAGACACTTGGATTGACGCCTCTCCGCTCTTCCTCCAGACTCTGGGACCGAGATTTCCGAATGAAATGCAAAATTTACTTTCATCTGAAAACAGGACTTTGGACCTCTGAGCAACAGTGTTGGTCCACAGCGTGGTACGAAATATTTGGGAATACGGTGAGCGAACCTGTGTTTACTTTTTTGTATACTAACTGTTCATCATAAATGGTTGGGGGTGCTGATGTTCCTTCATCACCTCCGCCTCCGAGCAAATATCCTATTAATTATTCTGCTGTTCCAACAGTTGTCTTTATACAGTAAAATTCCTTTTATTCAGCATCAATAAGACTTGAAGGATGCCAGATTATCAAATATTCCAGATTATCTTGAAAAAGTATAAAAAAATTATTTTGAAATGTTAAATATTTTACTATAATTTTTCTCTACTCAGTCTTTGGGTCTTGTGAAATTCCATATTATACTTCAGTTCTATGCCCAAAATAAGAACCGGATTATCAAACCTTAGATTATTGAATGCTGGATTAAAGGATTTTTACTGTATATTTAGTAAATAATTCTAGAAAAGCAGATCACGTCAGGGGGTGGCAGCCATTCAATCATATTCCGCATGGCATCCAAATGGTTCATAGAAACGCAGCCAATTTTCGTCTGTACAATTTTCAGAAAAGGTAAAATAAAATCTGAATAGTCACGTGAATTTGGGATATTACTGGATGAGTCATGCCACTTATAACACAAACAGCTCTTGTTCTCAGAGTAGTAATTAATGCTTTCCTGTTTACTTACGTTAATGGAGATGTTAAGGCATCCTAAGAAGTCATCTGCATTGTCCTCCGCAGAGGCGGTTGTTCCGTTTGCTCTTGCAGATTTCACTATCTGTTTGAAGTACCTGTGTAAAGATCTCAACAGGATGAGCTAATGCTCTAATCACGTTATTACAGCTCATTGAAGATAATACAAGGCTCTGTTTTCTACTTTGCTGCCATACACTTTCCATTTCCTTTTACAAAAAAAAAAAAAGAATGCAGAAAAATCATCTATGTATTCATTCGCTCTATTTCATTTATACATTTAAAGAGGAAGGTATATGAGCATTCTCCTAACTGTTCAGATCCTTATTCTTGTTTATAGTGGGCAGTATTATGGTAGTTAGTGCTGGTGTAGAAAAGATTTTCAGCTAAAGCTGGCCATACTCAGTTACTAAAGGTTGAAAAAAAAAAAAAAAAAAAAAAAAGACACCGTCCCTTTAAAGGTGTTTTCCCATTAGGGACATTTATGACATATCCACAGGATATGTCATAAATGTCAGATAGCTGCGGGTCCCATCTCTGGGACCTGCAGCTATCTCTAGAACGGGGGCCCCTTAAACCCTGTTCTACCTCGCTGTGTTGCAGATAAAGCATATGATTTCCGACCATGAAGAAGAAAACTCGCTGAGCTACGCTGTTTCCATAACTCCCATAGTAGTGAATGGCAGTTACGGAAGCAGTGAAGCAAGCGAGCTACGCTGTTTCTGTAAATACCATTCAGTTCTTCTGTGGAACTTACAGAAACCGTGTAGCTCAGCGAGCTACGCTATTTTCTTCTTCATGCTCGGAAATCACACGCTTGATGGGAAAGCCCCTTTAAATTCAACCTTTCTCGAGTTATTATGCATCATTCATTGCTAGATTAGTTATAACCCTCAATGCCATTTGTCAGTAAATAAACATCGAACCCTTTTTTAAATGCTGACATAGTATCTGCCATTACTACCTCTTGGGGTAGGGTATTCAATAGTTTTACTACTCTAACTGTAAAGAAACCTTTCCTATATTGATGTCTAAAACGTCTTTCTTCCACACGCAGTGAAGTCCCTGGTCGTTTGTACTCAACAACTGAACTAGACTATTTCGTCAGGATCGGCCGATGATCTAATGTGTGTGGTGGCCTCCCGACAGCCCCCACAATGGCAGATGTCGGGTTGGATGTGTTGGATTTCAACATGCCCTATATTTTGTTCCCAAGGGAGATAAACCACTGGTAGAGAGGGCTATTAGTGGCTTATTTCCCTTTCCTCATTGAAACAATTATGCCTGGGTGAGCGGAGATTGCACTTTTATATAGAAGTTGGGAAAGATAGCTGTCGGCCAAATTATCCTACATGGCTGTAAGTCAGATAGGCGAATTGGCTCAAAAAGTGGCAACCATTTGTCTGGGTCAGAAGCATGCTAAGTGCAGATGTCAATTCCCTCCTAAAATTCCTCTTGGCAGGTAATACAAAGTCAGCAGGAGGCAACAATATAGCCATAAACGCAGCTATAAAAGTTAATGACCATAAAAAAAGATCATTAACAATTATTATTGTTTTATGGAACTAAATTGATCAGTTTTGTCTAATGGAAACGTCATTCGTTGGTTGTAACTGGCTTAAGTCTTGATCAAAAATGTTCTCTGTAATTACTGATGAAACTATCATTTAAAGGGGTTGTCGGAAATAAGAAAAAAGTAAATTTTTCTCTCTCTCAAATACAGCGCCACTCTTGTCCATAGGCTGTGCCTTGTATTGCAGCTCAGTGCCATGCACTTGATTGGTACTGAGCTGCAATACCAGACACAGCTCACCGACAAGAGATCGTCGCTTAAAACATTTGTAGCAATGCACATAAATGAGGAAATTGGTACAATTTGTCAGAGGGAACATTCTGATTGTTGCAGATATCTCAAAGTTGATGCCCCAATAATGAAAAATATTCGACTGCTGTTGTTACGGGATGGTCTCTTATGGACTGATATGAGAGCAGTGAATCAACAAAATTTTGCATTGTGCCGTGCAAAGTCTCACAAAATATAAGATGTATGATCTCTGTTTCCGCTTTGATCTTCATGTGTCGCTGGTGACAGGAGCTTTGGCTTTGACACTGTGCACACTATTTGCTAGATGATTAGGTTTCTGTTGGTCCACAGTTCCCAGAGACACTCCGCTCCTCACTGCCGGCACAATAAGATTTTTCAATGTAATTTAAATCTTCTAATACGACAGAGAAAAGTAATCTGTGAAGCAGATATGTATGTACTGGGTTGTTATTTGGCCCTATGCAATTAAGCAGCCCCTGCGTTCCGGCACATTTTATTAGAAATATGCTTATACTAAAAATGTATGAAGTTCAAAAATACAATATTGTAATGATGCAATCCGGTTTATGGAAAGAACTGACAAGTGTCTGACATATCACTTTTTAGTAGTAAGGGAGAGCATCATGGCACTGGAGGGCATAACTGTGTCATGGGTAGAATTTTTGGTGTCTATGACAGTCATGGGGGCCCTGTTGCTGCCGTGATGAAGGCTGGATGTAGTTACATGGGAACTGTGGCTGTGATTATGTGGGGCACTGTGGGATTGTAGTTATAGAGGGCACCACTGCGGTTATTATGGGGGCACTGAGTAGCTGTTTTTATAGGGCACTGTGGCTGTCATTATGGGGACATTATGTGGATCCGTTTTTGGGGGCCTGTGACAATATCCTAGGCCGTACATACCATGGTGGCAGACCATGCATTTGCTATGAGAATAGGGTAGTAATTTCATATGTATTGACACTACTGCTTAACTCCTACAAAGCCCAAGATTGGCCACTGAATATATTGACAATGCCTACAAAACATCCTGGTTTATTATGTATATTCAGTACTTGCCTCCTAGAGGGTCCCATCAGCATAATCTGCCTTCTAAATTCAGACCTGCTGGCGACCAGCAGATAAGTGTGAGCCTAAGGGCCCTCTTACTCGCGCCAATGTGTGGGCAAAGGAGCTTTCATACGTTCCTGATCATTGCCCTGTATTAACAGGGTAGCAAGCAGCCGACAAATGAGTTAACGCTCAATCATCAGTTGATAAAATCATTTATGCAGCCCAAAAAATGGTCGCTAGAAGGCAGCACGTTTCCCTGTATAAACAGGTAGATGTGCCGCCGACATGATGCAAAGGCATGGGGATGAACAAGTGTTCATCCCTATACATTAACAATTGTTTCTCCTAGTGAATGGAGCCAACGAGCGCCGATCGACGTGCTGTATTACAAAGAAGTTGCGTGCTTACATGGCTGCTGTACTACATGTAATATATGGTTGAGTAGCGGGAGCTCTTGTACTGCTTGTTCAGACCTTTTAGCCTATTCACATTGTTGGAAAGGTTTAAGTTAATTGGTTAACTGGAATACTCGTCCTGAACGACCGTAACAACCTGTACAACAAATTTATAACAATATTTATATGATCGGTAAATGGTGTAAAAAAAAATAAATTTTAAAATGCAGCGGAACTTTTTCGGCTATGTTATGTGCGCCGGGATGCAAAGAGAGAAATATTAAAAAATTGTTCTGTACTCAATGCCAAAATTGTCCGTGTCCTTCAGGGGTTAAAGGGGTTGTCTCACGAAGACAACACCCTTTTAGATAAAATCTGTCCCAGCGATCAGCTGATCACCATGAGTCCGGCTTCTTTACTGTAGTCTGAACATGATTGGCCGATCATGTAATGCATGGATGGATGAGTCAGGTCTGCCAGAGCAAGAGGGTCCAGAGTGGGGGACTCTTATTTTTATTGTGAGACAACCCCTTTTAGTGATGTTTAGATTCAACAGGGCTGGCAGTAATCAAGCCTGAGCGCGTCTAATCTTTTACAGCCTTCTCCCATTCACTTGAATAGGAGAAGTCTGTAATACTGTGAACCGCCGCTACAAGTGTGTCAGCGATTCGCAGCACAAGCAGTGACAGTAATAAAGGGGAATTAGCGCCTCCGTGGCCCATTTAACACAGCTGATCGGCGGGGGTGCCGGGAGTCGGATCCACACTGATAAGTAATTGATGGCCTTTTCTCAGGATAGGCCATCAATATCTAATGACTGGAAAACTCTATGCTTATAGCTGCCACTAGGGAGTGGAGCTTACTGCATATGGGTTTGTATAGCTCCCATTGAACTCAATAATAAATCAGTATGCCGTGTGCTACAACTTGAGGCCACAAAAAAAAATAATTCATTGCTAAATAGTGTTTTCTTTTAAACAGCTCAAATTAAGGTTTTTGGATACTAGAAAACCCCTTCTAATTTATTTTTAAGTAAGAATATTTTTTGGGCGTTTCGACTTGGAGAATGTAAAATGGCAAGTCATGCGCGGGTCTAAAATTGAACAGGCTGATAAATGGCTAGGTTATGACTAGACTGTAATATTTTCTTTAATTGCTTTTTACACTAATTGCTATAGCTCCGCTGAACATCCTGCTGACATATTCTATGAAATCTCGAACATAAAAAGACTGTGTGGACATTTATAAAAAGGCATGAATGAATGTCTACTAATTGCAACATCAACTCGGTCTATGTGTATCAAAGTCATATCTGTACAAACATGTAATGTATTCAGCCATTAACCTGGGACATGCATTATACCAAGCAACGTTTTAAAAGAATTACTTTCAGCAGAAAGGAAAAAAAGAGCAACAGTTACTATTAGTTCTTTTATAACTATTAACGGTAGACAGACTAGAATCATTTCTTCTCTTGGGGTCAGTTCACACAGCAGAATTTTTGCGGCAGATTTGGCCGCAAAATTCAGCCTCCCATTCATTTCAATGGGAGCCAGACACTTCTGTTTCCAGTTAGCCGATTTTCTCAGCTAGCGGGAAAAAGAAGCGTCCTGTCCGATCTTCAAGTGGATTCCGCCAGCTAGATAATCATCTTGCAGCGGGTACTCCAAGATGGTAGACGTTTCAGCAGACATAGTGGAAATGGCTGCAAGATCTGCAGCCCTTGCTAATGCAACAAGAAGAACCCTCTGGTTCAGGAATTATAAAGGAGATGCTGTCTCAAAAAATAAATTGTGCGCCATTCTGTGTGAAGATCGCCTATTCGGATCAGGTCTGGATGATATTTCAGACAACAAAAAAGGTTTCCCATCTGAGCCAAAAAAATGTCACCAATGCCAGTCCTTTCGGAACCAGAGGAGGGATAGACCAGACACCAGGAGAAGAGGTACGGCTAGACCCAATCACAAATTCAGAGGAAGAGGAAACGGGTTCCTCTTTAATCCACCCTGTAATGAGCATCGCTCCAAGTGATGCCAGATATCCAGCAGGTGGCTGAATAAAAATATTTTACCCAGCCTGGGAAGACATCACATCATCCCTTTAGATCAGAGGAATAATGTAAACAGGCTACGGATTGGAGTTCGAAAATTATCCTCCATCAAGATTCATGACAGCTCTGGTGCAAGAGATTTGTCTCCTCCTGAGAAAACAAGTCTTAATACCAGTCCCGACTCATCAAAAAGAGGGTTTCTACTTCCCAATGTTTTTGGTAATTTCAGTTGATATGCGAGTGGGGGATACCTACTATAGATCTCTTTGCCTCCAGAAGAAATTTTCAAGTGCCAAATTTCTTTTCTCTGGCAAGAAAGGACAACCCACTGCAGATAGATGCCCTTTGCCAACCATGGACAAAAAAATCATTTGTATGCTTTTGCTCCCTTCTCTCTCATTCCCAAAACTCTAGCCAACATCATCATGGAGAAGGTACAGGTCATACTGATCGCTCCTTTTTGGCCAAAAAGGGCCTGGTTTCCACTACTTCTCCACCTATCAAAAAGGATCTTCCTGGACTCTGCCACTCCTTCTGGATCTCGTCTCAGGGGGCCAATTCTTCATTCGTCAATCCAACAACTACGATTAACAGCCTGGAATCTTAATGTTCCCTCTTGAAAAGGAAGGGGTTTTCTGATAAAGTTGTTGCCACTCTACTTCTTAGTCGTAAAGAAATAACTACAAAAATCGACATTAGAACATGGAAAACTTTTCTGACATTCTCCAAGGACAAATGGGACTACTCCATTGTTCCAGATATCACTCTTGTGTCAAATTTTTTGCAGGCCGGTGTAGATAAAGGGCTTAAACCCAGCACTCTAAGGGTATGTGCACACGATAGCAGGCATTTACGTCTGAAAAGACAGACTGTTTTCAGGAGAAAACAGCTGCCTCGTTTCAGACGTAAATGCTTCTCCTCGCATTTTGCGAGGCTTCTCTGACAGCCGTAAATTTTGAGCTGCTCTTCATTGAGTTCAATGAAGAACGGCTCAAATTACGTCTGAAAGAAGTGTCCTGCACTTCTTTTGATGAGGCTGTATTTTTACGCGTCGTCGTTTGACAGCTGTCAAACGACGACGCGTAAATGACAGGATGTCTGCACAGTACGTCGGCAAACCCATTCAAATGAATGGGCAGATGTTTGCCGACGTATTGTAGCCCTATTTTCAGGCGTAAAATGAGGCATAATACGCCTCGTTTACGTCTGAAAATAGGTCGTGTGAACCCAGCCTTAAAGTTCATGTGGCTGCCTTTCTAGACACTAAACTAGCTGATCTCCCTTTGGAGAAAAGATTTATAAAAGGGGCTTCAAAGCTCCGGCCAGCTGTACATTCTTCTGTCCCTCCCTGTGACCTAAACTTGGTACTATCAGTACTTACCTCTGGGTACTAGAGGATAGGATAATCTTAAAGCACCATCCATTCGTCTTACCGAAAATGGTGTCAAAATTCCACTGTCATCAGGAAATATGTCTTCCATCTTTTTGTCAAAGCCCGGCTAATAAGCAGGAAGAGGAATTCCACAGGTTCGATGTCCGAAGATGTGTGTTAACTCATCTACAGAGAATGCAGGAATTTCGAAATTCGGAACATCTACTTCTTCAGTTCCAACGGAAAAATAGAGGTTGTGGTGCTAGTAAGATCAATGTGGCATGATGGATATAAATGGCCATTTCAACTTGTTATCAAAATAGAGATCTTCCTGTTCCTGAGGGACTGAAAGCCCATTCGACTAGGGCAATGGCAGCATCCTGAGCTGAGGAAGCCTCAGACTCTTTTGAACAAAATTGCAGCAACTTGCGCAAATCTATCTACTTTCTTTCACCACTATAAACTAGACGTTGGCGCTAACAGTGAACGTGCCTTCGGAAGTAAAGTTCTGTCTGCTGCTGTCCCACTCTAATGTCTTCTCTGTTAATCCTCCTGTCAGTGCCGCTGTGGAGGTGTTAGGGAAAGATAATTACTCTTACCGGTAATTTGATTTCCCGTTAACCTCCGCAGCAGCACTGGATCACCCCCTCTTGATTGGTTGCCTAGTTGGCACTATAAACATTCTTTCTTTGCATGAAGATAAATACATGATATGTTTATCCTTTAGACATATCTTAATAAATTGTGTTTTTAACTGAAACAGTGAAGAGGAGGGACCCTTTTATAGAAAAACTCCTTGTTTTCTGTTCCTGGGGGCGAGGGAACCCTCCTGTCAGTGTCGCTGTGGATGTTAACGGGAAATCAAATTACCAGTAAGAGTAATTATTATCTTTCTCTCTTTATGGACAGGGTGGGCTAGGGTTGGGTGGGATGAGGATGAAGGTTTGTAAGGGTAATAATGGATGTTTACTGTCTATACAGACTTTGTATCTTATAATACGCGTTTCTAATTGCTATTAAGATAATTGTAATAGACGTTAAAAGAAAAAAAATTACAGCATTCAGTACAATATACAGTATATGGAATACACAGTAAATTAAAGAGACCCCCCCCCCCCGTTAAAATACCTGTAAATACAAGTCCTTAAAGGGGGATCTCATGAAGTCAACACCTGTCCCTGTGCCGTATTAGGGCATATGGACATCACAGAGGGGGATCCCCTGCTCAGGATGCCCCCCCTATGAACCAGAGCAGAGGGCGACTAAGTGACAACGAGCTCCTACTCTGGCGGAGTTGCCCCGGCAATGTATTACTACATTTCCCGTGCAGCGGCCACTTCAGGGAAAATGTATGGCAGCACAAGAATTCATCTAGGTGCTCTATGTGAAAGATGCGCGTCACCAAGCTGATTGCCAGGACATCTGCCTTTAGAGAAGTGGTAGGACATTAAGAAACAATGTCATTTTAAGTGGCTTTCCGGCCGCTGCAAGTGACAGCATATTTATGACCCGACACCCACCAATCAGGAGCGCAACGGGCTTGAGGTTCCTTTTGTGTTTTCTCCGCACATAGTTGCTCCCGTCTAGGTGGTCTGCCGAGAACTGCTTCTCAGCTCCAAGTAAATGCCTAGACGGTCGTGGGACTGTGCAGGGAAAACATTTAAAGGCACTCCACAGTGTATCATCATTCTAGCAATTAGTGGTGGTTCTACACCAAACAAGTGAATGCATATCCTATGCTACAGACAGAATATCCCTTTTAAGTTACTCCATTCTATGAAAGTTTTTCTCCAAAATTCTATTGAGCCATTAGCTTTAGTTATAGCGGTTTCATGCCCTCATTTTAAGGTCCTACATGATTGCCCTAGACTTCTGAAAGGCAAATGTACCTAGTTATTCAGTAATACATCTGTCACTCTTGTACCACTACTGAGAAGATTTGCTGTTCAGGACTCTACATAATCTGAGTAACAACTGATAATGGATAAATACTGTTGTCAACCAGATATAACTAGCTAACATCTCAAAGTAATTTTTAACATGACCAGAGAGAACATGAATTTACTGATGATTTTTGGATTTTCGGGAAATACAACAATAACGCATAGCAATACCATATGTATGTTTGGTGGTACTTATGTGCATACAGCTTCATAGTTTGCTTATTATGCCAGGGGAACGGTGGGCAGAAATGTAAGGGACAGCAAATATTTGCAACAGTCACATTTCTGCTGGTCAATTGTATACATTTTAAAATATTCTTTTAGATCATTTCATGGGCTTTTTCAACAAGAAAAAATTAAATAAAAATCCTTTAAACAATTGACCACTTACCTGCCCATCCCTTTAAATCCACTGACTTCATTAAGTTTCTTGCAAGCTTCTGCAACAGACACATCATCATCGTGATCCCTGAAATGACAGAATACATTTTACATGCATTTTATTACAGATTACAAATCTTAATGTGGACTAAAATTTTGGGGTTTAAAATGTACAGTATGTGTGGAATAAAGAATGACAAACATAGTACATATTATCTTATTCCCCTTGGTATGCATACCAAATATCCAGATGTAGCAGGTCACTGAAAATATCATCAATTTCACTGTGAAGAAAAAAAAAGGAATAAAACCGATCATAATGAAAAAGAAAATACATATCATGAATTTGAGTTTGGAGCAAAAACTTTTCCTAAACATAATCTATCTAACTCTACCTACAATCTATGTAATATCCCTCTACCTACAATCTGTCTACCTGTCTATCCATCTATCTCATATATATCTACCTACAATCTATTATCTTTACATATCTATCTATCCATCCGCCTTTCTAATATCTAATAGTTCTCTACCTACAATCTCTCATCTTTCTAGCTCTTTCAAAAACTCTCTCTCTCGTCTGCCTATCTCTCTCTCTCTCATATCAGTCTCTCTCATATCGCTCTCTTTCATATCGCTCTCTCTAATATCGCTTTCTCTCATATCGCTCTCTCTCATATCTCTTGTGCTCCCATATCTTGCTCCCATATCTCTCATATCACTCTCTCATATCTCTCGCGCTTTCATATCTCTCGCGCTCCCATATCACTCTCTCATATCTCGCGCTCCCATATCTCTCACGCTCCCATATCTCTCTCATATCTCGCTCTCATATAGCTCTCTCATATCACTCTCTCTCTCTCATATCTCTCTCTCATATCTCTCTCATATCCCTCTCATCTCTCTCTCTCATATCTCTCTCGCTCTCATATCTCTCTCTGTGAATTTTTCTCCGTGGAGCTGTGCCCCATAGATTTATATAGCGGTTGACATACAGGCCAAATATTGTCAAGGGTCCCGCTCATAGAAAATTATTTTAGGATAAGGCTCAACAGCTCAGTCTATGTATGTTAACAAGAAATCTCAGATATTTTATGTGCTCGGCGTCACACCACTTACAAAAGGAAGTTTTCATTCCAAATTGGATTCAAGGTATTGCTCTTGACCTCTGTGACCTGGATATACTTTGCAGGCAGCACTTCCCTTATACTTGAGCGTTTCTCCATTTTGTCTTTCTTCTTTCTGAAGCTAAATTTCCTTTCTTTCTTTTCCTCAGTTTCTTTTGAGCTTTGCACAATCATAATTCCCAGCATGCAATATGGGTCGCTGAAACCTATTCCAATTATAAAAAGGCATGTAACCGAGCCTTGAACAGGACTGATTTGCATTTAATGAGAATTATAATTTACAGAATTGTTGACCTCTAAAACTAGATTAAAAAAAATGTTCTCAAAATTTCTGTTTAAAAATGTCATATCTGAAACATAACATGCAAATAGCATTTATCAAATATTTATAAATGTGCTAATATGGGTGAAGGTATTTTACTTCCATTAAAATGCATTCACTGCAGACCCACATTCTCCTCCGTTGTATAGAAGTACTACATAAAAAGCAAAAGAATGATCGATTTACTGTTATAATATATTCAACACTGTGTATAATATTTTATTAACCCACCCCACGCCAATATGCTATAGCCATAATAAAAAGATCTACTTGAAGATTATATTCATTCTGAAAAAGTGGATGTGTGGTAGTGAGGAATCAAGTAAATTGTGCTCTGAGTGCTTTTAGTACTTCTTACCCCTTATCTGCCCTAAGCTTAGTGCCAGTTAAAGGGATAGTTCAGGAATAAAAAAAATACTGCTTTCTTCCAAAAACCGCACCACACCTGTTTATAGGCTGTGTGTGGTATTGTAGACCCCATTCACATGGACAAGTGCGGTGCTGTTTTTGGAAGAAATCAACCATGTTTTTCTAATCCGGGCGAAACCCTTCAATATCAAAACTGGATCTCAAACACAGAGAACGTATAAAGGAAAGACGTGCACTCTCCTCCTTTGGCTAATCTGCAGTGTGTTAAAACTAGGAACATGCTACTTGTTGGACGAGATCAGATTGTCAATCCCCTTTTATTATATCTAGGCAAATAGTCTAAGCACTCTCTCACAGACCAGAATATGTTCATAAATTACAACCCTATAAAAAACAGAACATTTGGGCATCCACTTGGCAAATGAGGTTCAAGGTGGATAAATGTACAGGACTGCATCTGGGTACTAATAATCTGAATGCATTAAATGTCCTGCGGGCGTTAAACTGGGTCACTTGTTGAAAAGGATCTGCGTGTACTTGTAAAATCATAGACTAAATAACAGCACAATGTCAATCAGCTGCTTCTAAGGCCAGCAGAATAATGTTTTTTATTAAAAGAGGAATGGACTCGCAGAAGAGGGATATAATATTACCACTTTACAAAGCATTAGTGCGGTCTCATCTAGAATATTCAGTTCAGTTCTGGGCTCCAGTCCAAAGAAAGGATGCCCTGGAGTTGAAAAAAAGTCAAAGAAGTGCAACTAAACTAATAAGGGTCATGGAGAATCTAAGTTATGAGAAAATATTAAAATATTTAACTTGTGTATGTATATAAATGGTGTGTACCTTAAATACGGTGGTTGCATAAGTGTGAACACCCTCTTATAATTTGGGATGTGGTTGTGTTCAGAATTAGCCAATCACATTCAAACTCATGTTATATAGTAGTCAGTACACAGCTGCCATTATTTAAAGTGATTCTGAGTAACCCCATATAAAGTTCAGCTGTTCTATTAGGATTTTCCTGACATTTTCTTTGTTGCATGTGACAGAAAACGCCATGGTCCGTAAAGAGCTTACAACACATCAAATAGATCTGATTGTTGAAAGGCATCAGTCAGGAGAAGGGTACCAAAGAATTTCCAAGGCATTAAATATACCATGGAACACAGTGAAGACAGTCATCAAGAAGTGGATTACATTTGGCACAACAGTAACATTACCAAGAACTGGATCTCCCTCAAAACTTGATGAAAAGACAAGATGAAAATTAGTCCGGGGGGCTACCAAGAGGCCTACAGCAACATCAAAGGAGCTGCAGAACTTTCTGGCAGGTGCTGGTTGTGTAGTGCATGTGACAACAATCTCCAATTTTCTTCATATCTCTAGGCTGTGGGGTAGGGTGGCAAGACGGAAGCCTTTTCTAACAAAGAAAAACGTCCAAGCCCAGTTTGGTTTTGCAAAGACCTACATGAAGTCTTCCAAAAGCACGTGGGAAAAAGTGTTATGGTCTGATGAGACCAAGGTTGAACTTTTTGGCCATAATTCCAAAAGGTATTTTTGTCACAAAGTCAACACGGCACATCACCAAAAGAACACGATACCCACAGTGAAGCGTGGTGGAGGCAGCATTATGCTTTTGGGGCTGTTTTTCTGCTGCAGGAACTGGGGCTTTAGCCAAGGTGAAGAGAATTATGAACAGTTCCAAATATCAGGCAATATTGGCACAAAACCTGCACGCCTCTGATAAAAAGCTGGATATGAAGAGGAATTTCCCCTTTCAGCACGACAACGACCCAAAGCTCTGGCCGAGCCAGAGCCCAGACCTGAAACCCATTAAAAATCTGTGGGGTGACCTGAAGAGGGCTGTACACTGGAGATGCCCTCGCAATCTGACAGATTTGGAGCGCTTTTGCAATGAAGAGTGGGCAACAATTGCTATGTCAAGATGTGCCATGCTGATAGACTTCTACCCAAAAAGACTGAATGCTGTCATAAAGTCAAAGTATTAGTTTAATAAGGCTGTGCATATTTATGCAACCACATTATTTTTGTTTTTTATTTTTATTTTTCCACCCTAAAAAGATTTCAGTTTGCTTCTCAATGGAATTGTACAGATTATAGACATTAAAGGTGGAAAAAGTTCTGAAATGATTAATCTCATACTGATTATGTAACATGACAAAAATCTGGCATTTTAACCGGGGTGTGTAGACTTTTTATATCCACTGTATACGGAATAGCCTATCGCAGGATCTTATCATAGCAGGAATAGTAAAAAAGGCTTAGATAATTTCTTAGAACAAAATGATATGAGCTCCTATGTCGATGTACACAAAATACTTGTTTGAATGTTGATCCAGTCTGATCGCCACTTGGGATCAGGATGACATTTTTTCATTTATAGGGCAGTTTGGTTCTTGCTTATGGGTTTTTCTTTTACCTTTCTCTGGATGCATAGGGGTAAATCAAAACTTCTAAAGTTTACCCATATACCTTTCCTTTCTCCCATCCCTTGGTTGAACTTGATGGACATATTTCTTTTTTTCAATCGTTTAACTATGTAACAGGTTTTTTAATGTCCATAATATGACTGCATTTTAAAGCTTTGATTACAGCTGCAAAATCCGGACCCCCCCCCCCACTAAGATTACCATAGAACCTAATGATGTAAGTCTAGTGGAATAGCGGGGTACCGGGTGATGCGGGTGAAATACTGCCCTCTGCTGATTAAATTGATATCCTTCTGTACCTCAGTGACCTTCCTGCACGTCTACTCTTTTGAAGGATACAGTTAACATGGTTCCTAACCTCAAATAAGTCACAAATATTAAACCATTTAAGACGCTGACTTTTATCTCCTATGGATTATAAGTTTCTTGGAATCTCCTAGGGGCAAAGTTATCAAAATGTTTCAGCTGCTTGTAGTGCTGGACGACGAAGCAGATTTATAATTAAACAAGGGAAATAAAAGGCTTCAAAATAAAGACGTTGGATTTGCACCAGTTTCTGGTTTCATTCTCTGCCGCGTTTGTTTTGAGAGTGGGATGTCTTGATAAAGAGACCCCGAGGACTTGCTCTGATTTTTGCTTTCTTCTCCATGTATTCAGTTGTTAAAATAAAGCAGCAAATGACCAATGATCCACATGTCTGGATCACAAAAGATGAGCACCACCAGCTTGATTGCTTTCAACTGTTATTCTTGACCTGTAGTCAATAGTGACACTTCTTCCTATATAGATGAATGGATCCTGACATAAGCCTACAGCTGCTGTCCTGAATACTAGGCCATCCCATTGCTATTTCACTCAAAGGACCAGAAAGAAGCACATCTGCTGTACAAAAGCTGCTTGGTCTTAAGGGCTGATTTCTGCCACTATTAATAAAGAAAAAAAAAATAACTTCCAGCACTGGTAACGTGTAGATAGATCTTGTGCCAATACAAAGTAGCTAAAGATGTACTACTTATTGTCTAAAACACACAATGCACAAATGGCTCAAGCAAATGTATGAGAAAAAGCGCGAGGAACAAAGGTTATCATATACGAATCAGCTTATATAGGAACACAACAGTATAATCTATGACATAACCAGAAGGAAACATTCCTCATATGAACAGTATAGTGGCGACACATGTTATCAAGACATATTCTATGAATAAGCCCCATGTACATGTGCAGTCCCACATGAGCTCTCTATGTAAGGGGCGCACTGCCACCTTAAAAGGAAAATAACCTACTTCATATTGCATCAACGGAGTGTGTCAAATGGCGCTTTGGCAATTGATTTTCTAGAGCGCCATGACGAGTATCTCAAGCAAAAGGTGTAACATATATGTTAAGAAATATATGTGTATGTAAGGAGCCCCATTGTTAAGAGTGTTATACAGTGCACACATAATACTGTCATTAAGTGCCAAAAAACACGGATATGCCATACAGTTCTTATATAACACTACAAGGGCAAACAGATCCCTTCTGGAACTAAGATTGGAAAGAGGGGTCAACTAAAAGTCAGTGTTGCACTCTAAATGACTCAGGGGCAAGAAGTAGGCAGTTGGCCAATGGGATGTATGACCAGTGGAAAAAGTTTAAATTTCCTGGAGCCCAGTTGCACAAATGGGGCTATAAACCTTCTGGTGCCCAATTTTAGGGGGAAGGCGGATTCCCTGTTATCTAGTAATGGCAGGGAGGTGTAAATTCCCCGGCTTTCGGTATGAAGGGGAGAGTACATATCTTGGGGTTCAGTCAGAAAATGTTAAAATCCCTGGTGTCTAGTGGGGGTCGTGTTTGAGTTCTCTGGTGTCCAGTGTATTTTATGAGCTGGGTAAAAAGTTAAATTCATTGGTGTCTAGAGAAGGGAAGGTCAGCTGAAAGCCTGATGGAGATATAGTAGTAGAGGTCTTAAAACAATCACCCATCCCTGTAATAACCCGGCTCTGGCATGCATTATGAAGATCAATGTAACGAATGGGCTGCAACACAACACGATAGCTTCTGCCAGGCACAAACCGATGGCAGTTGTTAAGTAGGTTTGCACTAACAGGAGAAAACGTAAAACTCATCTCTGCATTATAGACATCATATCTATGGAGATATTTTAGATTTGGAACCCACATCTCAAAAGACACCAAGGACAATACTCCTAGACAATACTCCTAGTAATGTCTGCAATGCCAATAATACATTGGTCCACATAGTGTTAGTGTCAAACTTCATCATAGTTTTGGACTCAGTGCCAAGCTCATAGAAAAGCCCAACACACCTGTTCCAGACTCCAAAGTTTCTCCTCTCTCTACTGTTGGCTACCAGGATGTTACATGAGAACAGCCAATCAACAGCTGTTGCATGTAACTTCCTCTTCCTGTCTCCCTCTGTCTCATTCGAGGTTGGCATAGCGGAAGGATGTTTATGCCAACGGAGAGATCTATTACCGATCAGTCTTGCTGGGAAAGCTTAGACCAGGTACGGACCGTATATCTGCCAAAAATATTGCCAACCATCAGTCATGAATCAACCTAAGGCGATTTACCCACCCCACATCATGGATGGTGCAACACTGGCAGAAACCATTATTATCCTCATCGGAATCCGCATGGTAAAAATACTTCCTATTATGAACCATGACAACAAAATTAATGTTTCACAGATTATTCAAGATTTTAATTAATTTACTATCGAACGGCACAGACTTAAAATGTTTACAAAATAAAACCCCAACACGGATAGACCGTGTTCTGTTTGTATTCTCATCCAATTATAGCAACACATATTGCGTACAGGTTCTTGCACATAGTGTGCTATGTATCAGTATTTTGGAAAGATCCAATACATTCTGTTACATTCCCTGCTGTGTTCTACATATGTAAGCAAAATAATGATACAAAATCAAAAGTGGCAAATAGAGGAGAAAATATTCTTTGCTACATAGTGTGCACAGCTTGCATTAAATGGAGATACCAGGCTAATGTGAACCTTCTACTAATCTTATATTAGACCAGGATCACACACAATTTTGATGTGGTTTGATGGCTCAGTTTTTTGAGCCAAACACAGAAGTGGACACATAAGAAAGGAGACACGTCAGTATTTTCTTTATACCTTTCCTTTCTTTTATATCCACTTTTGGCTTTGGTATGAAAACGGTCCATATAATTCTGGACTTAGAGTGAAAATTTAAGACAGAGAATAATTGGGCCACAGCCAGGCATTTCAAGTGAAAGAAACCATGCAGGGATCTGCTGAGATCATGCTTGGGATCATGACAACCATTATCCAGACATAGGCAATTAAAGGTCCCCAGCTTGTCTTCTGTTTGGAAATACCCAATGAAGTAGTACTTTATAATAGAGAAGAAGAGGTTAAAGGGAACCTGTCACCAGCATTTTAGCTATAAAGCCAGCAATACCTGGTGAAAGTGGGTGAAAAATCATTGTCATCTAAGCTATAAATATGTTCTAAGTAAGTTCTGTACCTTTAGTATTCCATTTTTCAGTAGTCCCACTCCGTATGCAAATGAGCAGAAAAGAGTCAAATCTTCATCTGAATAGAGTCAGATTTTC
This sequence comes from Rhinoderma darwinii, assembly GCF_050947455.1. Classification (NCBI taxonomy): domain Eukaryota; kingdom Metazoa; phylum Chordata; class Amphibia; order Anura; family Rhinodermatidae; genus Rhinoderma; species Rhinoderma darwinii. The sequence continues at coordinate 127,402,569 of NC_134692.1, forward strand.
ATTCCTCCAGCATCTCAGAGTGGACTCCACCTCCCTCTTTTTGATTGACAGCTCCTTAGCCAGTCAGGGCCGGACAGGTGCCGGCGGTGGGCGGGGTTAAGAAGCTGCTTCCCAGAGGGAAAACTAATTACCATAAAAGGCGGGAAGAGTTTAAACGACTACATTTACCGACAGAGGAGGACTTCAGGAAAGAAGAGAACAGGAACGAACTCTGGACAGCTGCGGCCATTGAGGGGTCAGGCGAGTTTGACAAGTAAGATGTTGATGACAGGATCCCTTTAAATGCAGACCATAGTCAGGTATGTCATGAGAAAGAAGCCATGTTGGTTAATGTTGACCCAAATTGACAACATCTTTGGAGTAACGGAAGTAGTTGGCCAAGCTGAGGAAACCTCTGGTCTTCAGCTTCTAAATGCAGGTCAATAAATGCTTCATAGATCAAGAACTCATTTATTTATGGTGAATAGCTGAAGAAGAGGTTATACAAGGACCCGAGAAATCAAGAAAAATAAACTATGTGGTGAGATGTTGACCAGACTCACAACATCTTTGGGATGATGGCAGCTTTTGACCAGGCTTAGGCAACCTCTGGTCTCCAGCTTCTCAAGGGACTTGCAAATAAAGGTTTCATAGATAAACAATATGTTAACAAATGGTAAGTGGAAGACGTTTATCAATCGAAACACCATGATGTCATATGTTGACCAGATTGACAATATCTTTGGGATGATGGCAGAAGTTGACCAGGCTTGAGCAACCTTTGGTCTCCAGGTATTTTGACTCAATGCATGTAAATACACGTTTCTTAAATAAACAACTCCATAATCAATGGTGAACAGAAGAAGAAGTTATACATGGACCAGTGCCAGGTATATCGAGAGAAAGAAATCTTGCTGGGGTATGTTGAGCAGATTGACAATATCTTTGGGGTGATGGCAGCTGTTGACCAAGCTTAGGCAACCTGTGGCTCTCCAGCTGTTGTTGAACTATAAATTCCAGCAAGCCTAGTTTAACAACAGCTGGAAAGCAACAGTGGTTACCTCATTTGAACACCAACGTCTGGAGATCCATAGAAAGGAAAGAGGAGCAAAATAATAGAGAATTGCAGGCTCCCATGGGAATCTTCAGTTTGGTTTCAGGAGGTAAAAAAAAAGTTGATGCCAGGATTAAATAAAAAAATAAAACTCTAAAAAAGTTTAGACTGTTCTTTAGCAAATAAACACTATGCAAATTATGCGAATACTTACCATTGGCATCCTTTGCAAGAAGATTTCTGGCCTGAACTACTGTGGCTTTTAAAGCATAGATAGGTGCCTGGAAGAAATCAACATCAAATGAAGAAATGTAAGGGAAAGATCACACTTTGAAGATGAATGCGGTGCAGTGTGCATATCATATGCCTGCATTAGTTAAGTCTGTCGATGGCCATTAATTTTTAAACTTTTTATTTACATGGATGGTTTCAAAATGATGAGATGAGAAAAAGTAATCTAACCTAGCCTCAACACTTTAAGTAGGGGACAAAGTGTTTCTTCTAAAATAAGTCGATAGTAGGGTAATGATGAGCTGATCACAAAGTGCCTTGTTGCTGGGACCCGTATCGATCAGTAGCAATCTGTGGGGTAACCCCACAGCAAGTGTTTAATTGCCCGTCAATGCCACCACAGGGGTAACAAAGCCTTACACAGTCCCTATTATAATCCATGGGCTTTTGTGTACTGCACGGACATGCTGGATCCTACAGAGCGAGAGATGCTCTTTGTAGCTCTTTTCCATGGCTCCTAAACAGTACGTAAAATTTCCCAAAATTTATTTGAAAATGAGTTTTCTAAACCAGACAACTTTTTTTTAAAATCTAGACCAGCTAACCACGACACTTTCCTTTATATTGTGATAAACGGGACTTGAATAGAACAGCAGGGATGATGCATATGGGGGTTGGGCACGGGGGCAGATAGAAAAACTGTCAATTTGCAAAATATTTATTTTTAAAGGTGTTGTCTAGTTAAGAAAATGTATTCTCATATACCGTTTTAGGGAATTCTAAATAAATAGAGGCTCCACTAATCAGGTCCCTCTCTCTTGGTTAGAATCGAGCGGTTACAAAGAGCGTCTCTCGCATTCCACACACAACCCATTGATTTGAATGTGCATTGTGTAATGCTTAATTTCCCCTGTGGAGGCACTGCAGGGAAACTACAGACTTACTTCCAGGTTTCCCCATAGATTGTTGGGGGTACCAGCAGTGGGCCATTTTATGACCAGATTATTATTATCAGACCCTTGTAGCAAGTAAGGATTGTCCAAAGGGGATAACCTCTTCAAGCAATATATAAAAATAATCAAAGAACCCATATAAAAGTATGTGTCCCTGCAATGAAGACATGTATGACTAGATTTGAGTAACTATTCTAAATGTATCTTGATGTTATTGCTATACCTACCGTGTGAAAGCCATTGTTTCCTTTTATATGTTCGGTATACATTCACCATGAACTACTTGACCTGCATAAGTGTTTACCAACCTAAGTTTGTTTACTGAATTTCGTTGACTTGCCATCTGAAAAAGGAAGGCATTTTGTATGGACTTAAAAGCACTTATCGCCCACCCAAAGTGGCTTAATTATTCTCTGTACTTTGCTTTGGAGACCTTAGGACCTCTTACTACAACATCATACTTCTCCTTACTTTGTGTCATCATTATATTATTGTACCATTGTACGACACACACAGAATCCACTGTGCAAATACATAACATTTACATTTCACTTGATTACCCTTTTCTATTCGCTACAGAAAGTTTCTTCTAATCTGCCCTATTGACATATAGTATATAAGCTAAAACTGTTAGAATAATATATAAAATGGATTGTCTCAAAATAGTGTATTTTCATAATCAAACATGATAAAGATCCGCTGCGGTTATCCTAATGGAGTAGAAGTGCTGGCAGAACGTATTCATTTGTGTCATCCGCACTTCCGGCCCCATCTGCCAGGCAGAGGAAAATGGCAACCAGGGTTACATGGTAGTGTTTATTTTTTTTTATTTTTTTAACATTCCATATCGAAAAAGGCCAGGGGGGAGCTTCTTATCTAAGCGTTGTTCCCTGAGGATTGAACATGGGAGAACATACAAAATCCATACAAATGGTGCCCTGGTTGAGCTCAGATTTGTAAATTAAGCTATAATATAGTCCAATGGCTCAAGCACAGGGCCATATTACGGATCCATGATGTCCTCGCTTGCCATATTATGGAGGTAGTATCTACTAGGAGAATTGAATATGTTGTCATGCAGAGGCACATGGAGTGTTAAAAGTTCTAGAATACTAAACCGTGGGTACTTTACGTGACACCACATGGGATCTGTTCATACTGCAATGCCATGTACATGGATAAATAGACTCCAAGCGCATATTGGTTACAGGCTAGGTAAAGTTTAAGAGACCAACTTCCCCCCATAATGTATCAGATAGACTGCTCCATGATTATAGAACCATACCGAAGAATTCAATATATACAATTCAATATATAGTGTATCTTATCCAAGTGGATAATCCACTTGGATAAGATACACTATATATTGAATTGTGTGGGTAGCATATATGGTTTTGCACTATATACCACTTCATTTCGTTACGTAACATTTCCCTGTGCTGAATGACGTACCACAGTATTAGTACTAGAGTCTTCTTATGATGTGATTTTAAATGTATGTTATTTTCTACCAATAAAATTGATATATTCTTATATACTCAGACTATATGCTCTATTTCTTTTCTTCAGTATAATGCCATGTACATGGACTAAGGTCTTATATTTAGGGGTTTCAGTAAATATAGGATGGCCAGGAAGGACAGTCAGTTCTACGTTAAAGGCATATTCCCATAAAAGTATCTTCTGTTGAAATCAGGAGCCCAGATGGATATCCACAATGAATCTATCTTAAAAGCCTACAAATATGAGCAGCACATCGGTGGAGGTCCCAGATCTCCACGAAAATGGTGTGCTGACATCGGCAGTGTAAACGAGCGCCGTTCAACGAGACAGCTTGTTGATCGGCACTCAATCGCCCCTTTCACAAGGAGCAATGCTTGGTTATGTATAGGGACAAGCGATCTTTACTACAATCGCTTGTCCCCATACATTTCCCTCATGTCGGCAGCACATCTCCCTGATTACACAGGGAGATGTGCTGCCAACAACGATAATATTTAATGCTGCATAAACGATAGATCAGCCGATGAACAAGCTAATCTATCGTTTGCTCGTTCATCGGCTGATCATTGCCCTGTTTAAACAGGTCAATGTTCGGGAACGAGCGTTCACATGAACGCTCGTTTGCCGATAATTGGCCCATGTAAAAGGGTCTTTAGACGTAAAGGGTACTTGTTCCTAGGTAGGTTACGTTGCAAATAGGGACACTGGGCAATGCTCTATTAAAATTTGAACTAGCAGGCACAATTGTACTTTCAAAATTGTCAACCAAGCTGCCTAATTGGGATACAGTAGAAGTAAGCTCCATTGGCTTGACTACGTAGATACAGGGTTATTCCTGTTTCAGGGCTGCTGGGAAGTTGTGAATGGCTGACAGGGTGGTATCATGCCTTCTGTACGATTCCCTAATTTATAGGGTCCTGTCATGGAGATTGGTTCCCTTGAAGTATTCACTTTTCAGTCCTGGCATTACAGGGGTTTACATAACACGGCTTCATGTTATAATTTACCTTCGACTCTTTGACACGCATCAGAATGGACTCATGGTCACTCTCACTTATTCCAAAAACCTGCGAAAATAAAATAAATATATTTTTTTATTGAGAAACAGGGAGATAACAAGGCATTGTTATGATGAGTACAAAGCCAGGGGATATCAGTTTGGTGTCTAATTATCCGTTGTAGCTGAGTGCAACCTGCCATTTGTTTCCTACAAGTTGGCAAGCTCTCTGAAGGCAATAGATCAGCAAATGCAGAATGACATTTTCATAGCCAACTGCCTTTGGCTCTTTTCTGCATTGTATCATGACACAGAGTGTGTGCAATGTCTGTCCGCAAGCATTCTGCTTAAAGTGGCAGAAACAACAAAAAAAAAAAAAAGACAAAAAAAAACCCCCATTGGATTCATGAAAGCCTTTAAATTCTATTAACGGTGCCAAATTTATTGCATTTATATAAAATTCTGTCATCCAAAAACGTTATGAAGTACCATCATTGCTGCCGCGGAGCTTACAATCTTACCTTTTGAACCAGAGCAAAATATATATGAAGTGTCCTTGGAACAGCAAGGCAAACATCACAGTATTGATAATAAGAAGTGACGACTAGGGGAAAGACTTAAAAAATGGCATCTTCAGCTATCAGCCATAAATTTGTCAGAGTGTTGTAACTTCTATTCCTCCTGACATTGTTTAAAAGGATTGTTTGCGAGAAGGGTTACCTAAAAAAAAAAGTTGATCACAGGATGTCCTGCTACTGGGATCCCCCGCAATCAGCTGTAATCTGCAGGCGAACTTGGCAGAAAGTGTTCAATTCCCCTGCAGCACTCCTACAGTAGAAATGGAGTATTGCGTGGCGCCCATTGAAATCATAGCTCTTCAGAGAGAGAATGTTTACCCACCACTACACCAAGCTTTGTTAGAGTAGAAATCGGAGCTCAGGTTTCGAGGGAATGAAAATATTTTGTCAGGGGTTCCCTAATGGTAATAAGTATGGGGGAATCACTGGTCTAATAGATAAGGGGCCAGATGCTCTATTAACTCAGAATTCCCCAAAAATATGTTGGAAATGGGTTTTACTAAACCAGACAACCCCTTTAAGTTAATGGAATTGCTCAGATGACTAAGAAAATGAATAAAGCTAGTGCATCCATTGTGGCTGTGGTTTTACTTAATATAAAAAAAATTATTGAAACAGAATAAAGCTAGTGCAAAAAAAATAAATGAGATTTTAACAGACCCTGTTAAAAAAAAAAATGTAAATAAAATTTTACTGTTCCCTCTTCTTAAATGGTTTTAATCCATACCTATCATTTCAGGCTGATTTTATTATATTGTTTTAAACTGTGATTTTATTGTTATTTCTTTTTACGTTTTCAAACAACAATGAATGACGTGATCGCTGATCTTTGACCCTTGCGAGAGGGCAAAAAGATTGCCTGGATACACTTGAAGCAGAAACATGAGGTTTCCCAGTCTCCAACTTCAGGAACAGCACGGACTTTGCTTAACTACTGAACGGGTAGGGGCGTTCAATACCCCGCAAATGCTATTGTCCACCTATCTGGGAAAAATATTTTCCTCATATTCTCTAAATTGGAGCACCATATGCACTTTATATACAACATATATGAGTATAGCCTGCTGAAAGTGGCATTAAACAAAATTCATAGACACTATATTCCCCTGACAATAGGGAATATTTCTCTGTTTTGCACAAATTGTTCTAGTGTGCTTTTGTCTGCACACAGTTTTTAAAAAAAAGAAATGAGTAAAAGTTATATTTTATGAAACTCTAGTCCTACTCCGCTAAATAAAAGATAATAAAAATTTTGGAGTTTTAATAAAATTGTATAGATCATTTCCCTAATGTGAGCTGTCCATAGTGCTGACGTAGAAGGCGCGTGTTTATTGGAAACCAGTCATTTCTTTATAAGATATGTCAGGGAAGACAAAGTAATATGTACATAGAAAGTGGAGGTCACATACCATTTGAAGGTAGTAAAAAAGTTCTTCTTCACTGGCAACATGTTCAGAGGATACCACGCCGGCCATATAAACTAATGTATAGATAATTTCCTCAAACAGCATTTCCAGCTTTAAAAAAACAACAACAAATAAACATGTTTTTTTAAATTAGAAATTATATATTTTTGTGAGACGTTTAGTAAACATTAAAATAATTACTACATATTTCCAAATTATAATTATATAATTGGATCCAGACACTAAGGAGTGAAAAACACTAACAAAAACACTGAGGCTATATGAGCTCTTGCCACTTGACCCTCCTTATAGGGGTATTCCGACCAAAGACATGCCATAAATGCCTGATGGGTGGGCATCCCATCTCTGGGACTCCCATCTATCGGGAGAATGGGATACATTTTTTGCGATAGGTGGGGGTAGTTGACTTTCCACCAATCACACTTTTATGGCATAACTGCTTGATACACCATAAATGTAAAGGATCTGCCAGGCACAGCTTCGGGGTTAACTCCCATAATTAATCAGTCAGCACCTGAATCTACATCCCTGAGACTGACTCCAGCTTCCACCACTCAGGCTGGCAGGCTTAGGAGTGGGAGAGCCTATCGCAACCTGGCCAGACTCAGCTAGCTCCCGCCCTCGGTCTATTTAAGCCTGCCCTTCCTGTCCCTCGGTGCTTATGATTCTTTCCTTGTGGTTTCCTGGCCCAGCTACAGCTCCTTCTATTTTGATCCTGCTCCATACAGACCCTGGCTTACTGACTACTCTTCTGCTCTTCGTTTGGTACCTCGCACACTCCTGGCTTGACTCGGCTCGTTCACCACTCTGGTTGCTCACGGTGTTGCCGTGGGCAACTGCCCCTTTCCCTTGCTTGTATTCCCTTGTATGTTTGTCGTGTTTGTCGTGCACTTACTGAGCGCAGGGACCGCCGCCCAGTTGTACCCCGTCGCCTAGGGCGGGTCGTTGCAAGTAGGCAGGGACAGAGTGGCGGGTAGACTAGGGCTCACTTGTCCGTTTCCCTACCCCCCGTCATTACAATAAATGGGAATGGTTGGAAAACCTCTATAACATTATATGTAACCATGAAGCAAGTTTCTAGTATGAACTAATTGTTTCCATATAGTTCATGGAAAAGAAAAGTAAATATTCAACAATATCCATATGACATATAGCAGAAACATGGTAATTATACCCACATAAATATGTATTTAGTTCAGGACCAGGCAATTTGGTGATTTCTCACAGTCATGCTTATAGTAAGTCAACTGCAATACCATATCACATAACAGTCCGGCTCAAGGGAGAAAAAAATATTCACAAAAGTTGCTGTGTGGGGCTGAACTTGCTTGCACCCATCACAGTAGACACTGTCCGAAAGTCTGGGATTAAAGGGATTATCCAGTTTCAGAAAATAAAATTTTTCGAATTTACTTTCGGTATCAATTCCTTAATAGTTTACAAGATATTCTTCATATAATGAAAAGTTATTCCATTTCCTAATATACTTTCTGTAACAATTCATGATGTTTTTCAATATCTCTGCTTGCAGTCATTCAATAGAAACCTTCATGGTTTACTTCCAGTGAAAACTGATCATGTGATAGACACACAGGTGCACAGCATTACAAGACAGAGCTCTGATACACATTGTATAACTGTAACGAGTCATACACCTGTGTGTCATGGACACAATAGATTTTATCTATTGGATTTAAACAATAAAGGTTCCTATTAAAATAACAGAAAGCGGAGATCTTGAAAAACATTATGAATTGTTACAGAAAGTATATTGGAAAAATAACAAACTTTTTATTATATGACGAATAACTATTATGTGCTAAAACCTGAATACATACTTATAGACGTAGTCCACTATGGACAATCACTTTTTGTTTGAAAGCTCCACTGATGATAAGATGATTACAGGGTGTCCTGCTACTGCGATCTCTACTGCTCAGCTGTGATTTTTAGAAGCTGGCAGCAAGCGTTTAATTCCCCTGCAGTGCCACCACAGGGGAAATGAAGCATTACACAGTTCCCATTGAAATCATTGGACTGTCAGTGAAATACATGGATATACCAGGTCCTCCAGAGTGAGAGATGCTCTTTGTAGCAGCACTGAACCTGGGCTAATAGAGGAGTGTCCTTAAAGGGTGACTCCTCTATAAAGTCAGAATTCTCAAATAGGGTATTTAAAGATTTTCTAGGTTTTTTAAAACAAACTCTTTAAGTAACAACTTTGTAATAATTGGGTTTCAGCTGTTATTCTTCATGCCAAAAACATTGAAGTGAAATATTTTTTTTTGCATAAATTACCTCTCTTTTGGACAGTATCAGCTTGTCTGTTGCGCTGTGCTCACCAGTGTTCTCATGAGGAGGTGGGATGCTGTTATTTAAAACACCCTGGAAAGAAAAATCACAAGAACGTCTACAATAAACTTGAAAGAACTTATTTTATCTGTGTGACCATCTGCTCATGTGAAAGAACACCTACTACTCAGAATCTTACATAAGTTTATATTGTAATAAAAATACAAAAGATTTGTCATAAGACGTTACAGAGTGGGATGTTTAAGAGGGATCAACAAAATATTCTTAAAGGGGAATGATTATAATATACTCAGTGGCTACTACATGTTCACACATCGCGTATTTGTTGCAGAATTTCGATTGCGGAATCCGCAACAAAATTCTGCAGCAAAGTACAGAACAATATAAGGGTATGTTCACACGGCAGCATCCGTTACGGCTGAAATTACGGGGCTGTTTTCAGGAGAAAACAGCTCCGTAATTTCAGCCGTCATGGCATGTTGAGGCGCTTTTCCGCTGCGTCAATTACGGACGTAAATGGAGCTGTTTTTCCATGGAGTCAATGGAAAACGGCTCCATTTAACGTCTGAAGAAGTGACAGGCACTTCTTTGACGCGGGCATCTATTTACAAATCTAAAAAAAATGACCGTCGGAACAGAACATCGTAAGACCCATTCAAATGAATGGGCAGATGTTTGCCGACGCTGTCGAGCCGCATTTTCGGACGTAAATCGAAGCGGAAAACGCCCGAATTCCGTCAGTAAATAAGCCGTGTGAACATACCCTTAGTGACTGGAGTTTTATCAAACCTCATTCATTCGCAGTTGCTAGGGAAAATCCGTATTCAGCACCGTACACACTGGATACAGCTACTCTGTGTGGAGAACACTTCATGCTGCTGCTCCTGAAACCCGATGCACACAATGTCTCAGTGCATTGGATATTTCTACAACTGACTGTTTCAGTCCCCTAATAACCAGACACACTGATCTTATCTCCCTGTTCTAAATTGGTATGTGAACCTTCGAAAAGGGATTTATTTTTTCTAATAAAAATATCAATCAGTGTGTTTGGTGAAACTTTCAAATTAGTTTTGATTAAAAATAATTTTTACTTTTTGAGATACAGCTGCTTCGTATCCTGTATACAGAGCAGCTGTATCTAGCGCTGAAACCTGTGGGACTGACGGGTTCATTGCACTACACCACTAACCTGAACCATCCAAGGCGGACATGTGGGATATGCCAAATTCTGAGCCTACCATCTACCGCTGAGATTCTTTAGTGCAAGTTATGGATTTTCCATTCTACAACTGTCCAGGTTTACTAAACCTCTGGCCATTGCATCTGACAAGAGTGGAGTATTTGGTCTTCTTCTGCGTCCTATTTACTTCAATGTGGTAAGAAAGTCTTGGCTAGGGCAAATCTGTTTGTTATATTTAGGACCATAAACTGCATTTACCTTCTTCGTTTCACATACTCTGCTGAGGACACCCAGGTTGGCTACATCCTTTCTTTCAATGGCTGGTTAGAATATGTCCTCTCATACGCCAAGGGTGTTGGAATCGACCCAAGGATTTAGAAAGATGATGGGGCAAACAAGCACCAAGATCTCATGTCCCATGAGGTTAGGGGTGCGAGGATGTCAACCACAAGGCCCATTTTAGTCTTTGCTATAGGGTTCCCTCTCCTCCATATAGTCCTTTGAATGATGATATTATTGGCGATGTGTGGACACTTGGGTGGCCAGTGGGTATGGTCAACAGATTTTTGGAATACTTTTTGTGCCAAAACTCAGTTACTTTGAGCTATATCACTGTTTTATACGGTACCCAAGAACGTCAACTTATCTACAATGTTGACCAAGATGATGGTGAAGTTTCTAACGCATTAATTTCACAATTTGGTTATAACCAGATTCTTTCCTTGGTAGTAGCAAACTCTGAAACATCGGTACACAAGTGCATAACTGCTTAGTAGACAGGGCAACAAGTCTCACCGGGGGTAATTACATTCCTGGAAACGCTGCTATAAGGCACCTCACTTCTGTAGAGAATATAATTCTCCTGTCACAATAAATTGATTGGCATGGTATGGATTCCTATTGTGTTTCACATCACAGTAGATTGCAAACACCTGTCTGTGCCTCCTTCACTAGTTCTTCCCATCTTCGGTACAGCTGTGGTATGGCTATTTTAAGAATTGAGCAATAATAATGGCACAAACATCTGAACATACTGTACCTCGTTCCTCCAATACCGCTGCATGCTCTCTTGTTTCTGAAGAACACTTCTCATTCTATCGAAAAAATCTCCCGTCTTCTCACTGGGAAGGAAAAAAACATTACATTGATGAAAGGAATAAACACTTAAAGAGACACATTTGCTAAAATTGTACATCTGTCGTCCTTTAACAATGGGTGGTTGGTAAATAGCAGGATGTTAATTCTTAACTGCATTTAAATGTCATTGCATTTTTTGAATACGTCTTTCATTTTTAAGGATGGCAAAAAAAAATTTTTTAATTTAAAGATCCCTTTATCTTTTTTACCCCAAAAGCTTCTATTTTTACCTTAGTTGCACCATTTTTTCTATTGTACTCATACAGTATTTAGACTCCTATATTAGTGTGTCTTTAAGCAATACGAAAATTAGAAGTATTAGATTGTGATCTACTCAATCTATCACCTTTATCTACTCAAGTCTCACCCGAAATCATATGCCTAAGATAGCAATACTAAGTGAGAGTTCTGCACAAGGGTGTGCACACCATAGAGGTAGCCCATGCGACCCTTATTAGGCCTCTGGAGAGAATGGGCCAATTCCAGGTTGGCTTTGACCCCATTTTAATGGGTGATGAGAACATACACAGTGATGGGGTCTCCACAGATGCTGTAGTGTTTGAAAACAAATGGTAAACCATAACAATAAGATGGGGGCACTAGGACCTCCTGTCCCAGGTGGTGGTGTTGTCAAGCAGCACCTCAAAAAAGGAGTCTAATTTAAATCTTTGCTATGGGACCCTCTGTCTCCTACATATGCCACTGGTTTTGCAGTATATCTTACGAAGGGTGATAATATCCTGTGTCGATTATAGGACAATAAACAGGTTTTCCTAATGGGGTACCAACTGTAGCAACGTCCATAAGAGGGACATAGTGATTTAACAACGGAGGGATGTCAAAGAGAAAGGGAAGAGGGAATAATGATCGAGAACAGAGAAGAAATGCAAAATGGTAAGAGATCAAAGAGGAGAACATCTTAAGGTATTTAGACAAGTGCTTCTCACGGTGAGGCAGGTCTTACCTGGGAGGCATTACACTACCTATCAAGTATTAGTGGATGTCTCACAGGAGTAAATGCGGGAATCCTTCTGTCCTGGGACGGGATACTTTTGTCCTATCACAGACAGCTTCAGCCAAGAAGCAGATCGGAACAGGAAGATTCAAGCGGACGAGAGTTGTAATGCCAGAAGAGACAGTGGAGGTGAGTGTTGTGCTGACTGGGGGCACTAGGTCTACATATTGGCACTGTTGTGGAGGCACTGTGGGTCCTAAGAAGTTTGCCAAGGTATGCAATGCCTTGATTTGATTAGGTCCAAGAAAAAAGTTTGAGAAGCCTAGATGGTGTAATGAAAGCTGATCAGTTACAATAAACCTACTAGCGGCTGTTGTCCATGGTCAAGTGGGTCCCCATTCGTAGCTTTGCTATTGGGTCTTATGCCATTGAGACATCATTTGGAAATATGGAATATTCATAGATTCTTAAAGGGGTTGTCCAGTTTAGAAAACCCATTTTTTATATATCCTATTAGGTTATTCTGAGTCAATAGAAGGTGGGCTCGTCTGTTCAGGATCCTCATCTCTTGGCCAGAGTGAAGAGCACCTCTCACTCTGGAGCACCTGTCCTGCATTACAAAGACAACCCTTTGAGTTTAATGGGCACTGTGTAATGCTTAATTTCCCCTGTGGTGGCGCTGCAGGGAAATTGAACACTTACTGTCAGGGTTCCCTACAGATTACAGCTGATCGTTAGGGGTCTGAGCAGGGGGAAACTTTGTAAACTGCTTATTTTTAAGGAACCCTTCTAAAAAGTAGGGATTGTCAAAAGTGGAAAACCCCTTTAATAAAGGACTTCCGATATTCAATATTTGTCTAAGTGATACTTCTACGAATGCATAATATGATTAATATTTTACCATTATTAAAAGTAGATTTGGTTAATGCTTCCAATGTTATCCCTGAAAAAATAAGTCATTTTCCCTCTGGACTCAATACAGAGTTGATTATTCTATTGTATCAGCTGGCAGTGGGTCTCTCAATAGCTCTTTCGATAAACAATTGCCTGCGCATAATTACAAAGCTGCATGGAAAACACACTGCTTGCTTAATCAATATAGCTTTCTACAGGAGCTCAACTAGAACTGTGCAACGATGGGGGGGGGGGGCACTTAATATTCACGCTGTTAATTTGTTCATAAATACTAATCTTATTGAACTTTTAAAATATCAAAAGCAAAAAGATACAATAGAACCGACAGATAGAAGAAAAATACATTTATAGACCGTTTAATTTGATTATGGATGGAGGGTGGAGATTGGGTCTTAAAGGAACACCCCAATCAAATCTGACACACTGCTTCATGACTAATGCAGTGCCTGAATGGGTGGAGCATGACACGGGGATGCTTTCTTTAGTAATGTTTTAATCCCTATGTCATGCACACCCACCCATACATATCACAGTTAGATAGATCTCATTGTTTTTGGCATGACCTGCCAACATCTAATGTGTATGATAGGTGGTAGACCCAGCCGCCCGCTATCCATTTTTGGGACAAATTAGCATTTGGGAAAGGTTTTCTACCGCTGATGAAATATTCTGGAATTGGCATATACAAATGTAGCATGTTCAGAGGTGGGAAACCAAAATAATTAAGGAAATGGTTGAGTAGATTGGAGCACAAAAATTTACCGTAATAGTCTGGAGATTAAGGGCTGACCTAATAGATCAAGGGGGGATATAGAGATCTGTCTTATTATCTGTGTATACCCCGGCCCATAAAATCTAGAGAAAAGAAGGTTTCACATCATTAACTAGATTTATTCCAAATATTCCATATTTGAAGATTAATTGTTTTAACTTGATGCCAGTGGGAAACTACCTCATGAGGACTGTTTTTGATCGATAGGAATTAACATGAAATGATAATAGGTTCAACTATATAGACACATGTCTTATGTAACTTTGGACAATTTGTTTTTGGTAGTAGGGTCCCCCAATGATAATATGCTCATGGGTTGTCCTGCTATTGGGACTCCAGCGATAAATCTGTGAATAGCAGCAAGTGCTCAGTTCCCCTGCAGCGCCTCCGCAGGACAAATTAAACATTACCTAGTGCCCATTGCAAACATTGGACTTTCCACGTAATGCATGAAGGTGCCGCATCCTCCAGAATGAGATGAAGATCCAAAATTTGGGACTTTTCTCAATGCAGATCACTGAAAATGGGTTTTATAAACCAAACAACTCCTGTATGGAACTGTCGTATTCGAATGTGGATGGTGAGGTTAAAAAAATAAAGTTTGGGGACTTTTGCTGTTTAACATGCAGTCTGCTTTCTTCCATAGTGTTCACTCTTTTTTCTATAACATTTTCATCCATCTTCATTCGTAATATCCCATATATTTTAGGTATAATTTGCAGAATCTGCGCATATTATATCATTATAATCATGGTTATGTAAGTGAACCTTTGCCCTGTTGCTTTGATACAGTTCTCATTAAAAGGGACTTTACATATAGTGTACGCTCTGCTCCGGTATACATGTGAGCTGTGCTAAGATTATAGACAGGGAGCAGCGAGAGCGGGAAAAGAAAACACAACTTTGATGTCTTATGCAAACCAGTTTTTTATGGCAAACATTTTCCCCTTTAACAGATTCTCCGACTGATGTCTGTGAAAAATCCTTCATTATAATTTCCCACGGACTATAAATTGCTGGATGAATATTTTTATATGGTATGTAAGACAAGTTCTAGAGCGGTGCCGTTTGCTATTTCAACCAACTACACCATAAACATGCATGCTCGGCCAAGTACGTATATTTTTTTATCGGGAAAAGGAGCCCTTTTACACGCGCCAATTATCGGGCAAATGCACATTCATCGGATGATCTGATTTAGTTTATGCAGCACTAAATATTATCGTTTTCGGCAGCACATCTGTGTAAACAGGGAGATGTGCTGTCGACGTGATGGAAATGTACGGGGACGAACGATCGTAGTAACGATCGTCACTCCCTTTGTGAGATGTCTTGTTGATCGGCGCTTGTTACACGGCCCATAATGGCCTGTGTAATAGGACCTAAAGTCACTTCCTGACCTCTCGGACAGCAGGGAACAAAGGACCAGACATGTTGAAATCCAACATGCCCAAACCTACTTTCCAAAGACATCTGCCAACGGGATAGAGTTCGGAGGCCCCCTACACATAAGATCCAGTTCCAAAAAAGTCTGTGGGTTCAGTTGTCTTTTATCCTATATGTTTGGCCAGTTATAACCACCATGCATGTGGTTAGTTTGCATCTTTCGACATTATAAACACATTAGTCCCAATTTGCTATGGTTACCAAAAACAGCAATACACATAACATGACACATATCTCCTCTTTTCTCTCACATTACTTACATTAGTTACTTTATCCAAGTACGGATTGTCTAGCTTTCAAAATGACAACATAAAAACTATTCTAGATAGCCAGTACATGTATATTTATTGGAGGTATATGTCGCATTTTGAATAGTCACCGTATGACCTGTGCAATTTGTAACTAAGGTGGCATTTAACATGATAATTATTTAAATTAGCCCATATTCTCCATATATAGAACTGTATGCTTTGTAGCTAGGCTTTCCTTTACCCGGGCAAACTTTTATTTGGCCATGTATTTAAATACCCTGGCCAAGGCAAAGTAGCTTGCAGAGGCTCCCCTCCGGCACACAGCACCCTGGTCATAGCCCCGAACCAGGGATTGAGCCTTCTGCATGGTACAGCTGCCTGTGGGATGTTCCTCCTACTATAGTACCAAGTATTTGAACTAAACATGCACACTTTAAAATTTCTATTTTTAATTTACAATATCAAAATTAAAAAAACACAGAGGAATAGTCCCGGAGGGATCAAAGACAATCTGGGATTCCTTTGATGAACTACATAGCTAAAAAGAGTTACAAACTAAGTTACATGATTGCACCCAATTACAGCCACAAGTTTAGGGATAAAATGGCATCTTGCAGGTAAAAAAAAAAACACATACAAAAACAAAGTAAATTAAGATTTTATTATACTGTACTGGAAAAAAATATATTGAAAAAACATTTCTGATTTCTACCGTAATTACTGCCACTTTGCCAAGATATAACATTGATTCTCGTTGATGCCAAACACAGTCAGTTTCCATTTTTGTAACATTGTTGCGTTTACTCTTGCTGTCATGTTTTTGTCGGAAATTTTGTATAAATCCATGTGACATGTATCAAAATGTTTCAAAGACGTTTCCTGCTGGAAGCCATTCCCTACACATCTGCTGTAAAAGACATTACCATGTTTGATCAGGGGTCCGCAGCACTAGGCCTTGATGGAGTCCTGTCACAAGACAGTATGGCAAAAAGAATATTATCACATGCTCACTGGCAGGAAATGCCCGCAACAGAGCAAATGGACGAGCTACAAGCAAACAACGTATGACCTGTTCTTTATATTAGGTGATTTTCCGGTGTGCCTGAAATCGATGTGAAGAGTTGCATTGTTGAAAACTGGCTTTGTTTTATAGCAAAAATACCCAAAATTTTTTTGTTACTTTACGCCATACTTTGGGCAACACTGATATACTGGGGAAGATTCACCAAGTTAAATGCGCCAGAATCCTACCTCTATTCATGCCAAAAAATTGGTCTACATGCCTTGCACCAGATTTATTAGGTGTCTTAGTCACTTTTTGCACCTCGATAATTTTGGAAAAAAAAGGAGAGTGAATGAGAGGAAAAAAGTGAGGTTTAAAATGCACCAAAATTGTTCTAAAGTAAACCAAGAGGTGGTGTCAGGAAGAGAAAAGGGTCTAATATTGGTCTAGTTTTAAGCGGTCTAGGTTAATGATGTACAAAAAAAAAAAAAGCATAGTACCATGTTAGCCAGAAAAAATTATGCTATATTAAATACTGTCAAAAAAGACAAAAATTATTAGGCCTTGTTTACCCAGAGGAATTTGCAGGCAGAAAAAAAATCTATTTTGATCTGCCTGCACTTTTCTCGCAGAGCTTTTTACCAAGTTCTGTACTGTCTTTGCTCTAACCCTCTAGCTCTAGCTAAAGATCTAGAAATACTTCCTATTCACTCTATTGAGGCCCGCGGACAAAAAACGCTGCAAAAAACACGCTTTCTCAGCCTTCCATTTATTTCAATGGGAGGTCAAAGGCAGAACCGTGTCAAGAAAGAAAGAACATGCCGATTTTTCCCCCCGCAATCGGCTAAAAGCTGCCTCAGAAAAAAACGCCTCCGTCTCCCATTGAAATCAATGGGAAGCGGTTTCGGGCGTTTTTTGGCGATGATTCCGCATTAAAGATCAGTGCCAAAAAACTCAGTGTGAACTGGCCCTTATAGGTATGATACATTTAGGTTAATGACAGTAATATTAAATCTGCCCCACTGTGTTCAGGGGCAATTGGAAAAAGTATTTTTAATGGGGGCTTTCCAAGTGCGTTTGTGCCCACAACGGAGAAAGCAAAATGCCCCTTATTATACAGACTTTACCAACTGGCTACATAAACGACATCGTACATTTTTACATGGGGTAGTTTAGGGGTTAATACTCCTAGTGGTCTAGTGTGGTTTTGCAGTTAATATCGAATATCTCTGTTGGTCTAAGGTGCAGAAGGGGTTAATAATGATGTACATTATACATGGTGGTTATGGGTTATGTTCTAGTGATCAGTGGGGACCCAGCGATGAAAAATATCACGTGTGTAGATAGGAAATAAATGTATTTGATGGGGAAAAAAAACAACTTTAAATCTCTTAAGCTGCGGTTCTATCATTTTTCTTTTTGGATGTTGTACAATGTAACGTTGACATCGACCTCCCCGTGGATCTGTAACCTGGGAATAAATTGAATAATTGCGCCACGTTCGCTTGTCAATCATGAACACACTGAAGATCACCCATTGTTGAGGAATCTGCAACATTATTATTTTCCAGCATCTATCTCTATATAGAAGGAAATAATATTTAGTGACAGTTCATAAAACCATGTAAATATTCCTTCCGAGTGCAGCAAAGGTTACCTCTCTTTCCTGCTTCCTTGTATTCTTTTTCATACAGCCGCTCAGTTGCTATGATACCATCATTTACTTTGACCTTTATTTGCCGTGAAAAATGCTTATATTGAATTACTGGGTTTTAGCAAAAGGCACAATGTTGATGCTTTTGCCAAAAGACTGCTGGGTGGATTTTAAACTAGCTTGGAGGTCACTAAGGCGAGTGAGCAGTGCTCAGTGCTATAAATATAGAAGTATTGTTCTCTGGATGATATGTTATTGTACAAAAATAAAATACAATAAAAAGTAAAAAAGTTTTGGACAATAAAAAAATGACAATAAATCCCCCAAAAATTTTCCTTTGAGGCGGTGCTAAACGTCTCTCCTTCATATACTCTTCAACTGTGGCTTAATGTGAAAAGAATGGCGGGATTCCAGAGAGACCGCAAGAACGCAGTCTCCTGTCATCGGGCTTGTCGCTTCTCAATAATATGAGCTGAGCTTATCTGACAGAGCTGCACTTCACTGAATGCTGGAGAGGCTGAGCACATTGACATTTTCACTCCGGGAATGTTTTTAATCATACCTTGAGGACCAGTTAAAATAAAGACCTCAGTTTTGCTAACCTTATCCAGCACCCATATCCATTTTTCGATCCTAATACTTTACCTAACGTACCTAGTGGGATAGAAACAGAAGTCTGAAAGGTTAAGGGGTCTCAAGTATTACTTTATTGAAATTCATCCTGGCTTACAACCCTGCTGTGTGCAGCCCTGTTCACCGCGGCCAAAAAACGGCCATAATTGACTCCCATTGATTTCAATGGGAGGTGGAGGCGTTTTTTTTACCGCAAGCAAAAAAAACGCTTGCGGTAAAAAGAAGCGACATGCCCTATCTTGAGGCGTTTTCCGCCTCAAAAACCCCATTGAAATCAATGGGTGACGTAAATAAACGCGTTTTTTTTCCGGCAAAAAAAACGCTCACGGTTAGTCCATCTTTCTGTTAAAGAGATAGCTAAAAAAAAGCCTAAAAAAAAAATGAGGAGACAAGGAAGGGCATACATAGCATAAGGGGCCCTTGGAGAAATGGAGCCCAGCTCTAGTTGGCCTCATCCCCTTTGCTACTGGGTGGCGAGAACATGTGTAAAATTTCACAATTCGGATTAACTGCATTGTTAGCAAACATAGGTATGGAAAAATTGGCCTAAGTTTATGAAAAGTGCATGGAGGGGGAAACAAACATCAGGCCTTTCAATCCTAGGTGTCAATAGCATGGTGGGCCCAATTTGATCTTCGCTATGGGACCCCCTCTCTTGTATGTACACAAGACATAATCCTGCTAAAATAATTTTCTGTCATGCATAGTCATAAAAAGTCCCCTACCGATTTCCAAAATTGGCCAGTACCAGTCTATATAGGACTACGGCATGACTTGGAAATTTTTTGTTCCTTGAAGAGTTCATCAACCAGTGGCTTGTGGCCACATGTGACTCTCAGGTGCCGTGTATGTGACGTCCTAGCTGGTGGCAGCTCTAAATACTATTTTAATCTATTGGTATGTAATAGTATTATTGGCAGTTAACACTAGGGTTAAAACTAAGTTACTAGGTCATAGCTTTCATTTACTTTTTCCATTTAATACCCAATGTGGCTCAACACCATCGGTCATACTTAAAGGGGCTTGTAAGCTACAAAAATTTGGGACCTGTATTGTAAGAGATAACAATGGTCACATTTTCAGCTTTTTTTCTTTAGATTTTAATAGAAAAAAAACTGGTCAGTCAATAGCAGATATGTTTACGGGTCTCAGAAATGCGTAGCGCATTCTTCTGATGGGACAGTTCAGTCTTTTCCATAGAGTTGGGTATTCTAATAGGACGAAATAGGAAATATTAATGATCAAAACAAACACTTGGAGCTCAGCTAAGCAGTTAGAAGTGTGTCTGACGATAAGCCTGTCGACTGTTTCCAATGGCAACCAGCAGAACTATGAAAGCAGCCATCGAGTCAAAAACAGGCTATTACTCAGGATCAGTACAACTTAAGTAATGAAATTTGTTTGCAAAGATGCGTTTAAAAGGTGGACATTTCAAGGGTCACGTAGACGGGATGTATAATGTTGAGGAGTCTGATTGTTCCACTAGTTCAGGGGATGGTTAGTTTGTAAAAGGTGGGGACAACACATCACAGGTTGTGGTGGGCATATTTGCCATTCATGTTTTTTTCTTATACCTGGATTGGATCAAACAAGTAATAGAGGTATAAATGACTTCTACTTCACCCCACCACAGTAGTGGGACCTTGTCCTCAATGTTATTGGGGACCTCATTTGAGCTAAATCAGATTAAAAGATAAAATGTCTTCTCTGGCTAGAGAGAAAACCTTAGACCTAAGAATGAGAGATAACTTGTGAGATACACAGACTAAAATAGTCACAGAAAAGAAGGTTATTTACTCCGTAGGTGTTCTGTATTAGGGGACGCAAATCGTCAGTTAGACGTCATAAAAAATAATAGCTGCAGTGTAGGGGAATGGTGGTTACATGCTCTGCAGAAAATATATATGGCGACACAGTGCCTTAAAAATAGCGTATAAATGGCCTGATATAAAGTGAATTATACTTGAAAACATTACTAAAATATAATGCTGGCTGGGTAAAAGGTTCATAGAGTATCAAAAAAGGGGGAGAAAAAAAATTAAAGGAACTTTATAATTACCCTTCATTAAAAAAAATCCTACCATTTTGTGTATACAGCTCCTATACAGGCCTGTGTGTCTCCATGGTTACAGACTACAATCCTGCAGTCTTGTGTTGCTTTCTTTCCTCTGCCTCCTTCTTCTTGCTAACCTACAGGCATTAAATAGGGGCAAATGTAATGGTGTAACACATGACTGCAGGATCAGACTACACACAGGGCTTGTTTTATAGCCTGTAGCCATGGAAAACGATGGACTGGTTGGTAGGTGTCCCATAAATCATGTATATATAACTCATGCCAATTTTTTGCTTTCCAGGGTATTAACCAGTTTGTGAAATGGACCACGTGGGATACATGTTTTCTAAGTGTTTCTGCTACTATCTTAAGTTTACAAAGGCAAAGATTGAGTGACAGCTTGGCAAACTCGACACAATATGTAATTTGGTTGGTATCATATAAGGGCTCATGCAGTATAGCATGCCATTTTCTATTGGATGTTGAATTACGGAGATATTCCACCATAATACAGTCCCATACGGAAGGCACCATACGGCACACAGAGTGCCTTCGGGACCATAGCAGTGGCGTAGCTATAGGGGTCACAGCGGTCGCAGTTGCCCGCAGGCCCCCCCGTTGCCACGCAGCGCGCTGATACAAACTTTGTATGTGCCGTGATGCCAGCACTTCCTGATTACGGGCATGGTTTGTTTAGACGTCACAGTCACATGGTACACTCAGTGTACCATGTGACCGTGACGTCACGTGAGGGGGCGTTCCAGCCACTGTTGAAGAGCCGATGCGGAAGAGCATGGAAGACTGCAGGTGAGCTGCAGAGGGGGCCCGTAATGTATGTGTGTTATATTGTACTGTCTGTTGTATTGTACTGTCTGTGTTTGCGGTCGAGAGAGGAGAGGGGGGGCTTTAAATTACAGGCCCCCCCTCCTCTCTCCACCGTAAACACAAACTGCACGACACAATACATTACAAACTGTTTGTCGCATCCCCCTGGGGGGTCCTGTGAAGACCTCCGGGGGGTCGCGAACCACTCACCGAGGTCCTGCTTCCAACTGTATTTGCGTCCTCAGGACGCAGATCCAGTTTAATTCAATCCTGGAGCAAGGAGCTGATGGCTCCTTCCTCCAACATTCACTGTGCCGTGAGCTATTAGAGTCTCGGTGCAGACAGGCGCGATTTAGTGACGTCATCGCGCCTGTCTGCGCCGAGTCACTCAACAGGGCAAAGAAGGAGAAGGATCTCCTCCACCCGTCGTGGGAACTGGGATAGGTAAGTAACATTCTTATTTTTCTATTATGCACATATGGAGGAATTATACTGTATAAGGAGGGGGGCTAATATGGTGGCAGCTATGAGGGGCATTATACTGTATGGGGGGCTGATATGGTGGCAGCTATGAGGGGCATTATACTGTATGGGGCTGCTATGGGGGCATTATACTGTGTGGGGCAGCTATGAGGGACATTATACCATATGGGGTATGCTATGGGGCATTATACTGTCTGGGGGGCTGATATGGTGGCAGCTATGGGGGCATTACACTGTAGGGAGACAGCTATGGGGGCTTTATACTGTGTGGGGCAGCTAAAGGGGGCATTATATTGTATGGGGCTGCTATGGGGTCATTATACTGTATGGGGGCATTATACTGTGTGGGGCAGCTAAGGAGGGCATTATACTGTGTGGGGGCAGCTATGAGGGGCATTATACTGTATGTGGCAGCTATGGAGGCATTATACTGTATGGGGCTGCTATGGGGGCATTATACTTTATGGGGGGCATTATACTGTGTGGGGGCAGCTATGAGGGGCATTATACTGTGTGGGGGCAGCTATGAGGGGCATTATACTGTATGGGGCTGCTATGGGGGCATTATCCTGTAAGGGGGGGATTTATGAGGGGCATTATACTGTATGGGGTCTGCTATGGGGGCATTATAATGTGGGGGAGGTAGCTATGGGAGCATTATACTGTGGAGGGGTAGCTATGGGAGCATTATACTGTGGAGGGGTAGCTATGGGAGCATTATACTGTATGGGGGCAGCTACGGGGAGCATTATACTGTATGGGGGCAGCTAATGGGGGACATTATACTGTGGGGGCGGCTATGGGTGGAATTATATTGGGCGGACCGTTGGGCAAGGCGGCTGGCCATAGGCGTGGCATGGGTCTTGTGGTGTTGGGGAGGGGTAGGGGGGCCCAAGCTGAGTTCTTGCACCAGGGGCCATGAGCCTTTAGCTATGCCCCTGGACCATAGTATGGTTATACAGGAGGGGTCAGCAACCTTTGGCACTACAGCTGTTGTAAAACTACAACTCCCAGCATGCCCTGACCGTCAAAGACTTTATTATTCCAGCCAAACTCTGTCAGGGCATCCTGGGAAATGTAGTTTTACAACAGCTGTAGTGCCGAAGGTTTCTGACCCCTGCCAGGGTCTGTGCACAAAGTTTTGCCTTGTTCATGGACCTTGATACTGAAATGTTGGACCAAGAACCACGGAGAATAGAACATCATCATTAGAACAGTAGAAAGAGATGTTCACGATTTTTTTTTGCTACATTTTTTTAGAGAAGTATATGTTCACTTCATCTTTGAAACAACGTGCTTATTTGTCCATCTATTATGTTCCATACTTTAACATGGCACTAAATCCTGCCAGTGTGTGACATTTTCTCTACAAAATATTTTAAGCTGCACTTCACCTTGGGATTTTATATTTTCCCAGCTCGCTCCCAGCCGTCCATTATGTAATCAGTTCCTCTTATTTCGGGAAAGTAAAATGCCATTTGTGACAAGCCGTTTCTCCCTGGGTTTTCTCTTTGCCATTGGTTAATTATAATAATTTGTGATTGAGATTCTCAGAGTAGGCTTTATCTGCAATGCCCCACTGGGTTAGATTGTCAGGGAGTCGAGTTATTTGCCAAATTGATGGACACATTGAAAGCGCTGAAGATTGTGTTAAGAAGACAAACTGTGCACTCTATAGAGTATTCTGTGTCACTTCTTAAAGACGATATATTGAATAAAGAGCCTTGTGTACATCCTGCTAATAAAAAAGATGAATAATTTCCCTTTTCATTTTAATATAAAAAAAATAAATTAAGTAAAAAGAGCTTAATAAAGGGTGCATACTGTGGAAAATAACAATGGGGGCTCCTTCTGTTGCACGGCCCTGTGCCGTATGGTGCCTTTCGAATGGCACTGTACTACGGTGGAATATCAAGTTAACATCCAATAGAAAATGGCATGCTAGACTTTAAGGATCAGACAGAAAAACCCCTCTATATGCCTCTATATGAAATTAGAGGTGCAGTATGGCCCATAGACTTCTATGGGCGCTGTATTACAGCTCCATAAAATTTTCAACTTGTAATGTGGCCACTACCTGCCCCACACCTCAAAATACCTTGTCGCCTTTCTCAGACATGTACTACCTGGATAATCCTAACCACCATCAGGCATATCCCAAGGGCACGCATATAGGTTAGGGGGTCCGATTGTAACAGATAAAAATGGAGCAACCTGCTGGTGCCAATTACCCACACCACTAACCACTTGGTACTTTTTTGCCCTCATCTCCTTTCCGTAACCCTTTGGTTAATTCCCCACACCCTTGTTTGCTAACATTGTAGGGCTTGTGGAGAAGGAATCCCTGCCCTGTGTCTCACCCAACATTAAAATATAGGATGCAGTTAACCTGGGCTGGGCCTTCTTTCCCTCCAGGGGCCCCATAATTACACATTGACTGGCTCTATGGTATGGAAGACCTTACAAGTTCCCATGTCGGTGGGATGGCCTGCCTCAGTTTACTACTGGCTTTGTTGGTGCTTGGTTAAAAATAACCCTCCAATATTTCAACTACTGTTCTTATCATAGTCTAATAGCATAGTAAACATGGTTGCATATAGGTTATATAGGAAACGTCATACTTTTTTTTAATAAGCTGATCTGGGATCATTCAGTATAAAAGAGTCATGACACAATGGTTATATATGTAAGCAGTGGACTATAGTGCCCATTACATAGGCTCCATGGCTTCGACACTATAAAGTAGGCACCATGCTATGACAATACTTGTTGGACACTTATGAAGGCACTACTATTTGAACACCATTATGTAAGCAGTACTATATGAACATTATGATGAAGGCACTACTGTCTGGGCACTATTATTTACCGTTGCGGACGGTATATGTATTATTATGTGCAACTTTCTTTTGTGTGATATGTAATGAACTATAAGGTCAGCCTCAAAAAATCTGAAGAGCTGGGGATACTTTTCGTAGGATTTCTTTAAAAAAGTTATTATATACTTCTATTTAGTAACATTACAGTAAGATTCTTAAAAAGGTTTGCTGTGTAGTTTGTGTCCTCTCCTGGCCACTTCAAGGTCTCCCACAAGTAGAGCCTTGGGCAAGTAGTAAAAAAAACAAACCCACAAATCATCCCTACAATAAATACTGTGGCCACGGGTGGACATAGGCACGGCTTTACTGTTCTCTTACTGTACTCTTATACAGGCACCATTATTTGGGCAGCATTATGTAGGTACTACTGTTTCGGAACTATAAAGTAGGCACTGCTCTATGGTCACTGTTATGTAGACATATCTGTTATTTGAACACTATTTTTTTGACTCAATTATGTAAAGAGCTACACGTATAGTAAGAAACTAACACAATCACCTTAATTCTTAATGTTAATGACTTCAAACACGGTTTTGGAGTTTTAGGATTTACACCCCTGAATAACTAAGCCTATTTTTTTTGCAATTGATCTATCGTTATATTTTTGGATAGAAGAAGAAACTAGAGTTCTTGAAGGAAATTTTCCTAAACACTGGGAATACATAAAAGACTGCAGATGCCTTATGAAAAGTTGAAGTGATGATCATGGAGGCAGCAATACTAACTAGGGTTACTTATGTCATGTGATCGCAACCTTACCACCAGTCTAGAGCATCCTTCTATCCTCTAGACCGGTGGTCAGTCTCTGCAGTGTGCTCGTATTCCAGAAAACTAAAGTATACACTATCTGCAGATCTGTCCCTTGCAGAGCCTATTGACCATGCAGAGTAACAGATGAGCCTGTCCATTCTACGTCATATCCTCTGGGGCATGATAGGAGTTGTAGGCTGAAGTATATGAGATAGTATTCTCACATTCAGGAAGCCATATCCGAAACAGGAGTAGAAGGGGAAAATATGGCAGCTGGACTAAACGATGCTAAAACAGATGAAGACATTTTAGCCAACAAAAAAAAAGAGGAGTTCTTATTCATTTACTATGCTAAGCTAGATTAAAAAAACAAAAAAACACCAAAGTGCTTCTTAAGAAATGTAGCCAGAAGTAAGCAGAGTTTATAATGAGCTCAATCTGTATATACAGTGGATATAAAAAGTCTACACACCCCAGTTAAAATACCAGGTTTTTGTCATGTTACAAAATCAGTCCAAGATGAATCATTTCAGAACTTTTCCCACCTTTAATGTCACCTATAATCTGCACAATTGTATTGAAAAACAAACTGAAATCATTTAGGGTGGAAAAATAAAAACCAAAAATAATGTGGTTGCATAAATCTGCACACCCTTAAACTAATACTTTTGTTGAATTCCCCTTTGACTTTATGACAGCATTCAGTCTTTTTGGGTAGAAGTCTATCAGCATGGCATATCTTGACTTCACAATTGTTGGCCACTCTTCCTTGTAAAAGCTCCAAATCTGTCAGTTTGTGAGGTCATCTCCAGTACAGCCCTCTTCAGGTCACCCCACAGATTTTCAATGGGATTTAGGTCTGGGCTCTGGCTGGGCTGGTCCAAAACGTTGATCTTCTTCTGCTGAAGCCATTCTTTTGTTGATTTGGAGGAACGCTTTGGGTCATTGTTGTGCTGAAAGGTGAAATTCTTCTTCATCTTCAGCTTTTTATCAGAGGCGTGCAGGTTTTGTGCCAATATTGCCTGATATTTGGAACTGTTTATAATTCCCTCCACCTTGACTAAAGCCCCAGTTCCAGCTGCAGAAAAACAGCCCCAAAGCATAATACTGCCTCCACCACGCTGCCCCCACCATGCTCCATAATGCTGCCTCCACCATGCTCCCTGATGCTGCCCCCACCATGCTCCATAATACTGCCCCCACCATGCTCCATAATGCTACCCCCACCATGCTCCATAATGCTAGCCCCACCATGCTCCATAATGCTGCCTCCACCATGCTCCATAATGCTGCCTCCACCATGCTCCATAATGCTGCCTCCACCATGCTTAATTGTGGGTATGGTGTTCTTTTGGTGATGTGCAGTGTTGGCTTTGTGCCAAACATTCCCTTTAGAATTAGGCCAAAAAGTTGAACCTTCATCTCATCAAACCATAACATGTTTTCCCATATTCTTTTCGCAGACTTAATGTAGGTCTTTGCAAAACATAGCCGGGCTTGGATGTTTTTCTGTCCTGCCACCTAACCCCACAGCCCAGACATATGAGGAATATGGCAGATTGTTGTCACATGCACTACACAACCAGTCCTGCAGCTCCTTTAATGTTGCAGTAGGCCTCTTGGTAGCCTCCCGGACCAATTTTCATCTTGTCTTTTTATCAAGTTTTGAGGGACCTCCAGTTCTTGGTAATGTCACTGTTGTGCCAAATGTAATCCACTTCTTGATGACTGTCTTCACTGTGTTCCATAGTATATCTAATGCCTTGGAAATTCTCTGGTACCCTTCTCCTGACTGATGCGATTCAACACTCAGATCCCTTTGATGGTTACTCAGAATCACTTAAAATAATGGCAGCTGTGTACTGACTACCATTTAACATGAGTTTAAATGTGATTTGCTAATTCTGAACACAACCACATCCCCAATTATGAGGGGGTGTCCACACGTATGCAACCACATTATTGTAGTTTTTGTTTTTATTTTTCCCCTCTAAATGATTTCAATTTGTTTTTCAATGGAATTGTACAGATTATGGGTCACATTAAAGGCGGAAAAAGTTCTGAAATGATTCATCTTATGATTTTTTGTCATGACAAAAACCTGGCATTTTAACAGGAGTGTGTAGATTACATGCACTGTATGTTCTCTATGACACTTTTTTTTGTGTGACCTAGATTTATAAGTTGTGTCCAAAAAGCTAACCGGCGGATGAAATGTTTTAGTTATTTAATGTATAGCTCTTATATTATTTCACCTATAGACTTCTATAGGGATCTACTGTTCCTCTTTGATATGGAGGAGGCATACCAAGTTTTTTTTCTGTAAATTAAATAAACTGTCTGCTCCAGGGTCATCTGGTCCATCAGAATACCAGAAAATCCTTTAGTGGGCCCAGGCTGTGACACAATAACGGGCCCTAAAGCTCTAGTAGAAGACAACCCAATGGGAGCTGATTGTGGAGCCAAACACCACTAGCGTCTATTTACTATGGGATGATCACAAATAACATACTAGACCTTATTGATTATACATCCTGTGTGTACAATGATAACAACAAAGATTATGATGCCATTAACCCCTTAATGACCGGGCCTAGGAAGGCCATAATGACCAGCTAAATTTTTTAGTTTTTGCCGCTCTTCTTTTCAGCAGTCATAACTTTTTTATTTTTTTCATTGACGTGGCTGTATGAGGCCTTGTTTTATGCGTGATGAATTGTATTTTTTTTCTGCGTGGTTCGGGAGTAGAAAAAAAAATCACTGTGTATGTTATATCATTTATTTTTACGGCGTGAATATAGGAAGAAGCGATTTTCGGCATTGTTGTTTTGTATATTTTTAAACCCATTCCTGTTACACGCTCAATATGCTGTTAAATTAATTCTTCAGGTTATTACGGCCGTGTAGATACCGAATATGTGTAGGTTTTTTGTTTTTATTTAATGTATGGGCAGTAAAATATATTTTATGCAAAATGACGACTTTTTTTTGGGGACATTTTTTCTAATTTATTTTATGTCACATATTTTTTTTAAATCCAATTAAGGGATAACTTTATTTTTTACTTCTAATGTATTAGCATACTCTTGTATGCTAATGCATGATCTTCTGTGTTACTATGACACAGGCTGCTGTTAGGGCAGCACATAGTGTGCCCTAACAGAAGGCATACTGAGCAGACAGCCTGGGGTCCTATGTAGGCCCCCAGGGCTGACTGCAGACGGATTCCCCGGACTGAGATCGCATCACCGGGTTGCCGGTGACGCGATTGAAAAGGGGAGTCCCCTTTGATCATGCCGCGGACATGGACTGAGGCGATCAAAGGGTTAAGCAGCTGGAGTCGGAATGTTTTCCGATCCCAGCTGTGTTCAGCAGGCTGCTCTAAGTTCAGGAGTTGTTAGTTACAGCACCCGCTTAGAGGATGAGCGCTCACAGTCGCCAAAAGACGTCACTGTAGATGAAGCACCTGCACCGCCTGCCGTCAAAAAACGGTGTGCAGTCGTTAAGGAGTTAAAAGTGGACATGCATAAGTTCTGCATAGAGGGAGTGGAGGCCCTTAGACTGGGGATCCTTGGATTCACCAGAGGCGATGATCCTGACACTAGCCTTCTGTCCCTGAAACCATCAGTAGAATTCAGGCCCCATTTACATGATGCTCACAGAATAGTGGCAAGAAAAACTGCTACGAGAAAAATAAACGTAATTGGCAATACCGTGTCTGTAAAAGTCCGAACTATGACATTAATTATACCACACTGTGATTGCCATAAAAATAAAAAAATAAATACTCAATTGCTGATTTTTTTATCCCTTCACCTCTCCAAAAAAATGGTATGATAACTGATCAAAAAGCCCCCAAAATGGTACCATGGCAACTACAGTTTGCCCTCACACTGCTCCATCGACGAAAAAATAAAAAAAGTTATCGGTTTCAGAATATGGCTACACAATACAATATATATATTTATTTTTTTAACAAACGGTTTTCAATTTTTAAAAGTTGTGAAATGTAAAAAAAACGATATACATTTGAAATAGTCGTAATTGTATCGACCCGCAGAATAAAGTTACCCACAATTATTTTTTTTCACTTTTCACTGCCATTAAATTATATGGTACATTAAATAGTCCAATAAAAACAAAAATTGGTCCCGCAAAAAAACAAGCACTCATATGACTGTGTTGATGAAAAAAACGTTATGGCTCTTGAAAGGCGGGGAGGAAAAAATAGAAATTAAAAAACAAAAAAAGTCATATTTACCTGACTATTTAGGCTCTGCCATAACATAGTTTACAGTAAACATAAATGCTTATCGTACCGGTGTGAAAAGCAAAAACATCACTGTCGGTTTCTGAGACGCAGTAGGGTACGGGAAATCCTAGCCTCTCTGTATGATGCCATTTGGTCTCCATGACAACTGTCCTCCGAGAATCCTTACATCCAAATTGTCCAGCCTTTATTTGAAGGGTAATATTAATATATGCAGGCATTTCATTAACACAGATTTACAGCGCACACGGTCACCATTTGTTTTCATTTTAACCACATGAATACTTTATACGGTGTAAAATGAGCATCAAAGGACAATGCAATACAGAACATTATGTAACCAGGGGATGAAAACAATACATCTGTCTCATGTAAGCAACACAGTAGTAGAAATAATAATAAAGTATAAAATATAAATATGTATAGTTTATTATATTTTATCATTATACTGGGCTCGAAATATATATTTCAAACCTGTAGCTCTCAAGCTGCTGCAAAACTACAACTCTTAACATACCCTGACAGACTGCAAATGTCAGGGAAATGCTTTGAGTTGTAGTTTTGCCACAATTGGGGAACCCCAGGTCATAAATAGATCTATAAATCACAGCAACAAAATGTAATGATCTACTTTCAGCTGAATAGCTCGGACCTAATATCATGCCATGGCATTTGGTCACACTCCACGTTATACATTATAGGAGTTACCCAGTAAATCAAGCTTAAAATAAATATCCATCTTTTAACAACATGTCCGTTTTAGGATCAACATTCTGGGCTGATTAATTTCTTATATTTTTGTACTGGTCTGAGCTCTGTTTTTTCCTGATACAGAGCTACAAATCCTTGTTCATTAACCTAGAGTTAAATGCTAAAATTCTGTCTGATTGTAGTCACCACTAGGGGGAGCCTGGAAGCATATGGTTTTACAATTGAATTCAATGTATAAACACTATGTAATTGGCCCCTAAGCTCCCCCTAGTGGTGTTTGTATGCAGACAGAATTTTATCACTTAAAAAAGGGGTTTTCCACGTTCTGACAACTGATGACCTATCCACCGGATAGGTCATTACTATATGATCACTGCGTGTCCGACACCCGGACCCCACACCTGCCACTCCGGCTGCTTGCGGGCAAGGGACGATATTACCGGAAGCAGATAGTTCCAGTCAAAGAATAGCGGCTGAGCTGGAGAACTGCAGCTCTGCTCCTATTCAAGTAAATGGGCGCTATTCAGTGGTCGGAGCCATCTGCTTCCGGTTCCAACTACCGCATACCGTTCCAAACATTCGGTGCAATGGAGGCAGCCGAAGTGGCAGATTGGTGTGGGGTCCGGGTTACGGACACGCACCGATCACATACTGATGACCTATGCGGTGCATAGGTCATCAGTTGTCAGAAAGTGGAAAACCCCTTTAAAGGGGTTGTCCCAGAATCAAAAATGACCACATATACACAGTATAGGTGCTAATTGTCTGATCGCTGGGACTACCACCGATTTCAGGGGAATTGGAGTGCAGTGAGGAGGAGCTTGAATGTAGCTGCGGTCAAGCATGCGTCTGCCGCTCCATTCAAGGTCTATAAAAATGACGGAAACAGTCGAAAGCTGTTTTCCATCATTCCTGTGGACTTAAGTGGCAGCGCACAAGCTCGACCGCCATTCCACTCAATGTCCTCCTCACTGCAGTCGAACAGTGAGGATGAACAGGGGGGTCGTAGCCTCCGTTCTCACAATCGGGGAGGGTGACAGTGGTGGGACCTCCAGCGATCAGACAATTATCACTTATCCTGTGGATAGATTATATTTTTGATTCTGGTACTATCCATATTGAGTAAACACATCATAGCTGGAAAACCGAGGACACTTTTAAAAAGGTATGTACTGTATATTAGAGAGTATATTATTTTTTATTTGGGGGAGTTTCATGTTTCAGAAAATACCTTTAATGTGAATGTCTGCCTTCAAACCATTTCACACTTAACAAATACAATTCTTCTAAATGAAAAGTTGAGTAACTTTGTAAATACGTTACATAATCTTGTACTGATTCTGAATTATAAAGTTTGTGTCCCAGAGCTGCATTCACAATTCTGCAACCCGAAGAACTCAAATCTCCCAATATTTCTTGCTAACTTGATGTATACACAGTGTAGCCTTTACACCAGGCACTGCACAGTAATATGAAGTAGGAAAAGGTGTTGTGGGTGTGATTGAAAACAAGCTTGCTGATGGTTTCCATTGTAAATCTGAAAAATTGAGAATGGAGTTCTATACCATAGCAAAAGCATGAAGTCAAAATCAGAATTATGTTTATACCATGATGAAACACCCTTTAAATATTGTATAAATAGATATATAATTTTCTATTAGACATTTGGTAAGATTGATTTAGATCTGCGTTTTATACGCCAGTCTAAAACTAAAATACATTAAAGATGTGGCAAATTTATTAGGAAGCTCACGCCGCTTAATAAATTTGGCACGGCTTTAGCTGTCTGAGCACCAACAATTCAAGTCTATGCCTGCTACGAGCAGGCATTGGTTTGTGCCATAATTTATCCTAGTGTAAATTATGGCAAATCTGTTGGAGTGACGTTGGCCCTGCCCCCTCGGGCTATACCCTGCCCCTTTTTCACCGCTTTTAGAAAGTGTTAAGAGAGGCATAAAACAGCAAAAAGTTTAAAATTGTTGCGCAAATTGTGTCATAAATTGGGAATTTTCAACACTAGAATTGTAGCGCAAATGCGATAATAAATTTCACCCATAGTGTGTTTCAATTTATGTTTTTTTTTAAGATCTCTACTTGCTGTAATTGAATGGAAACATTTTTTAAAAATTATATTCAGTGCCTTCTGACCATGTCCTACTCACACAGCTGATGATGTTGATATAATGTATCAGCGTAAGAATTATCAGACTGGAGCCCAGGGTAGGATGCTTGTAATGCTGCAGTGTTTGGCTCACATGTTTGCCTGCATGATACATTATAACAAAAAAAGCTAAAAAGTACAAAACAAAATAACCTCTTACAGTTCTTCTAGGATGTCTATCCCAACAGCACCTCAGACAGAAAGTCAGAGCCTTGATCATGGTCAAGGGCCAGCGGTGAAATACTTGAAGACCTTTTCATATGTTTTCATCAGCTCATCTTTAACATGTTTTTCCTACAGAATAAAAGTACAGTTCCTCCACATTTTCTTCCAGTATGTCTGCCCGGTTTCCTCCATAATGAGGCTTCTGGTTTCTGAACCATTTAAGTCATTATAATTGTAGGTTTAATGATCACTGAAGCCACCCAAAATGTTTTGACAGATGCATTTTTTTCTATTTCGCTTTAGCCATGAATCCAGCATTGCTTAATAATTATTGTCACATCTAAATTACATTATATATCAGTTATTCCATTCACTGCAACAGAGTTTAAAGAAATTGCTATCTGGGCAGGGCCTGTAACACTGTTCATCCTGATCTTCCTGGATCATTAGAATGGGGGAACTATACTGAAAAACGAACAGGGGAGGGGGTGTAGTAACGTTGTACAATTATGCGGATGTTCAGGCCACTTAGTATCTATGGGAAGCTGGAGGACCTCTATAGGCACTGTACAAGAAGACATCTCAGGGTATTATATTTCCAAGTATTGTCATTTATTCTATGGGTTAATAAAGTTAGTAGTATAGGTTAGGAATACACTCACTACCTCAAAAGTTCTGTCCATGTTACCAAAGAACAGGGGTGGACTGAAGGTGGGCCGAGTCCCTGGGCGTTAAAGTTCATAGACCCCCTTACTGACTACTAATGTCATTATATACTTCGTTTGGGTGAATAAATTACATTTAAGTAGCTCTTATCACTTTGCTAATGCCCATTACACTATAAGCACAAAAAGAAAGCACTGGATTTATATAATTCTAATATATATATATATATATATCTTTACAGACCGGCCCTGCGTTCTGGCTTATAGAGGGAGTCCCGAGCGGGAGACAACTTTCTAAGACATCAATAGGGCTTATGGTTGGGGTGATCTTTATGACAACCCCCAGAATGGAATGCAGAAATTCCATATTTAATGATAATTACTTTTGGGATTTCTCAGTTTAGCAGTGGCCGTGTGCCATCAATGCACATACAAGGATGCAGGCAGTTTCATATTCCCTATTCGTGCCCTGTAGACATCTCAGCAGACACAGCCTATTTTATGAAAGGTTGTAACCAGAGGTGTGCACAGAAATCACAGGACCCCACCTCCACCAAGATCTCCGCCAAATACTATTGTTGTTAAAGTTATTACACCATCATTTCATAATATATATGTATAGGGTTTAAGGCCAAATCCAATTTCTCTTCACACAGTCAGAGTTAAATGATAAAATTCTGGCTTCCTGCAACCACCACTAGGGGGAGCTAGCATGGATTACTGGGAACCATTAAAATCTGGATTAAGGGAACTCCTCCTAATGGCGGCTGTATAAAAACGCTCTAACTGTGCTACAGTGAGCAGGTGAAATAGTCTAGTGAAAGGCCCCATCCCACCACAGGGCCCCCATGGCAGTGGTGCATCTACCCCTATGGTAGGTCCACCAGTGACGGTAGCCTAGAGTCCATTGACAGACTACATGAGAATAAAATGATATTACCATTTCCATACTTCGCTCATATGTATGGGGCAGAGGCGTAAATTGAAGCTCCTGGACCCCAATGCAAAATCAGTAATAGGGCTCCACCTACCATGTGCCATTTATAATACTGGTGTTTTCTTATGTCACAGAAGGAGATTTGGGCCCAGTGAGGTACCAGGGCGCGGGTGCGACTGCTACCTCTGCACCCCCTATAGTTACGCCTCTGTATAGGGACCAAAGGTGTAGCTTAATATTAAGTTTTCTTGTAGAGGAATAATATTTGGGAATTTCAATTTTTGTTCCTTTTCTGAGGGAACATTCCTAGAATAGCTGAAGCGTTCACCTCGATGTACCAGCCGCTGGTATGAAAATGTCTTTGTACTGTTTTCAGTAAAAAAATAGCTGGTGC
Source organism: Rhinoderma darwinii (assembly GCF_050947455.1). Lineage (NCBI taxonomy): Eukaryota > Metazoa > Chordata > Amphibia > Anura > Rhinodermatidae > Rhinoderma > Rhinoderma darwinii. Next base: position 127,437,849 of record NC_134692.1, read on the forward strand.
TGTGTCATTTTCTTCAGGTGACACATACTGAGCCGCTCTCATTTCTAAATGCCAGTCTTTTCAGAGGATCTCTGCATTTATAATGTGAAAATGAGAACGCAGTGATATATCGGACTAAAATACCCTGCAACGTGCAACAAAGAAACGCTGAGTGTTCGAGCCCAGAAATTTCCATAATAGTTCCCAAAGATAATACAGAACAATGGGATTGTTAACAAACGCGAATTGCAAAATTAGTAAGTACTTAGTGGTATTCCAAGGTAAAACAGTTATTTTATAAACCTCATAGAATTGGAAATAATGTATTCTCTCTTTGTATATAGAGAGCTAGGGAAATAAAAGTATAGGTTTTTAAAAGGACTTATGGCAATTTGTGCTCCTTCCTTTATCTTGGTCAGAGAATTTTGGATAAGTGGTCTGCAAGCTTAGGATCAGCAACTGTTGGGAAAACTGATCCTATAGGTGGTTTTACACTGGGCGATTAATGGGCAGACAATAGTTCATATAGCGCTCATTGCCAATAATTGCCTTGTGTAAACAGACCAGCGATCAATAGATAAACGAACAAACACTCGATCATCTGCTGATTGTTTCGTTTTAAAAAAAGTAAAATATTATCGTTGTCGGCAGCACATCTCCCTGTGTAAACAGGGGGACGCGCTGCCGACACGATAATAATGTATGGGGACGAGAGATCGGAGCAACGACCGCTCGTCTCCATCCATAGCTCCATGTGACAAGAGCAAACGAGTGCCGATCAACGATGTCTCGTTGATCAGCGCTCGCTGCATCGGCCGATAACTCCCAGAATTCCCTAAAAGCCAAACACAGAATGATGGGGCAGTGGTCCTTTCGGCTTTTTCCTGAAATGGCAACACTTTCAACCCAGCTCCATTTACTCTTGGCTACCTGTGACTGTCACTTATGGGGAATTCTGGCTGTCCATATGGATATCTGTAGATGTCAATTATGGGATCTGTTAATTGATGAAATGGTAATTCGAATTTCGGTATATTTACATGTTTCATTTGATCTGAATTTTTTGCTAAAATTGTGTGAAAATTGCTGTAAAAAAGCAAAAACAAATAAACAGGGGGATTGGCACCATTTCACGTCAGCTAGAATTGGCCTCATCTAAAACGGACCAATATATTTATGTTCTCTATTTGCCGCTTGTACCCCACATTTGCCCTTATTCTTTGGGAAATCATACTACTTTTGGATTAATCACAACATTTTCTGACACCATGCTGCAGCAGTCTAGTTATAAAACAGCGGAATCTGTCGTACACATCAGTGACAACGTTCGCTAATAAGCATCATAAAGTTTTGTGACTACATTTTCTCATACACAACATGAACATGATTGAAAAAGCAGCATTTATTTTTTTCACTGACAAATTACAGTAGAAACGAGTAACTAATTTAACATTTATTTAGTTCCTCAATGCCATAAAACCTGCTATTAGAAATGAATGCTACAATTAGGCACCAGGCTAAATTACATAGTGCTAAAAGTACAGAGGAGGTAAGGAGCTTTTGTTCATTATGACAGCTCGAAATCTACCTCTGCACAAAGCTTAAGACGTAGACAACAGACGAAAGTGGAAAAACTTTACATCATGTGCAGTTCAAAACAAGTAATATTCCAGCAATTAACATTTAAGAAAATATGGGGGCTCTGATATATCACATACTACGTAAAAATAGCACAAATAAATATGAAATGGTAAACAAATGATGTTCTGTATTTATTACAGGGGTTGTCTGGTTTAGAAAACCCCCTTTGTAAATACCCTACTAAAGTGGTTTTCCAACCGGGGTGCCGCGCCACTCCGCTCAGCCACTGCAAAAAAAACAAAAAAAAAAAACTTTTGCTGGTAGAGAACGTGACACACGCACGTCTGCTACAAGTACCGCCCACCACTTCCCACTAGAAGAGCCTGACGGAGGGAGAGGAGCCAACGCTGCGGACCTGGGAAGGGTAAATATTTCTTATATGGTTTTTCATCAATTGTGTGAGAACTGGTGCCAGGGGAATGCTGGGAGTTGTAGTTCTCTCCTCTTATACCCCCTCCTTGTAATGTCCTCTGAGTAGTAAGGAGTAAGCACACTTTTTGTCTGTGATGGTCACTTTACTAGAAGGGGGTGGGCTGATGGTCATTTTACTGTGAGGGGGGGGCTGATGGTCATTTTACTGTGAGTGGGGGGCTGATGGTCATTTTACAGTGAGTAGGGGGCTGATCGTTATTTTACTGTGAGTGGGGGGCTGATGGTCATTTTACGGTGAGTAGGGGGCTGATCGTTATTTTACTGTGAGTGGGGGCTGATGGCCTTTGAGTGGTTTCCACCTCTGACCTCCCATTGAAATTAATAGGAGGCAGAAAAAAATTGCAAGGCTCATTTGGAGTGCATTTTTTTCAGCGTTTTTTTCTTTAGCTTCAAGGACTTAAAAAAAAAAAAAAAATATGGGCAAAAAACACAGCAAAAAAAATGCGAAGAAAAAGCATCAAACAATGCTGTCCATTCAAAATGTGCCTCAAAATTCCCAAAGGAAGTTTGAGGCAGATTTTTTTTCTGCCTTACAAGTGCCTGCCTTAATGCTTGTTTTTAGCTGGTTTTTGTCTTTTTGTAAACTATTTTTTTTAGAGGTGCCCTGAGTAATTTTTTTTTTCTCAAGTTGTGCCTCAAGCCTGAAAAGGTTGGGAAACTCTGCCCTACTAGGTAATTCTGAGTAAATAAAGGGGCACCCCTGTTCCGGACCCTCAACTATTGTGAAGGGTCGCCTTTAAATTTGGTGGACTGGGCACATCTGTGGTTAACACAGACATATCATTGATTTCAATAAGAATTGTGTAATTCCTCATTTCTCCTGTAGTGGTGCTGCAGGAGAACTGAACACTTGCTGCGGCATTCCCTCACAGTTAGGGCTTATTCAGACGAACGTGATATACGTCCGTGCAACGTGTGTGATTTTCACAGGCCTCGCACGGACCTATATTAGTCTATGGGGCAGTGCAGACTGTCAGTGATTTTTGCGCAGCGTGAGTCCGCTGCGTAAAACTCACGACATGTCCGTTCTTTGTGCGTATTTCGCGCATCACGCACCCATTAAAGTGAATGGGTGCGTGAAAATCACGCGCACCACACGGAAGCACTTCCGTGGGACGCGCGTGATTCGCGCAACAGCAGTAAAACTATGAATGTAAACAGAAAAGCACCACGTGTTTTTGGTAGAGGTGCCCTGAGTGTCATAATGGGGCTGACACACGGAGCTGTTAAGTGCCTATTGCGCACGCAAAAAAACGCAGAGTTTTGCAAAACGCACACGCTCGTGTGAATCCGGCCATAACAGTTGGACACCCTGTGATCGGGATCCTTCAAGCAAATTTGCCCAAGTATAGGCAGCTTTGGCAAGATAGTGGTAGGTATAAATGGTGTATATTTATGATAGGCCAGACCAGATGTACAGTTTAAGCTGGAAACTACTTAGAAAATGTTGCATGGCTTTTTTAAATAAAAAATTAAATTCTATAAAACGAAAATGTGGTACAATATGATAACAATAAATACGAGATATCTTATGTGTATGGCCAGCTATACTTGTAAAGGTAGAGCACATCCAGAAAGACAACTCAAAATAGGATGTTAAACGGATTGTCACATCTGCACTACTCCTTATAATATACAATTTTAAGGCATATGGACATCATAGAGCTCATCTATTGTAACGCTGGCGGCCGCTGTCCGGCTTCCCCCAGCGGCCGCCCGCATAGTTTACCTGTGCGCTAGCATCCTCCTTCGCCCCGAAGATGCTGGCTTGTACAGCTCCTGTCCGCTGCTCACTCCCATAGGGTGCGCGCGCGCCCTGGTGTCCTCTTAAAGGGCCTGATCGCACCACTAGAATCCTCCCTAGCCTATCCCTGTGCATCCTGCCCTATGTAAATCCATCCTGCCCTCTTTCCTGAGCCTGAGCATTTTTGTATCTACCCATGTTCGTATAGCAAGTGGTACCCTAGTTGCACCCTGTTCCCAGTGTACCCGTATCCTGTTTCCTGTATCCAATAACTGTGTTTGTTCCTGAGCGAAGTCTAGTGTTGGAGTCAAGTTCATCGTCACTGCCATGCCAAGCAACATGTCACGTCAAGTGTCTTCTGCCACGCAAAGCGTCATCTGCCACGCCAAGTGTCACCTGCCACGTATCATCTGTAGTAAAGTGTCTGCTACGTCTCGTGTCTGTCAGGACTTTCATACAGATACTCTTGTGCTAGAGACTTTCATTGACTGTAGTTGGCAAGCTGCTACCCCCAGAGTCATGACATCTATGAGCCAGAGTAGAGAGCCACTGCAAAGATTGAGTCCTCATTTTGCAGACTTGTGTATTACATAGTCACCCATTTATTTGCATTGGCACCATGTGATACCACATTTCTCCTGCAGTGGCCACTGCAGGGGAAACAAGCAGCCACACTGAGCTTCCCAAAGATAGCCGATCATAGAGGGTTAGAAAAGCAAGATATAGTCCAGGTGGGAGAATTCTCATTTCTAGGCTAAAAACAATTTCCATACTTCAAAAATACAAAAAGTTAATTTTATTTATATATATATATATATATATATATATATATATATATATATATATATATATATTTCTGTGTATTTATAGTATATTTTATCATCACTTTTTGTTTACTTTTTTTTGTATATTTTATCACCATTTTTTTTTACATTTGTTACATTTTACACTTATGATTGGCCCATACGATGTATTTTTTTTTTTCAAAAAAAGTAAAAAAAAAAATGTATGTTATGAAATTACAAAACCATGTAAAAAAAGTCCAATTATAAAATCAAATAACTATTTTTTTCAATTCTACATTTTCAAGTTGTTTTGCTGATACATGTGCAAATTTACAAAAGCAAAATAATTTTACTCACCAATCTCCCAGGCCCCAGTATTTTTTTACATTTATTTAGTTTTTTCCCTTTTGTTTTCTCTCTGCCATCATCTATAATTTGCCAGTCACAGAAGCTACACTTTCCTAATTAAGGCACAGTAAAAGTTAATCACACTATTTACATTAGCCTTACCATCTACTTGCCTGAAAAGCCTATTTTTACATTACTAGTTTTATACACAAGAGAGTACGAACATTATAAGTAACCTTTGAACTGCAAGCAATTAACTGCACAAAGCCCAGTGCCATAGTGCTTACAGTCACTAATAGGCTGGCAGTATAAAGAAGGTGAACAATAATGATTTCAGAGCTGCACCTTTATCACAATTTACTAGAAATAGGATTTTAAAACTTTACTTGCTATTAAAAAAAATTATTTTATTTTATATGTATAAGATTATGTGATTTATTACACAGATTGGTTACCTATTAGTACTGTCTGAAAATGCAGTTTTAGATCATTTTGAATGGCATGCATTAAATATAAAAAAAACAAAAACCCCATAAATGAATGTACTATTATTGTAGTAGTATTACTAGTAATAATAATAGAGCCACAAAGCTCTATCTAAGTCTCTGTTTTTTTCCCTACTCCTGCCCCTACCTGCAATTGAGATCAGTCTACATTAGATCATGGTGGTGATCTGTAGCATTCTTTTGGCGCTGGTCTGCTGAAGGAGGCTGGGGGTCAAAAGGTGTGTTTGGGCGGAGATTGGGCATGGCTTAACAACAAGAATATACGTCCCTCTTGCTTTCATCAAAAGTTGGAAGTAGTGATAAAAGGGCATTCTAATTGGTTCTTGTAGACACTCTTACTGATTAGGGCAAAATCTGCAGAAATGAGTCATGACCAAATCAGAGAAGACGTCACCTGTGAGTCACTGGATTTCATTGTTGAGTAGAGCTTTATTCTCCTGTATGTTCTGTACAGCTGAATTTAATTTAAAAAGTAATATACATCCTGACACTGCATCTTTCAAGACCATAGCAACGCCCCCGATAACTTACACACCATTCCCCCCATCGTCCTGTCACAAGTCGGTACCAAGTAGATCTTAAAAGATATGTACACCTTTGAAAACTCATTTTTTTTTTTAATACAAATGTGTAATCAGTGTGTTTGGTGCAACTTTTATTAGTTATTAAAAATATTTTTACTTTTTGAGATACAGCTGCTTTGTATCCTGTATACAGAGCAGCTGTATCTAGCACTAAGACCTAAATCTGTGAGGTCAGCGGCACTGACGGGTTATGAACTTAGATGTGATTGATAATAGCTTGATCCTGCGGATCAGAGATAAGCAGGACCTGCGGACACGGAACCCGTCTGTGTCACTGATCTGATGGATATAGGTTTCAGCGCAAGTTATAGCTGCTCTGTATACAGGATGCAAAGCAGTTGTATCTCAAAAAGTAAAAATATTTTTTTATTAAAAACTAATTAGAAAGTTGAACCAAACACACTGATACACATTTTTTTTATTAAAAATAAATAAGTTTTCAAAAGGTGTACATAGCCTCCGAAGTTTCAATAGTAGATCTCCACCTCTCTAAGGTTGCTTACCCTGGTTCTAGGGGAAGGTTTTCTACAACTTTACATTTTATTCTTAATTTGACAAATTGTATGTATATAAAATATATATAATTATATTGTAGTGCATTTTCTTTTTCTCCTCCTGTTAGAATTCTCCAGCATTAAGCTTCAGGTTGTATTTGTCTTGTATGTGACATGCATCTTCTAAGATATAATTCCATGGCAGTTTCCAACTGGATGTAAATCTGAGAATCTCTCTCTCATAAGCCCTGCATCTGAACCGGACACATCCCTGAGGATCGCAGCTCTGACACAAACACACAGTTTGATAACTCGGAATTGACATGCATATTCTAGGACATCAAAGACTGTGCATCACCTGTGGCTTTCCTTCCAGACCTTTTACCAAAAGCTTAAACCCTTTCTTTATTTAGACCTATAACAATTGTCTTATAAAGTGCAAAAATAAAATCAACTCCATTTATAAGAGTCTTCAGTTCTTTTACCTGACAGCACTTGTCACCTTGCTGGTCTCCTGCATTGGCGAGCTGGATTCTGTCTCCGCTCTTCGGCGAAAGGACTGTCGATTTTGCACTTGTCTTAAGACACTGCTTTTTATCTCTAGTAGCGTGGACATCTTTGCTGCCCTGTAGATGAAAGAAAAGAAACTAATTGGTTCAATGTTTAATCCTTATCGCTGGAGAGCTGATGGGATTTACAGCAAATAGTGATATCATCATTTATCTAAATATCTTTAAAGAAAATCAGGTTACGAAGCTTTGCAATTGGTAGCCTTATGAAAAAGAAATCTCATTATTTTTAATATACTGCTTTTCTAGTATGATCCATTAAATACTGTTGCATTCACAATGACCGGTCAGCTATCCTTTTTCAGCAGTTTCCCAAAAGAACTGTGTAATTATTTCCACTTGTGAAAGAAGTAGTATTTATTCCAAAAGCTAAAAAGAAAGTTGCTCATGGCAAAAATCTAAAATTGCCTCCTTGACCTAGTTCACACCGATACAGTCACTTATGCCAGACCAGGGGGTCCTGGTGCTAATAGGCTTTTCATCCGGTTAGCCAGTATTCACTGTCCAATTGCAGATCCAGGGTCTTCTCGCTCTCCCTGTACTGCACTGATCTGAATGTAGGGATAGGAAGCTGAACAGGATTTGTTTTCTGTCACCGCTACACTGCCGCTAGAGAAGTGAGTAAATTATAGAAGATCAGATATGGAACATTAAAGGGGTAGTCTACTAGATAAGTAACAAATGCTAGATCGGTGGGGTCCGACTGCTGGGACCCCCACCAATCACCAGAATGGGGGACAACGGTCCTCCGTTTCCCCCAGCCGCAAGACCGTGGCTAGGAGGAATTTGAATGGAGTGGAGGACGGGCATGCGCAGTGCCGCTCCTTTCGAACTCAATGGGGCTGACTGAAACAGACGAGCACAGCCATTCAGGATCCTAGACCACCAGGGATGCCAACATTATTCCCTTTACTGCCCTAAACCCCCAGGGATGCAGACATGAACTCATTCACTGTCCTAGACTACCAGAAATGCAAACATGAACTCATTCACTGCCCTAGACCACTAGGGATGCAAACGTGAACTCATTCACTGCTCTAGACCACCAGGGATGCAAACATGACCTCATTCACTGCCCTAGACATCCAGGGATGCGGACATGAACGCATTCACTGCCCGAGACCACCAGGGATGCAGACAAAAACTCATTCACTGCCCTAGAACACCAGGGCCGCAGACACAAACTCATTCACTGCCCTAGACCAACAGGGATGTAGACATGAACTCTTTCACTGCCCTGGAACTTAGGGATGTTAACATAAACCTCTTTATCACCCTTGACTACCAGGGATCCTGAACCCCTTTACCACCATAGACCAACATGGAAGGTGGCATTAGCTATTACACTATCCTAGTCCACCAGGGAAGCTGGTATTAACTTTTCCTGTATCCTAGATCGGGGAAGTTTTAAAGCCTTAGTTCATCAGAGATGTTGGTATTAACCTCTTAACTACAGTACCCTAGAGCACCAGGTATGTTACCATTACCCCTTCACCCCTGTTCTAGACCCTATAAAACTATTAACCTGGACACCATGTGGCACTGCGTATATGTCTCCTGTATGGCAAATTATTCGTCACTATACGGTAATATTCACTGTCTCATAGGGAACAGTGTCCCGATCTCTAACTGCCTGTCCCGATCTCACTAGCTACAAAGGCTTAGAGGGGACATTGCCAGTAGGGTGACGTCTGTCTTTAGCCAGTTTCCCCCACCTTGCTTGCTAACAATAGTGCCAACATAGTGCCAATCCTTCTCCAGAGGCAGCACATTGGTTGCTGAGCCAGCCTCTGGCACATATGCCCGTATCTCCAATACAGATGTACACATTATACCGTTCAGATACGAATATTAAATTCAGCAAATGGGTCTACATCTAAAATAAAACAATAATCAATAAAAAGATCAGACTTGGAATGGGGAAATTGAGTTATAATGACCTTTTGATACCTTTTGAGATCGTATTGGTGAAGTCTGATCTCGGACGACCAGTAAATAAATCTCTGAGCAGGGCCAAAGGAGCTTAATTATTCTTTAGAGTAATTTCCTTCTGGAAATCAGTGGTGGGCCCAGTTGACAGACTTCGCACATGTGATCTTCTCACATATAGAGATATTAAAAGATTTTTACTGGGTTTACCCTTTAAGTGCTAAGATCCTAATAAGCGGAGTAGAACATTATTGTGTAATTTAACGCTTGTGCTTGTACATCTTGGAATCAGACATAAAAACTAGTGTAACACTATAATGGAGTCACCCATGGCGACAAGAAGTCAGCTTTCCCTTTAATCGGAGAATAATTAGTTGCTATTGGCTACGCCTTTGTTCTTATTTGCAATATGTGTCCCATTATAAGTGGATTGAAGAAACATCACAACTTGGAGGTCTCATTCATGCCAGCCATAAATATTGGAATCTGCCATATACACCTACAGCACCATCTACACAGTCCAGTCCATCATGTCAACAGTTGCACAAGGACATATTTGTCACCCGAGATTTTTTTAATAAACCTCCCATAGATTTGCTGGGCATAAGCAATCAGACGCATTTTCTCTGAGATGATAAAAATACTTGATCTCTGTATATAACCTCATTAGTCAGGAGGCTTCACATTCCCAGTATAATAGTAATTAGCCGTCAATGTGATCTAATTTAATTCATCAGGTTTTCATTAAAAGAGAATTACAAAGGGCAAATGTTACTCATTGTTAATTGTGAAACTAGGAAAAAGTAGATTAAAAAAATACCTTCTGTGTTTGTCGAGGATTTTTGCTCATTTCGGGTGTTTTTTTTTTTACTAAAATCTGCTGTATATACAAACATGGGAAATTATAAAAAATAAAACTACCCCAAATAGGAACATTAATCTCAGATGGGCGCCATCTCTGCCAATAATGGAGTCAAGTTGTTTGTAGACACTGTTTTCAATATCCGCCCTTGAACCACTTTTTTTTAATAGGTCCAAAATATATTTGTTGATTCATTTCAGAATATATCTTTATAGCGGTCAGAGCTCAGATTTTTAGGATACAGAGCTCAAAATCTCATTAAGACAGTGTTAAAGGGGTTTTCCCATCAGGGACATTTACGGCATATCCACAGGATATGCTATAAATGTCAGATAGATGTGGGTCCCACCTCTGGGAACTGCACCTATCTCTAGAATGGGGCCCCCTAAACCCTGTTCTATCTTTCTCTGTTCCCGCTGCGACCTGTAATTTCCGACCATATAAGTAGAAAACAGCGTAGCTCGCTGAGCTACGATTTTTCTGTAACTCCCATAGACAGCATGCTGTTTTCTACTTACATGCTCGGAAATTACAAGTCGCAGCGGGAACAGAGAAAGATAGAACAGGCTTTAGAGGGCCCAGTTATAGGGATAGGTGCAGGTCCCAGAGGTGGGACCCACATCTTTCTGACATTTACAGCATATCCTGGAAAAACCCCTTTATACGTCTAAATGCAGTCTCCCATAGAGAAACCTTACTGTATAAGATTTATACATTGAACTCAATAATAACACGGTATGCACTAAGCTCCCTCTAGTGGTGGCTGCAGGCAGCCAGAATTGTATTACCTTATTCTATGTCTATGCAGGATTTCAAGCTTTGTAACCGAAAAAATGGAGCTCCAAACGCTATAAAGATATATTTAGGAAATTAGTAAGCACAGAATTTTGAAACTGAAAACTACATAGTGTTTAAAAGTGGACGTTCCCTTTAACCCTTTACTGACGCAGCCATTTTTAGTTTTTCATTTTTGTTTTCCCCTCCCCCATCTTTCAAAAGCCATAACTTTTTTTATTTTGCTGTATTAGAGCTTATTTTTTTTGCGTGGGAAAAGTTATCATTTTTAACGGCTCTATTTAACGTACCATGTGATGTACTCTTACGGGGACGGACGCTTTATGTAATTTGTCCACTTCAAGCTGTTCAACTTTTCCGCTGGCTATTTAAACAAATAAAGAAGATTTATTATTCAAAATTCCACAAGGAGTGCTGATCTTTTCCTCCTAAATGTTATATTACAATAGTTCAAACTTTTACGGATGCAGCAATACCAATTATGTTTAGTTTTTATATTACTTTAGGGGAAAACGGGAAAAGAGGTGTTTTTTTTGTACATTACCAAAAACATATTATTTCCTTTTTCTTTTTGAAAAAGCGATCATTAGGTTTATTTAATTTTTTTTTTAGTCCGTGAAATTTTGCTACAATTTAGTTCGATAGTGTCATTGAGCCCAATATCTCCCCTGCTTACCCCTGTGAGAATTACAATTTATAACTTCAAAGAGAGACGGTCGCCATTTTTATAAAAATCAATTGCTGACAGCGCCTTAAGAATTTTGATCTTTAAGAAGTTTTGATAAAAACTGGAAGTTCTGTCATGGTGAAAAGCTTTTTATCACCTTCGAGCTCACATATACAATTATTTCTATATTCTAGTCTATGATCTCAATGCTTTAAATCGAGCAGGTGCAAATCAATTACTATTCAAAATGACAAAGGAAAATCACACCGCCGCGCAAAGTCCGCTAATTAGTTATAAATATCGCCTTATTCCATCTAGGTACCCTTATTAAAATGAGACGGTGATTGACCTTTTCTAAAAGTGACATACAAGCAGCGCCATCATCCCAGATAATCACAGACTCTTGGCTCATATTCTAATATAGAACATAGAAGCAAAGGCTTTCAGATCATATACAATGCATGTAATTTCCACTCAATAAATGCAACCTGATCTTTGTTCTCGGCATGTTAATATCACCGGTCTCTGGGGAGGCTGCCCATTTGCCAGGAATACTTTGAAGACAATGAGAAAAAGACAACGTGGTGCCCAGGTGTATTGCACAGGGCAGAGCTGTCAGCCAACTGCTCAGCAGGACCATGTCGGCACTTTAAATCATATAGACCTAGCGGCCAACTCTAATATTTCTCACATTTTATTTTCCTCAGTAATAAGTACAGTCTGAGCCTTCACGCTGGATCTGAAACAGAGGTTTTTGCTGTTTGATGCGTTTAAGATTTTTTCTTTTATTAAAATATTTCTCTAGACTGATTCTTGGAACTGTGTATCTTGCATTTTGTAACATGCAAAAACCATGGTCAGTATTACCGAACATGAAAAAGGATATAGAACTTCTAACTATATTTATTAGAGGGGTTGTCAAGGATTATTAAAAGGGATCAGATGTTTTTTATTCTAGACGCCACCCATGTACATTTAATTCAAACTGAAGGAGATAGATCTATAAAATACTAGGGTGCCACAGGGAAGAATTCTTCAATCTTTACACAGTAGTAATAAATAATTCACGGCACTCCTATATTGCAAGAAAAAACGAAAAGGTAGCTTTATTGGTCACCAAATATTTTATGAATTTCTTTCAAGCATTGGAAAGCATAAATGTAAAGGAAAAACTTCAATTTAATTTTTTGATCTAGAAATATGTTATTTGCTTTATGACTTGGACTGTGACTGACGAAGATTCGGTCCGTCTCGGATATTTTTCAAGTCACGTCCATACATATAAAATCAATAGAACATCATTAGGATATTGTAAAGTGACATGGATACAAGTGAATGTATGACACAAATATTACACAGCACAAATACTGGATATACCACAATTATATAGAAATGTAATTATAGTGAATGCAGTCATAATAAGGGAGATGCTGAGAACGATCGGCTGTATGACATAGATAAAACTAGTAAGAATGACAGCGACTAGTAAATGTTCAGACTGGTCAAAGAATAAACAACACAACAATACAAAGTTTTTCTGCCAACACTGCCAAGAAAAATGGAGAGCAGAGCTTGGCGTCTAATACAGGCCAGTGCGCAGGCGTGATGTCATGACGGAAAACTTTGTTACCATGGCTTCAAGATGCCACGCATGAGAGGGGCATCGGGACGTAAAGCATCATTACTATGGCTTCAGGACGCTATGCATCAAAGGGATATTAATTATCGGTCTAATTCTTGCATTATATGTTGAGCAGAGTTCTAGATCCAATGTCTTATTATAGGTGGTTAGAAGATAGTAATACATTGGTATTATATAATGCTACATCTCATAACAAAGATATCCAAACAATTCAGGGAATCATATACAGAAATGACACGACCTATTGGAATAGTTAATTAAACTTGTTATTGTAGTGGTGGTAGGTCATTAAGGGTGTATTCACACGTGCAGGTTTTGATCAGGATTTGTATTCAGTTTTTGAAGCCAAAACCAGGAATGGTTTCAAGTAAGGAAAAAAAAAATCATATTATACCCCCTATTTCCATATATTTTCTGAATGTAGACACCAGGAACATTGTGAAAATGGCACGCATCACTTTACACTCATGGGCGCCTTCGTGCAATTTTGCAGCAAAGAGTAACGTTTTGAGAAAAAAAATGCATAAAAATTCATGGTTTTGGCTAAAAGTCTGACCCAAGCAGAACCTGAGATGCACATCAGCTTATAAAACTAAACGTTCAAGATGTGCAGAGTTTATATACGGCACTTATGTCTACATACACAGTCCCTGCCTCTCCGTGGAACTACTGTCCCGTACTGAAATCATGATTACAGTACGGGACAGTTGTCCTGCAGCGAGGCAGGGACTCCAAGCGTCGTACATAACTATGATGCTAGGAGCCCGGCTCCCTGCAGTGTGTTCGGTCCGGGGCTTGCGGCCGAAATACGTTCCGTCCATTACGGACGTAATGACCTCGTGTGAACCCAGCCTAAGTGTTCGAAGGTTTACATAGCCTTCAAGGCCTTTTACATAGGCCAATGATTGGGCAAACGAGCGTTCATATGAATGCTTGGTCCCTATCATTGCCCTGTTTAAACAGGACAACGATCAGTCAAAGGCTGATCTGCTAGTTTAAAGAGGCTCTGTCACCAGATTTTGCAGCCCCTATCTGCTATTGCAGCAGATCGGCGCTGCAATGTAGATTACAGTAACGTTTTTATTTTTAAAAAACGAGCATTTTTGGCCAAGTTATGACCATTTTTGTAGTTATGCAAATGAGGCTTGCAAAAGTCCAAGTGGGTGTGTTTAAAAGTAAAAGTCCAAGTGGGTGTGTATTATGTGCGTACATCGGGGCGTTTTTAATACTTTCACTAGCTGGGCGCTCTGAAGAGAAGTAACATCCTCTTCTCTTCAGAACGCCCAGCTTCTGACAGTGCAGATCTGTGACGTCACTCACAGGTCCTGCATCGTGACGGCCACATCGGCACCAGAGGCTACAGTTGATTCTGCAGCAGCATCAGCGTTTGCAGGTAAGTAGCTACATCGACTTACCTGCAAACGCCGATGCTGCTGCAGAATCATCTGTAGCCTCTGGTGCCGATGTGTCCTCGCTCGTCTGACACGATGCAGGACCTGTGAGTGACGTCACAGCGTGATCTCTGGAGAACACGGCTGTGTCTGCACTGCCAGAAGCTGGGCGTTCTGAAGAGAAGTGGATGATACTTCTCATCAGAACGCCCAGCTAGTAAAAGTATTAAAAACGCCCCGATGTACGCACATAATACACGCCCACTTGGACTTTTACTTTTAAACACACCCACTTGGACTTTTGCAAGCCTCATTTGCATAACTACAAAAATGGTCATAACTTGGCCAAAAATGCTCGTTTTTTAAAAATAAAAACGTTACTGTAATCTACATTGCAGCGCCTATCTGCTGCAATAGCAGATAGGGGTTGCAAAATCTGGTGACAGAGCCTCTTTAAGCATCATTTAATATTATCGTTGTTGGCAGCACATCTCCTGTGTAAACCGGGAGATGTGCTGCCGACATAATGGAAATAGATGGGGACGAACGATTGTAGTAACGAGCGCTGATTACTTAGCTGCCTGGTTGATCGCCGCTCGTTTTCAGGGCTCATTTCGGGCCGTGTAATAGGACCTTTATAGACTATGTCACTTTTCTTTCGAATATAGTTTCCAAGCTAAAAGTAAATTACAGATTTTGGACCTCTGGCAACCAGCTAGTTAGATAATAATCGCATTGTCCCCGGCTAAAAGAATACAAATTAATACAGTAGCAAGATTTCCGAACAAATTTTGCAAATTAAAAATATTTTAAATTACAGCAATTAATTCACGGATTTTAAATTCTTTGTGAACATAAACAACATACTGCAAAAGACTCCACTGTAAACTGTTTGTTTTAAATGCAGCAACACAGTATGAGAAAACATATTGCATATATATCCCTGACAGATGACACACTGCTGCCAAATTACGATTCATATATATTTATATATAAAGATGTAAATGAAATCTCCAGAACTTAATATTAACTTCACAGACTGCATTCTGTTCTAGAAGCAAATTACCATATCTGTAGAAATTAAAAAAGGATTAATCTGCTGTTAATGTGACCACAGCTCCTATGCAGACCTATGTGTCGCCATGGTTACTGACTGCGAACACTGTACTACACAGGGTTTGTTAGCGTGTAACCATGGAGACAAATATGTCTGTATAGGAGCTGTAGACACAAAACGGTAGGACATTTTTAAACCAGATTATTTGCAAAGGTGGAAATACTCTTTATCCCACACCCAAAAAAAGCCAAATAACTATTGGCTGCCCTCATGTGCTTGTCAGAATAGCAGGAAGGTGAGAGGCGTCAGAAAATAGTGAACTGGATATCATACCCGATACCACATGCATAAAGTTTAATCAAATGGGGGCTTTATATAATAGAGAGGTTGTAAAAGATTAGAAAAACATGACTGCTTTCTTCCAGATACAGCACCGCTATAGTCCATAGGCTGTGTAGGATATTGCAGGTCAGCCTTAAAGGGTAACTAAACGATTAAAAGAAGACGTTTTGATCAGTGGGGGTCCAAGCACCGATTGCTAAAACGATGCGGCAGAAGCACGGTCACTATGACATGTCAAAAGTTTAGTTACCCTTTAACCTCTGCAATACGAGATACAGAACATGGTCATGAGTGGCGCTGTCTGGTGGTAAGCAGTCAAGTTTTTCTGTTTTCTAACAACTTTTTTTTTTTTAAGTTGAGAATTTGCATATTATGTTGGTCACCATATAGTTGCCAGGATCGGACTACTTTTCATACATGTAGTTCTGCGTATGAGACTGGACGCCACACCAGCACAGAACAAATGACTCACATTGAAGGCTTTCTACATTAGTATACAAATTATAACTCAAGTTACAAAACATCTAAAAAAATCGCTAATAACATCCAACGATCTCCCTAACGTACTAACAAAGAGGTGGCAACAACGTATAGTATATGGCCTGGCAGTGGAAGAAGCATCTCAAAGCAATATTATTATATTCTTGAATAAACTAGTAGCAATGCTGCTCTTACGGTCTTTCCATATCTATGAAACTCTCCTCAATCTATATTCAATTAACAGGGCAGCTCAAGAAATTTAGGCCAGGATCACATACACAGTTTTGATGCAGTTTTTGTGGCATTTTTTGGATCAGGTTTTTAGCCAAACACAGGAGTGCATACAAAAGAAAGGAGATGTATCAGTCTTTTATTTTACCTTTCGTTCCTTTTGGGCCACTTTTGGCTCTGGCTATAAAAAAGCTATAAAAAAGTAAAAGCTACAACAAACTGCCACAAAAATTGCATCAAAACAATCCTGTGTGATCCTGGCCTCCAAGGGTTTTTTCGTCAAACTTTGCATAAATCAACAGCATATGCGAATACAAGAAACTTTGTAATACGTCTTACAGAGGAAATTGCCTTTCTCCATTATTCAGCCACTTCTCCTCCCCCTGCCTCCTGCTCTGATCATTCACTCTCCATTCGCTGCTAAATCCGTCTTGAGAGACGAGACAGATTATCCTCTTACTGAGTGATCAGGTTACAACTAGAAGCCGTTTGATAGAGAAGGGGGTGGGAGCTGCTGGAAGGAGACAGGCAGAGAGACACACAGAGGCGCCGCTGCAACTTCCTAGTAAGTGTTTTATCTCACATTTACACTGATCATTACTGCTGTATAATATCCTCCAACTGCTTCTGGGTGTGTGCTACAAAGAGATAGAACAGGATCTCCTCTTTTCCTTCTGTTTTGGAGACATAGGATTAAGATCCCGTTCCCTCTGGAGCTGAGCTCAGGGAACATATAATGGCCAGAAATAGTGTTATTCCTCATGTACACACACGATAGCTTATTCAGAAAAGACACCTGAAACAAAAAGTATGCTTTAAAGACACACGCTCCAAGCTAAATTGATACTCTGTGTTATGCCTAGTGCAGGGTCTGAAAGGTTGGTGCATGGCACAGGGATTCGAAGAACAACAAAGAGAATCCCTGTGTACCACCCCTTTAGTCCATGCACTAGGCATAACACAGTATAGCAGTTATACCTGGAATGTTCCTTTAATAACTGTATAATGTATGCAACTTTCTACTTATGTATTTCAAAACCGTACCATTTTCAAGATCTCTGCTTGCTGTCAGAAGCTTAAACCGCCCAAACAGTGCTTTTTTCCCCACAGAAGAAAGTCGAACCCACAGCGATCAGCTGATCACCAGGGCAGCTTTATTTTAAGATGGGACAACCCTTTTACTTTGTACGGGACTCAAAGTACATAAATACCATTATAAGACCATCAAACATACAACATAGGGTAAGGCCACACGTAGTGATGTAGCTTAAAGAGGCTCTGTCACCAGATTTTGCAGCCCCTATCTGCTATTGCAGCAGATAGGCGCTGCAATGTAGATTACAGTAACGTTTTTATTTTTAAAAAACGAGCATTTTTGGCCAAGTTATGACCATTTTTGTAGTTATGCAAATGAGGCTTGCAAAAGTCCAAGTGGGTGTGTTTAAAAGTAAAAGTCCAACTGGGCGTGTATTATGTGCGTACATCGGGGCGTTTTTAATACTTTTACTAGCTGGCCGTTCTGATGAGAAGTAACATCCTCTTCTCTTCAGAACGCCCAGCTTCTGGCAGTGCAGACACAGCGTGTTCTCGAGAGATCACGCTGTGTCGTCACTCACAGGTCCTGCATCGTGTCAGACGAGCGAGGACACCGGCACCAGAGGATACAGTTGATTCTGCAGCAGCATCAGCGTTTGCAGGTAAGTAGCTACATCGACTTACCTGCTAACGCCGATGCTGCTGCAGAATCAACTGAAGCCTCTGGTGCCGGTGTCCTCGCTCGTCTGACACGATGCAGGACCTGTGAGTGACGTCACAGCGTGATCTCTCGAGAACACGCTGTGTCTGCACTGCCAGAAGCTGGGCGTTCTGAAGAGAAGTGGATGATACTTCTCGTCAGAGCGCCCAGCTAGTAAAAGTATTAAAAACGCCCCGATGTACGCACATAATACACGCCCACTTGGACTTTTACTTTTAAACACACCCACTTGGACTTTTGCACGCCTCATTTGCATAACTACAAAAATGGTCATAACTTGGCCAAAAATGCTCGTTTTTTAAAAATAAAAACGTTACTGTAATCTACATTGCAGCGCCTATCTTCTGCAATAGCAGATAGGGGCTGCAAAATCTGGTGACAGAGCCTCTTTAAGGCCCACAGATTAACATGCAAAAAACATGCAGACATTAACAACAATTTAAGCACCGTTCCAATTTGCAGTAAAAAAAGAATTCGGCTCTGTGGCTCAGTCGCTACATGTGGCCCTGCCCTTATGTTTCGAGATGTCTCTTTAAAATTTGGATTGGCAATCTGAATCTTCTACTTAGAAAAGTCATATTTCATACTTGTCAAAATGATGGTTTTCTCTTGCTGCATTACATAACGAAGTATTCTGTTGCTGGGACCAGGAGTTCTCTGGCGCTTTGTCTGTTCTCTTCACGAATCACTCAGTGGTTCCCTCTACGTCTCATTTATTTTATTCCTTCTGGTAAAGGAAACGTAATCTTCAGGAAGAAACCCGCATCAATGGCATCCGAAAAAAATAAAAAATAAAGCTTCTGTCATCTGTAACATTTGCTCTTGACAAATTGATTCTCAAGTCTTGGTCATCAATCAGTAATAGAACTTGCTTTTTACTTATTTTTCGGAGTTCTCATTTGACTGGTACTTGAGACTCCGCCTGATCCTTCTGCAAAAGATGTGGTCCTTTGGAGGACACCATACTACTCAACGTGGGGCACTTAGCGCACATGAAGGAATACGGCAACTTTCTAAGATTTGGGCCAATTTTTGTACAATTCATCTTAAAGAAAATTTCCCTTCATAATAAAAAAAAAAGAAAGTCTTTCAGTTGTCTTCTTTGGTCAAACTCTATACAATTGTTTTATAGTCCGGGGCTAAAACTTGGGGGAGGTGGGGCAGCATTCCTTATCTGAACTGATGAATCAAATTTTGTCCATTGTAGCGCTTTTTTTTTCCCCTTTTGGGATCTAATGTTATGTATATTGTTAAACTCGGTCTAAAAAAAAAGTCTGACTTTCACTGGCCGTGGCCATAGGCTAGCCCAAAATGTGCCCAAGCCAACCAATAACAATTTGTTATGGGTGTGCGTCTGGTAACCTGTAGTGTTATATTAATAATGATTGGAAGTCCCCATTTTGGGTGATCTAAACCATGAAGACTGAGTTCAGTCTCTTAGGGGAGATGGGCTAAAATGTGCCCAATCAAACCAATAACAATTTATTGGAGAAATTAACGATGTATCTATGGTTATCAAACATTTCCCATTTTGGCCAATGCAAACTATAAAGACCGTGCCCAGTCTGTCAGCGGAGGTGGCCAAAGACATTTCAAAAACTTGTCCGATCCATACAATAACAAGCTTTTGGAGAGATAAATGTTGAATCTCTCGCAACTAAATACAACTGTAGTGTTTAACAATAATCTGCTCAGAATTTGAAATTTTTTATGATTTAAAAAAAAAAAAATCATTTGAATTGTTGCAAAAAAATCTTTGCATTTGTGTTTTCTAAGGACAAATCTTCTGATACTGGAAAACTTGCCTGACTCTGGTCATATCTAGGATTACATTTTGGCAAGGGTGTATCTAGGCGGGGACTGGTGGGGCATGTGCCATGGGTGCAAGGTGGGACACCAATCCAGTCTGCCCTTGCCATGGTATTTAGATACAGGGCTAGGGCAGCAAGGAGAATCTTTGCCTCATGTGACGGAAAGCGTAGCTACCGCTATGCTTTATGTAATAGTTTCATTTTGTTTTTAACATTTTTTAGACACCTGATTGGAGGAAAGAACTTCAAAGACTATTTCCCAGCGGCTCCAATGAGTATATAGGGATAATTTTTGAAGTTCTACAAGTTTATGTCCACTGCAGTAACAAGGTACTATAAAGAATGACGTACATGCAGGTTAGCTTTAGGGCTCATTCAGACGAGCGTGTAACTCGACCGTATGATGGCCAGCCGTTAAAGTGTAGCTAAACGTTTGACAAACTTCTGACATGTCAGAAGTTTTGATTGGTGGGGGTCCGAGCACTGAGACCCACACCAAATTGCTAGACGCTTCGCGTCTGTTCGGCTTTTTCTGGAAATAAATGTATCGGTGTACAGACTCAATAGAAAGTCTATGAGCCCGTAGTCCGATACATCGGCTTTCCGGAAAAAGCCGAACAGACACGAAGCGGCTGAGCGCTCACACGAGCGCTTCAGCTGCTAAATACAACAGCAAAATCCCATGAATATGTTTGTACAGAAAAAACTACAGTGCTATGAACATTAGACATACTTTATAAGTGAGTAAAATAAGACAACTGTCTATTAATCCAAACATGTTCAACAAAAATACAGCAGGTGGTGAAACAGGATTAAGTGACAGACAATATGAGAGTGGATTACCTATTTTTGCTATCCCCTAATGTCCCTATGGGTATAAAGGGGATTACACAATAGGCAAAGTAAGAATTCATTTAATATTAGGAGAAAAAAAGCCATGACGTAAAAAGACAACGCTACAGTAACTTATACTTTTAGTGCAAGCTACTGTTTGTGGAAATATTCTAAGCCTCTCTGAGTCCCCTCTGTAAATGGCAAATATTAAATAAATCTCAAGAACAAAAATTTCAGAAAATTGTGTAAAAAGACGAAAAACGATTCCTGTACATTGCTAAAGTTAAAGCTGAGGTATGCAGTCAAGCACAACGATGCAAATCATTCTCCAACTCCAAAATATCCACAAAAATATCCATCGGATTCCAAAAAAGTGCCCTTCAATGTTAAAGAGGGTCTCTTACAAGACAAACCTCTTTATGTTAAGAAATTTAATAAACCCCAATACTGCTATGCTAATGGTAGGGGGTGATCAGCAAGAACGCAAAATACGCTCTCACTGGCCGATGGAGTTGACCTGACCGGCTTCCCATTATCTGTCTTGTAGGGCATTTGGTGAGCCAACTATGCGATCCCTCTAGGCCAACCAACGAAGTAAGAATGCTATATTCACAATACAGAGTTCAGTGGGGCCACAGCTCAATACATATACTGGCATATGGTCTTTATTTTATCAAATCTTATTTTAAGGAGTTTAAACAGAACCTGCAATAAATTGACATCTAGGTGTTACCATTCCTCTTGTCACTGGGATGTATTAATTCATTTCCAGGAGGAATAACAGAGGAATAGAGTTCTAAGAAAATATGTTCCAGCAATGTTATTTCATGGGAAATAGAAGTAATTATTAAAGCAGACATGTCAGCAGAGCGGACTGTTCTTCTTTTAGAGACAGGGTAAGCTAAAGATCCAAACTACAAAAATGAAAATTCCAGCGCACATAAAAAGGAGGTAGATAATAGAAAAGAAAGTAGACAAAGTCTACTAAAAAGTCTATGTTTAGGCTTAGAGTGGGGTCTAAAAAGGTGAGTAACTGTAAACACATTGTTTTACCTATATTGCTCTGATCAGGAGTTATAGCCTGTATTATAGCTCAGCACTGCATTCACAATTCTACTAGTTGTCATTGGAAACCATCAGCAAGCCTGTCGTCAGACACACCCTAAACAGCTTACCTGAGCTCCTATAATGCATTGGGAAAGTACGTTTTTACTACATCAGAATACTGTACAGCATCTGAAGTAAACATTGCAAAGAGATTTCAGCTCCAAAGCCAGCATAATTGTGAATGAAGCTGTGGACTACATAATAGGCAGTATCTCAGAATGAATAGATTGCTAAGAAGTAAATATTAATAAAGTCGATAAAGTGATTTAATCCAAATAAGCAAACACGCCTACTATTGAGATTAAGAAGCATAGTTCTGCTACATGATCCATGGTTGCCATAGTTTAACAATTTTTCCATGCATAGGAGTGTCGCACTTGGAAAGCACCATATTTTAAATCATAAATTACTAGTCAGAATTTTGACAAATTTTTAATTCCTGTAGAAATTCAAGGGTTTCAGACACTATGACATATCTAACCTGGACTTTCTGGAATCTGTCCTTTTCCTATCCTAAGGTTACTGCATTGTAATATAATTTTCAGACCCTCTAATGAATATCGTTTATGTGCTGTGTTTCCTAAACAGTCCTGAAATGTGTTCATACTGTTGCCTAGCAACTGGTGCTACAGTCAGTGGGTGACTACACTAGAGGCCCTTACTCCTGTGGAGTTACCCACCAGTATTCACAAGTGATGTTGGTGTACATTGATGATGAACCCACCAGCCCTTCTAGCCTCAGGCGATCTTTTTGGAAGATGCTGGAGTGAGAAATTTATGTTGAATATTGTTTTGTTTGTTTTTATAGTGCAGGGGTACCTGAAGGTGACCTTCTGTCTTCCTGACAGATTTTTTTCTTTAAGGGCCCTTTTACATGGGCTAACTATCGGGCAAACTAGCGTTCACAGAACGCTCATTCCGGATCATTGTCCTGTGCAAAACAGGACAAAAATCAGCCAATGAACGAGCAAACGCTTCAAATCTACTCCATATATAAAAGCATAGATAAAATTTGGGCTGCCTGCAGTCGCCTCTAGGTGGAGCTCAGAAGCTTACCGCATACTATTTTATTATGGAGTTTAATGTATAAACAGTATGCATTAAGCACCCTCTAGTGGTGGCTGCAGGAAGCCAGAATTTTATCTTCTAGGTCTATACAGGGGATTTGGAGTTCTGGATCAGGAACCAAGCTGAGCTCTGACCCCTATTAAAATATATTAAGAAATCAGCACAGATCTTTTTAGGCAAAAAAAACAAAAAGCAAACAAACATAATGGTGTTCAAGGGTGAACATTGTTTTTTCAGGATTTTATAAAGATAGCCTTTCCTTAAGATAGGCCATGAATGTGTGATTGCTATGGGCCCAAACAATCAGCAGAAGGGGCCGTGTAACTGCAGTACCTGACACAGTGACAGACGTATGTGCACTGCTGTGTGTGTGGTACTGCAGCTCAGGAGATTCAAATGAATGGGGCTGATGGTGCGATATCTCCTATTGATGCCCCCCCCTTAAAGGGCACCATATAGTACCAAATAGCACAATCTTCTAGAGTTGTAATATCTATACCATTGACATAAGGTGACCAAATAACACTGCCCAATCAATAAATTAGGATATGTAGCTGTATCGTGTGCATCTGTCTTTCCATAGGTTTGTACACCATTCATGGAATCAAGGATGCAATCTATGGGTGCCCAGACCATAAAGGCCAGTGGCACCCCCTTCAGTAGTGGCAGGGGATGCACCTTGTGTGACTGCACAAGTCGCACACCCCTAATGGCCTGAGAGCTGGCCTTTTACTAGGATTTACTAAGTTTGTTTCGCTTGTTATGTGTAAATAGAAGTCTTGGGCCTTAAAAGGCCCTTTTACATGGGCCAATTATTGGGCAAACGAGCGCTCATATTAACACTCGTTCCCAATCATTGCCCTGTGTAAACAGGGAAAAGATCAGCCAATGAAAGAGCAAACGGTTGTTCATCGGCCGATCGTATCGTTTATGCAACCAATAAATATTATCGTTGCCGACATGATGGAAGTTTATGGGGATGAGCGATCGTAGTAATCCATCATATTTGAATCAATCATCCTTTTGAAAGGAGCAGCGATCAATAAGCCGACTCGTTGATTGGTGCTCGCTTTCACGGCCCATATCGGGCCATGTAATAGGACCTTTACTTGATGTATTAAAGACAATAGTGGACCACTGGCAAATTTTGGATTACTACAAAGAAGCAAACAGACATAAATACTAGTCTAGTCAGCAATGTCGAAGTAGAAAAGTTAAATAATTCATAGAATATAAGAGAATCAGTTGTGCGGCTTGGTTGGAGTTGACAGAAAATGTTAAGAATTGTCTGGAGCCCTGGAGAGAACATTGTGAAAAAACAATAGAATACAACTTCAGTGAGCGACAAAGGAACAAAACACTCCTCGTTATCCCAGAACGGGAATTAAAACCTACAGAGAGCACAATATTGTACGGTAATTATGCTTTATGAGTTATTTTGCATATAAAAAGAAACTTACTCCTCCTGTCAAGATCTTATATGTGAACAAACAGCTACATAAATAGTATACAACTAATACTTAAAGATATGTGCAATTATGCATGGATGAATAAAATTAAAAAGCTTGGTATGGATACAGATCAAACGAGAACACTTAATTAAATGTCTGGGTAAGTGTTGCCTTACACCTGGTACAAAACCTAGCATGGCCAAAAACACCACTTGGTAAACATAAAAAAAAGCCCAAAAAGCCACAAATTATTACAAAGATAATGCAGATTTGCGTAAAGGCTCATTCACAAGGGATGGATCACGAGTTGTTTTGAGCCATAAAACGGCACCCCATAGTAGTCTACAATGTACCGTCGTATGTCTCCGATTTCACACAGAGGCATACGTAGGTTTTTCCATTCAGATTCATATGGAATCCGAAATAATTGTGGCATCCGATACCATATTATGGAGCTATTCTCCTTTAGACCCTGTTGTATCAAGAGCCTATGACTCCATAGTACGGACTGCGTGCTGTGGCGGGGGAGCTTGGAGCATGGCTGCAGGTAATTGTGATTGTAATAGCCATAATTTTACATTTCACAGTAAATGCTGTTAATAGGTTCATATTAGTATTCTGAGCTATAAACATATCACTTACCTTTATGATAAATTTTTGTTTTTCCAATGATAGACTTCTTTAAAGGGTAACTAAACGTTCAACACACTTCTGACACGTCATAGTGACATGTCAGAAGTTTTCATCGGTGAGGTTCCGAGCACTGAGACCCACCAATCGCTAAAACGAAGCGTCAGAAGCGATCGTGTGAGCGCTGAGCCACTTTGTTTCTTTTCGGCTCTTTCCGGAAAGCCGATGTAGCGGTGTACGGTCTCATAGACTTTCTATTGAGCCTGTACAACGTTAAATCGATTACCGGAAAAAGCTGAATAGAAACTAAGCGGCTCAGCGCTCATACGAGCGCTTCTGCCGCTTCGTTTTAGCGATCGGTGGGGGTCTCATTGCCCGGACCCCCACCAATCAAAGCTACGGACATGTCACTATAACATGTCAGATATCCTAGTCTCCTCGGCTGACAGGGTCAAAGACACCTCTATTAAGAGGGTGGAGGGTCCAAGAGGCAAGCTGTTTTGCATGTAGTGTGGGCTTTCCCCTTGGGACTATAGGTCCCGTTTAGCAATTAAGGGGGTTTTACACTGGGCAATTATCGGGCAAACGATCGTTCATAGAACACTCATTGCTGATAATTGCCCTGTGTAAACAAGGCAGCGATCAGCAGATGAACAAGCAAACGCTCTTTCATCTGCTGATCCTATCGTTTTCAAAAATTTAAATATTATCGGTGTTGCCAGCACATCTCCCTGTGTAAACAGGGAGACGCGCTGCCGACATTATAATAATGTATGGGGGAAGAGCGATCAGAGTAACGACCGCTCATCTACATCCATAGCTCCGAGTGAGAGGAGCAAACGAGCGCCATTCAGCGAGCTGTCTTGTTGAACATCGCTCGCTGCATCGGCCAAAATCGGCCGGTGTAATAGAGCCTTTAGATACATTGACTTGATTGTATTATCTTATCAATGATATAAATGAAAGCTATCTGGCATTGTGACGGATTTTTTCTCCCCAGAAGAAAGAGTAGACCACGTAGAGTCAAAACAAGACAAGAACCACTTTATTTTGTAAAGTACATAATATCATAGACTCCGCGTATTCCATGCCTGTACTGGTCCTCAGAAGATCAGTAGATGTTATAAACTCTTGATTGAGTCTTCGGCTCTGTATGTTCCAAGCAGTCGCTAAATCTTTGTGCCTTCTTTTCATTTCTCTGTCTGACCACAATAATGTCCAAACCGTTGTCAGGAAACGATGCCCCCAAAAGTATAGATTTGAAGGACCCACTGAATACCCAAAACTGTGTTCGCTGAGACCAGAGCTGAGGGACCAGCACAGAGAATATTAGAAATGTCGAAGAAACCATTTAATTAGTGGAACTAATCTTGCAGCCAGGAATGATAGCACGGAAATTTTTTTTACACCAATCTCTATAATAAATTGAGAATTGGGATTAGTATTAAATAAACTGTGAAATAAAGTATTTTTAATAGAAATTCAATTATAGTGAGATATTACTCCTACTGAAGCCAATAAAGGTTGCTATGCAACAGCACCGAAGTCAAGTTTTTTTTCCCCCTTTCAGACACAATTTGTACATTGTACTAATAATATATTTTTAATTGAAAAGACCTGGACCCTAAAATAAATGCATAACTGCAGTCAATTCTAATATCGCACAACCCCACAAGTCACACAAAGCAGTCCAGAAAGCGGAGCTACGAGGAGTTGTATGAAGTCTTCACAGTGTGGAACATTTTACCCCGATCCTCCTAAAGTATCTATATTTGCCTACTGGATGCAAAATGGGAGGTAAAAAAAAGAGATATATTGAGGTCCTATGAAGTCACGCCAACATTTTTAGTGGCCAATAATTATAAAGGCCAAAGATGGTTGTTCTTGAGAAAAGTCATTGTGAGCCGAAGAGACGCAATGCCTAGAAATGCACCTGAAGAGGTAACCCTTCATTCTAGTGAGTAAGGTTCTCCGAGGTCAGACCCCCATCAACACGATCAGAATATAGAAATTTGTACAAGAAGGTACTCTTTGCCTTTAAAAATATGCCACACAAACATATTTATTTAAATAGAATGTATCACCTAATTTTTGTGCTAAAAATTTAGAAATATATACCAAAATATACTCTTTTTCTCCAGTCTCTGCTCCAGAGCTTTGTTTTACAGCAGTCACATAGACAGAAGAAACCTCAGTCTGAAAACGACTCATTGACTTCCATGGGAGAGTGTTGTAGGCATGCTCTGTTACAAGTGCAGAATCTATTGTGACGGGAGAAGGAGGAGGGAGGAGGTAAATTGTTCCTATCACCTACTGTCCATGGCGTGATCCGGTTATCTGCCTCCAGCTCTATACTAGAGATATGACCTTTTCTTGTAAGGCTTCGTTCACATCTGCGTCAGGGTTACGTTCATGTGGTTCCGTGCAAGCTTTCCATCAGAGGAACCCATGAACGGAATCCAAACTCAAACAAACGGAGTCCCGACGCTGATGTGAACGAAGCCTAATCCTGCCTTCTGATAATAAAATGACTGCCAAAAAGTGATCTCTATAAAACAGGAAGCATCAGCCAATTGTGAGGGTCAGTGGACAGTATGAAAGCGCAAGATCTCAGGATTTTTTTAAAATTATAGCTAGTGACAATTAGAATAGAAAATTATTCAGTCATGTCTCACTTATATTGTTTTTGGTTGGGTGACTACCAATAAAACTGCCATGTCTTGTCATCTATCTGTCCGAGTTCCATTAACAACAAATCTGTTCTGCAGTAATACATTTGCCCCTACCTTAGTTCTGCATACCTAGGCAGATTATGTGACAACCCCTATGTGAGCTGTAAATGCTGCCATATTAGTGGTCAGGATTAGGAGAAAAGCTAAGTTTTTTACATAAACAGCGCCTCTGTTATACATGGGAGGTGTCTGGAGTTGCAGGTCAGCCCCAGTCATTTGTTTAGGGATAAACTGCAATATTAGACACAGCCCATGGACTAGAGAGGCGCTATTTTTGTGAAAAGCAGACCTTTTATACTAATGCTGGACAAACCCTTTAGGCCGGGTTCACAGGGGTCGAATACTCTGCATCAAACTACGCAGCATATCCGACCTAGAAACGGCAACACATTCCGTCTGAAAAAACGCACCATTCCGGGCGGAATTTCTGCTGTGGAAAGCAGCACTAGAAAAATAAAAAAGTTCATACTTCCCGACCATAACCATGGCAACGTGTCCCTCTGACATCCTGCAGCCCGGCCTCCTTGGATGACGTTTCATCCCATGTGACCGCTGCAGCCTGTGATTGGCTGTAGCAGTCACATGGGATGAAACACCACGCTTGAAGACTGTGCTGATCGCAAGAGCAGAGCGTTCTGTGTAAGTATAGACTTTTTTGCGTTGCGATTTTTGAGACGGAATCGCAGCTTTTTCCGCCACAAAGAACACAACATCTGCTTTTTGTCGCGGGTTTGACCTCCCAATTGAATTTAATGGGGGAAACCTGCAACAGAAAAGCAGCCATTCCGTAACATAAATTGACATGCTGCGGATTAGAAAACTGCGCTGCAGCTCAATTTATGAACGGTTTGTTCTGCTACTATAATACACTACGTATTTATAGTATCCGCAGTATTTACGCTACAGGTGAACCCGGTCTTGGTATTTCCCTGCCTGGACTTTGTTTCTCCTTGCCTGAGTTTTTCTTGAAAGTTGCTGAATATCGCGATATCAAGGCATAGATATATAAATATTAATAGCATTCTACTGCGTATAGGTCTTTAAATAGTAAAATATACCTGCTGCTTAAAATACGAAAGTAAATAGTTTCAGTTAACAGAATTCATATAAAATCGTACATTACTCTAAGTCAGAAACAATATAATATAATTGTTGTGCTTGGAAATGAAAATACTTATTTAATAGAGCTTTTATATTTCTGTAATACCCTGCAATGGAAATATCTATTTGCTAATTTCACCCCACCATGAATGGCTAAAATCACTCACTAGAAAATACATCTTCCCACATAACTAGCCTGCCAGGCTCCAGATTAATTTCCCTGGCAACTGCTTCAGGATTGTTGAAGAGCAGAAGTGCCGGACATGATTGGACACCAGACCCATGCAAGGGTTAAAGTAAAGCCTCACCTTGAAGCCACTATACAGTAGATTCCCACAGGGCAATAAATAAAGAGTATCTGTCTTTTTTTTTTTATTAGATAAATGAATGTCTGATTAGAAACAATCTTTATTTCATATTGAGCACGGTCTCCCCAACATGCTATGTATGCAGATTTCTAGAATACCTAAAACTTAGGAAAATGCTGTCACCACTAGGGGGAGCAAACTGGTGACAACCGAGTTAGACTCATTAAAGGAGAATATATCAAACAGGTTTACGCCAGATTTCTGGCATAAAAAAACTTGCAAATGTTGGCACACGCCAAGCAAATGTATTTTCTTAACACTTCTATGTATTCACATGGCCGTTTTTCTAACGGACCGTGTAAAAAATAGGACGTGTCCTATTTTTGCTCGTTTTCACTGATCACTCAATAGACTCAAGTCTGAAGGATCTGTGAAATCGGGTCCCGCATGAGTGAAAATCTGCCATGAAAAACAGCTGTTTTTCGTGGCTGATTTGACACCCGTTCGTGTGAATAAGCCCCTAGGTGGTACTATACAGTATGATGGTAATTTTGATATTCCTGTGGTGTTTCTTATTCTGCAACAGTATGGTGGTATTATTGAGTCACGGTATGGTGGCGCTATCCATTGACAGTATGGCAGTATTTTTCAGTTACAGTATGGCGGTATTATTTAGTCATGGTATGTCAGTATTTTTCAGTTACAGTATGGCGGTATTTAGTCACGGTATGGCAGTATTAGACACTGTATTTATTATTATTTGGGAGGGGTAGGGCTGATCTATGTATAGAGATTCTGGTAGAGCATATTGTGCCGTGTATTTCCCAATAGAGCACATGAATCTTTGTGAGCACAGTCCACACCACTGAACACCAGGACCTGGCTGTATGCTGGGCTGCAATGCCAAGTGTAGATGTCACCATGAGCGGTATTCACCTTTATCAATAGTGCCACCGATAACTATTTTTATGGTATCCCAACTGATGATCGATGATAAACAAAAGTTTTATTGTTAATCTTCTCCTTTGTGACCAATTATTAAAATTTCTTTGAAAAGAGCAAATCATGACGATAATTGACAAGTGTAGTGCCTAGGGCAACAGGAGCCATAAATACGGCCCTGCATTAAAGTTCCACTTATCTCTCTCAGAAAGTCAGGAGTTATGAACTCTAGAACTAGAAGTTAGACCTCAGAATTATTTCCCTAAGGCTGGGTTCACACAACCTATTTTCAGACGTATTGGAGGCGTTTTACGCCTCGAAATACGTCTGAAAAAAGCCTTGAATAAGTCGGCAAACATCTGCCCATTCATTTCAATGGGTTTGCCGATGTACTGTGCCGACGACCTGTAATTTTACGCGTCGCTGTCAAAAGACGGCGCGTAAAATAGCAGCCTCGTCAAAGAAGTGCAGGACACTTCTTGGGACGTAATTGGAGCCGTTTTTCATTGAATCCAATGAAGAACAGCTCCAAATTACGTCCGTAATTGACGCCTCGCAAAACGCGAGTACGAGCAATTACGTCTGAAATGCAGGAGCTGTTTTCTCCTGAAAACAGCTCCGTAATTTCAGCCGTATTTGACGTTATCGTGTGCACATACCCTAATACGTCAAAGGTTTTCCAGACTGACAATATTGACATTTCTCATGGACTTGTCCTAAAATTTATTTTTGGGACAATCCCTTTAAATCTTTAATTCCGTTAACCTTCGCCTAAAAGTGATATATATTTATTATCGTGGGTTGCCAGCTGAATATATCTTGTACTTTGGAACTGCATTTCTTGGGTAGTTCCCTATGGAATGTACTTGCTTCCCATTCTAAATCAATATAATTTACAGGTTTCAAAAAGATTAGAAAATAACCAAAAAGGAAAATGATATAATTTAGCATTTACTCATAAACAGAGTGGCATCTGATATTCATCTCACCTTTCGTGTTGCACGATCTCTGCACATCATGCCCTTTCCTTGCAAAGGAAATGAATGTTCTGAGGGTCATGTAACATTTATCAAAATACAGCAGGCAGGAGAATTACCACCTATGTATCCCTCTTCTGGCTACCAAACATTACCATGGCAATGCTTATGTCAACATTGTTGTTCTCATTAGTCCTGCTGATATGGGGAAGTTGACATCTTTACAACCTGTTCAAGAGGTTACATAAAGAGCATTAACAGGATGCTACCAAAAAAAAATCAAAAAAAAAATCGGGCAGGGTAGACCGGGGCATGTCGGGCGAACATAGAATCTCTACAAGAGTGCTAAATTAAATTACTTGATATCGCAATTTTATATTTTATACAAAGGTGCACATCCAACTCTGTAATTCATCAGTGCAGGTTTCCTGAAGACAAGTTAATAACAGTTGGTGGTGATGTTGGGACCCCCCTCAATTGGTCTATATGTTAATTTTGCGAGCAGCTCAATTGCTGGAAAAAAATAGAGCACCTATTGAAATCAATGATAAAGTACTCCGCTATGGCTAATAAGGATCTAATAATCTTTATTTATATAAACGCCAACATATTCTGCAGCGCTTTTAAATTAGGGAAGTAGCAAACAAGTAAAATGACAGGTGTTCAAAACAAATGAACGGACAATGAGAACGAGAGAAGTCCCCGACCATAAGAGCATACAATCTAAATAGCATGGGAGGAGGGACAATAGGTACATGGAGCTAATTTTGTCCAGCCCGTGTGGAAGAGCTGGTGCGGAGGACTCCAGGTGAGCTGCAGAGTCTGTATTGTAATGTATTGTGTTGTATTGTATTGTGCGGTCTGTGTTTACGGTGGAGAAGGGGGGGGGGCGTTAAATTATCGCTCCCCCTCCTCTCTCCACCGCAAACTGCACAAAACAACAACACAATACATTACAAACTGTGGGTCGCGTCCCGCTGGGGGGGGGGGGGGGTCATGTGAAAACCTCCGGGGGGTTGCGAGTCACTCACCGAGATCCCGGTTCTTCTCAATGCTCAATTCTCAATGCGGGAGCAAGGAGCTGACGGCTCCTTGCCCCAGCATTCACTGTGCCCTGAGCGGCTGGACGCAGTCAGGCGGGATGTAGAGATATCATCGCGCCTGTCTGCGCCGAGTCACTCATAGCACACACCGGAGGAGGCGAAGGATCCTCCAACCGGCGTGGGAACGGGTATAGGTAAGTAATTGTTATTTTTCTATTATGCACATATGGGGGCATTATACTGTATGGGGGGCTGATATGGCAGGGGGGAATTATACTGTATGGGGGGCTGATATGGCATGGGGGGCATTATACTGCATGGGGGAATTATACGGTATGGGGAGCGGATATTGGGGGCATTATACTGTATTGGGGCATTATACTGCATGTGGAGCATTATACTGTATGGGGAGTTTATATGGGGGCATTATACTCTCTGGGGAGCTGACATGGGGGGCATTATAATGTATGGGGTGGATATGGGGGGCACTATACTGCATGGGAGCAGCTATGTGGGGCATTATACTGTGGGGGCTGATATGGGGAGCATTACACGGTACGGGGCAGTTACGGGGCTACCAGGTTCTCTCCCACCAGATTAAAGCTGATCACTGAGCATCATCTTTAAATCAATATCTGCATAAGTTGGGTGATTTATGCACAAAAATGTATTAACCTTTTGTTTCAAAGGTGTTTTCACAGTAAAAAAAATAATTCTGCAGAAAACATGTCTTGTCCTCTGTTACTTCATATATTTCTTTTTTTACAAATTTTTATATTTTTAAGAAATACTAATTTAAAGCTAAGTGTGCTTGTTGAACATGCATGGCACAAACATAAGGACTACTTTTGATTTTACAAGAGGATTCATAGATCATGCATAAGTTTTATTTTGTTGTCAGATTCTATGACATTTACAAAAACTTCAACAAGGATACGCCATAGTACATATTCCTGGTGGTCTCTGGAGAATACGCCTCGCAACTCCCACATTGCATAACTGTAGATGGTTGATAGATGGTGACATTTTACACCTTGACAGGAATACGCACATAGAGACTCTCGCTTAAAGAAGGAGAGACCTCCCCCCCCCACCACGCCACCCCTTACTGGCTGTCCTAGTGAATTTATAAATTGGCATGGCATGCACTGCAGTGATGGATGACTGGTACATAATCTGAAGGCTTCGAACTACATTGCTAGACCCCCGTTTGGCTTTGTGATCTAGATCTAGAGTCACAGTTGAGAATAATTTAAATATTATGATAGTTGCCATCATTGTGATCACCACATGAACTAGATCTCCCTAGTGGTGGGTGCAGGCAGTTCGAATTTTATCATGTAATTCTACGTTTGTGAGGAAGGAAGGATTTGGAGCTCTATATCACGAAAACTAGAGATCCAACCCCAGTTACAATTCTGAATCTATTTATATTAAATCAAAATGAAATTATAGGTACACTTCTTGCCCTAGACAACCAACATTAACCCCTTTACAATACAATATTATATAATGATATAATTAAATGGTTAAGTGTTAACCACCCTCGTCCTCCAGGGATAGTCAATATTAACCCATAATGACCCAGAGGGAAACGAAAAAGCGTAAGGGCCCAATCACACGAGTGTGAATCTCGTCCGTGTGCTGCGCATGGAAATCACACACAGCACACGAACCCATTATTTTCAATGTGGCCGTTCACACATGCTGTAAAGCATTTGCCTGACACAGCTTCTGTGTCGACGCCCGTGGTTAATCAGTCTGCATCTGTGCCTAGGTTTGGTAGAGTGACTCGATCTGCTACCACTCAGGCTGGTAGGCTCAGGAGTGGGAGAACCTATCACAGCCTGGCCAGATGGTTCTAGCTCCCGCCCTTGGTCTATGTATACCTTCATTTGCGGCTTGTCCTTTGCCTGTGATTCTCTCTGGTTCCTGGCTCGGCTGTTCCTGCTACTTAGATTTGACCTGCTCCATATTGACCCTGGCTTGATTGACTACTATTCTTCTGCTCTGCTTTTGTTATCACGTACTCTCCTGGTTTGACTCGGCTCGTTCACTACTCCTGTTGCTCACGGTGTTGCCGTGGGCAACTGCCCCACTTCCCTCTCTTCTGTGTACCCTGTCTTGTGTTGTCTGTCGTGCACATATTGAGTGTAGGGACCGTCGCCCAGTTGTACGCCGTCGCCAAGGACGGGCCGTGCAAGTAGGTAGGGACTGGTTTGTGGGTAGATTAGGGCTCACATGTCCGTCTCCCTACCCAGTCATTACACATGCGTGAGTTTTCACGCAGCGAGAGCCCGCTGCGTGAAACTTACTGCATGTCCTATATTGGTGCGTTTCCATGCAACTACACGCCCATTGAAGTCAATGGGTGCGTGAAAACTGTGCCACTCGCAAAGCACACTGATTCATAACGCCACACACACACGGACCAGATTTATGCACGTTTTTCACGCATGTGAATCTGACACGCTCATGTGAATGTAGCCTAAGCATAATTGCCACTGCCTGCAATGGAGGACTCAATGTGATTATAACTGAACGCTCCTTTATTGTCCCTACGCTTCAACTGGCATAACCACCCAAAACTATCATTGGTAATGGATATCAATATTAACTCATCACCTTAGCCCACCGGGGAAAAAAGTTGCCAACCACCTAAACCAACCTCTAAAATGTGTAATGTAATGCATGTAAAAAGTTGGCAAAGGAGCAGCTATAGGGGATGCAGAATTAGCAGTTGCACCTGGGCTACGAGTCTAAGGGGACCCTAAGGCTTCTCTGCCCTATAAGAAGACACCAGTATTATAGATGTTACCTGGTAGTTAGGGTGCTCTGTCACAGGTTTTGCAATGGGGCTCAGAAGTAGATAGCAATGCGCTTGGAAACCCACTCGGGTCTCTAAAAAGTAGACAATAAGATTTCCTTTTCATCCGATTATGAGAATAATCATGGTGTTGATTGCTAACAAGCTCAATTTGTGCTTTTTTAGAATTTATACTAACCGGATGTAGCATGCGGGTACAAGATTTCAATGATGTGTTTATATTTTTATAAGAATGCAAAAACCATTGGACCCATACATTATATTTAATAGACTGATTCCTAGGCTAAATGTCTTGCCACAAAAATGATGAATGATTTACAGTAAAATTCATGGTGCAGGTTCATTTGGATTTTAGCTAATAATTGACTAACTCATATATCCCTATGCACGGACTTCACATCAAAGAGAAAGCAAATTGCACATTTAAAATGAATATATTTCACAGGGTACGTGTTACGGAGTGGAATCATATATATTAGATAACTGAAAGGTTTATACTTCACTAAATGTCTCCCTCATGCTAGGATTTATTTGCCTAATTGAACTAATTGAATACCAAAGTTGGCACACAGATAACTGTGTAATAGGCACTGTCAAGGTGAATATAGAGGAGAGTGGCCCCATAACTAGAGAAAATGGGGCCATGTCCTGGTGCTGGTTCATGTCACTATACCATCCTTGTTACAGGACAGGACAGTTTGGTGCTTTTTGATGCTCCTAGCCATCTCTTACTGTCGTGTGTCTCTTTTCAACCATACTATGTAATTATGTAAAAGGTACTCATTGGCCGATTTCCCCTTCTTTTTTTGCTAATGTGGAGGCTCCTATGGATAGGGAGCCTTGTATAGGTCCATAATAAGCAGATAAATGATGGGTAACCGGATTTTGGACGCCCTTCCTTCATGGGCCCCGTAGCAGCCGCCTTTGCGGAATATGCGCCCTTTGTCACGATTATACAGTTGACACAATTTTATGAGTGTTTTTTTAGTATGGCACAAGCATGTGGGCAGTACTTTGTGGTCTAGATTTTTGTGTTGGCCCTAGCCTAAAGGCCCTTTTACGAGGGCCAATGGTCAGGTAAATGCTTGTTCATCAGAGTTATCACAACTTTTATGCAGCCAAAAAATAATAGTCAGTCGGTAGCAGACCTTCCAGCGAGATGCGCTGCCTACATGAAGCAATTGCATGGGGATGAACAATCATAGCAGCGATTCTTCGTCCCCATACTAAAACGATCATTGCCGTTTAAAAGGAACGCCGATCGATAAGCTGTATTGTTGATCGGGGCTCATTTAAAAAGGTGCTAAACACAGGCGAATACCTGCCCATGTAAAAAAAACCTTAAGAGTTGCGATCACTATTAATATTTGGCACAATTCAATGGCATCAGCCACATGACTCCGCCTGGGAGTGGGTACTAGGACACCGTATTGTCTTGAGGTTAAGACCATAGGTGGTGTGAGAGGTGTACGAAGGATATTCAGGTACATGGTTAGGATGAAGAATCTATCAGGGCATCTATTGTGCTGAATATTACTCATCCTCTTTCCCTTTGCCAGTGTATTTGTGCTTTAAAACACACCAGGAACTGTATGAAATCAGCCAAAACACAAAAGGGTGGACCCTAAAAATCAAATAATCTGAAGGGCCTACTGCACCCCAATCTGACTTTGTGTAAGGAGGACCATGCAGGTGAATGTAGCCTTTAATGGACACTCCATACTTCCCAACTTTCCCGTAATTCTCCACTTAGACGCAAGTTTCCAGTACGCAGAAATCATGCCCAGTCACAAAGTATAACCAAGTCTACAAACCCGGTTGTTGGTATGGTCAGCCAGTGGCAGGCATGTCCTAAATAATGTCTCAGATTCCTAACGCCCTGTTTTATGGTCTCAGGAATTGTTATTTGTTTTGTGCACATTGTAAATCACAGTTTCTGCATATGTTCTGGGCCAATTAACCTTCTTCATTGTAAATGGGCCGGAAATAAAGACTATTAATCATACTCAGAGAATACGAGATACTCTCACTTATAAGCGCTGGGATGTGAATACTTCAAGGTCAGTTACACAGCATCAAGAACATAGATCTAAGGAGCGAAAAAACTCTTTACGGGAGGTCACATTTTACATTTCATTACTTCCAGCATAAATAAAGAGTTTGGACTTATTTACCAGGCACCATGAGGCACAAGGTGCTGATCCTTGAGGGGTAATTATTATTATCACAGTACTTTTACACGGTTACAAATTCTGTAAGTGCGTCCAGATGAAGCAGGTCCTAGTATGCATTTCCATCAAAATGGACCTGGTTAGTGCTGTGAAATGCAAGTAGCATGAAGAGATCTTAAGATTCAAACTTGCATAAGGCCTAGTTCACACAGAGCATTTTTCAGGAGGAAAAAATAAATCTGCATCAATTCCTTAAGGAATTTTGAGGCACATTTTGACCTTCCTGTGCTTTTTCCGCTGCGTTTTTTGCCCATGGACATTGAGGACCGCGGGCGAAAAATGCTTTTTCTGCCTCAATTGATTTTAATGAGAACCAAGGCAAGAAAAAATATGGTGCTTTTTTTTTTTCGCGCAAGCAGCTAAAAGGCCGCCTGGGGAGAAATAAACAACCGCATCCGCCTCCCATTGAAATCAATAAGAGGCCATTTCGGCCATTTCTTGGCACTGATTCCATCAAACGTCAGCGCCAAAAAACAGTGTGTGAACTGGGCCAATTTTTTTTTTTTATCATGTCAGAGTCAATGTTACAGTATAGTGGCAATACACTGCCTTCTATATCACACAATGGCATCAGTTAGGCCTCATACACATCTGTGTTGGAGGCTCCATAAGCAGACGGATGGTCACTGCTCCTATGCGAACAAAGGTGCAGCGAGAAAAACAGGCTTCAATTTGCAATCGGAATTGGACCACCGATGATTGGCAAAGGGTTGCCTTCTCCGACGAGTCACGTTTTCGGGTTCATCAAACGTTTGGATGTTTCAGGCGTGTCAGGCGAGAAACAGAGAGCAAACGCACTGCAACCATTGCTGGAAGAACACAAGCTGGTGGAGGCAGCGTTATGGTCTTGAAATTTTTTCATGGTACTTTCTGGGCCACTCATCTATGTGGAAGACACTCTGAACCGATTTGTGTATGAATCCATCGTTGCAGATCACGTCCACCCATACATGCTGATTCTCTTCCCTGGGGCAGATGGAATCTTCCAGCAAGACAATGCGACATGTCACACGGCTAGAAATGCCCGACAGTGGTTGGAAGAGCACGACCAAGACATCCAAGGCTCCCTAATTCGCCAGGCTTGAACCCAATCG
The DNA here is from genome assembly GCF_050947455.1 of Rhinoderma darwinii. Taxonomy (NCBI): domain Eukaryota; kingdom Metazoa; phylum Chordata; class Amphibia; order Anura; family Rhinodermatidae; genus Rhinoderma; species Rhinoderma darwinii. The sequence continues at coordinate 127,476,239 of NC_134692.1, forward strand.
AGCATCTGTGGGACCACCTAGATCGTCTTGTTTGCTCTATAGATCCTCCCCCACGCACCCTCCAGCAAATGTGGGATGCTCTGCAGTCAGCACGGCGCCAGATACCGGAGACAACCGACCAGCACCTTATTGAGTCAATCCCAGCCCATCTAGCTGCTGTCCGTGCTGCACACGGCCGTTACTCTGGATATTAGCTGGTGGGCATAATAATGTGATTCCACACACACTATATATATATATATATATATATATATATATATATATATATATATATATATATAAAATTTTCTTTTATAAAATGGATACCAAGATATGATTACCCTGCACCAAGATAAGCAATGCATAACACAATTAAAAACACACTAGAGACACAAAGAGATTTAGTATTTTATACTTATTTTAAACTTTGTGAAGACAGACATTTGTAGCCCGTATTTGGCTGATAACACAGCTGAAAAAATTTAAGTTATTCCAGTGTAATCATGAGTGGTAAAAATAATGCTGACAAAGCTGCACATCTTGCCCATTCAATGGAAAAATTAAACATAGTAACAAACTCTTTGGCAAATGGCTATATAAAAAAAAAGCAAAAAAAAAAAGCACACATAGCGTGTCAGCAGATGTATAGAATGACAGTAATCAGGTCATCAGTTGCACTGAACTGGTAGCACAACATCCAAAAAGATGTTCGTCCAGAGGGCGCCACATCCTGGATTCTGGACTATAGCTGCCCAGATCGGATTATTTATAGTAGAAAGGGTTTCAAGAAAAGAATTCCAAGGAAAACATTTTGGATTGTCCCCTGACGCTGCTATTATTCCACATTCGCTTATAATAAAGCTTTTTGCAGGTTGATTCATTTAAAATGGTTTATTGTGCATAAAAGCATGCATTTCAAAGCCGGACCGGCTTCTTCATCAGGCAAAAACACAAATAATGCAATTTCCCCATGCAAGGGGTAATATACAGAAAAAAAAAACACCAAAGTGGTGCATCATCAGACAAGGTGTCATAGGTTAAAGGTTACCTAATATCGCTGGGTTTACACGGGTGTAATGCATAAACATACAAAAGGTGTCAAAGGGTTATACACAACATCTAAAAGCAGTGAAAAACATAATATATAATAAATAATGTATGATAAAATAGTAGAATATAGAGTTTAAAAGTGGTCAAATAGCTTCTTTTACTATTTTTATTTCTGTTCTTCAAATAACCACCTTAAAGAGTCTTAAAAGATGGTTAGCACACTGGCCTATGAAATATTGGAGCCATGCTTGTATCAGAATACAATGCGTATAGGTGTCCCCAGGTAGCCACGGTAGCTGTAGGACACCAAGTTGCCATCACACCACAGGAATTGCCTGAACGTAGAAGGCATTCCCAGGTGACCACGGTAGCTGTTTGATGTGAGATGTTAAGCTACGGAAGCCTAATGGAGACAGAAAAATTCGCCGCAAATTCGTCCACCAAAGCCTGGGGTCGACTGTCCAAGGTGAACGTGAGAGTTACCATTAGGCGCTAAGACAATTAGTTTGCAGAAGCATGGGTCTCCAGGTAGATCGAGATATTGATTACCAAGAGGAGGGAGAAGAGAAGCAGAAATACTATGTGGGCATTAGAGAAAAAGGTACTATTAAGAAACGCCTGAACCAGGTTCTTGACGAGGAACATTTATTTTCCGATTGCTATTTTCTTATAGTTTGGAAAATAACGTTAAACTAATAAAGGAAGGTTTCAAACTGATGTTTTCCCTATAACGGGTGATTATTGCCCTATACAGACTGAACTATATATTTCCCTAGGGTATTAGGTGGTCCAACCAACCAGAGAAGACCCAGACATGATCAGTATAGCTTGTATTTAATCAATTTTAACCTCATTCTGGACTTGAGTCCAGTGGGGGGTCTCACTCGGATTGACAGACTTTCCAAAATGAGCATACATACAGAGATAGTCAATCACTGAATAGGACCGCCCACTGGACTCCTAAGCCCAGTGAGCAGAGGTTTAGATCTTTAAACGCCAAGTTATCCTAAGTCTATAAATGCACTAAAATAACCCACTGTGTAATATCACAAAACATAAATCTCCAGATTATTCATTTGTCTCAAGTGTAAAACACTGTAATAAAGCACTTGTAAAATTCCTCAAAAGATTACAAGCCATTAACAAAACAGGATACATGGACGAAGATAAAAGAGATGCTTTTTAGGCAATCCAGTTGGCTTAGACTTGGTTTTCAAACCGCTCGAAGGATAAGGCTCCACTCATAACCTCTGCTTGTTTGCAGTCCGCTCATGCTGAAACAGAATAGATTACGAGCTGGTGACTACAAGCTGTTTACTACAGACGCACAAAAGCAATAACACATTTCATGTCACTGCATATAAGCAAGTAAATCACAAGTCCCTGGATCCAAATGTTTCCACTCAACCGTTGTGAGTTCTAGCCTCCAAAATGAACAATTTTAAAGATTAACAATCAGATTATATTTTTTTCCTGAATGATCAAGCCAAACATTGATACCACGGTTTTCCCAATCTGTGAACACTTTGGCAGTGCAATTAAAAGAAAAAAAAAAAAAAAAGGACAAAAGTTCAGCTGCCATATGGGTGCTGGATCGTAGAGGTACTACGTATCTCGGTAGCAGGGATTTGCCACAGATTTGTGGTTGCTAAGAGGAAACAATTCAACCTAGTTTAACAGCAATGTCAAGGGGGAAAAAAAAAAATAGTATGAGTGTAACGTTGTTTCTGTCAAGTAATTGACATAAGACCTTGTAAATGTCCTTCTGTGGACACAGTTTTGTTTCTTTATCTAAATTCTTCCGAAAATTCTGTGCCGATTAATTTCTTAATATATCTTTATAGTGTTTGAGGTTTGGTTTTTCTGATACAGAGCTCCAAATACACTGCAACATCCAGGGGGCCTATCTCATGGTGAAGCTTTGGAGCCTATTGTATCCTACTGTATTATGAAGTTCAGTGTACACACCGTTTGCATTAAGCTCCCCCTAGTGGTGGCTGCAGGCAGCCAAAATTTTATTTAACGGTATTCAGGGGATTTGGAGCTGTATCACAAAAAACAAGTAGCTCAAACTCTTCTAAAAATATATCATTAATCACAGATCTTAAAAATGACATGTTAAAAAGGTGAATATTCACTTTAAACTGGACACCGATACATGATTTGATACACAAAGTGAGTGAACCATTAATCTTAACAAATGTGAATTATTTCGTATGCATTTCATTGTCTGCCAAAAATACACAACAGGTATAACCATCATAAGGATTTTGACCACAAGCAGATCAGTGCCTCTATAATTCATAAATTTATTTTTATCTCAGATCTGCTTTTATATACAGAAATATTTTATTAACATATAAAAAAAATAAAAAATAAAAATAAAAAGTTTCCAAAAGGCAAAATTGTTCTCATAGCAAACTAAACCATTACCTGTCCTATAGGAGTTGTCACCTATTATTTGGAGGATCCTGAATGGCAAATCTGTCTAGACATATAGCAATATGGAAGCAAAGAAACAATGTAGTCAGGCATAACTTTTTTCCAAACAGGGAAAAACATATTTCACTTTACAACCTGTTACATAACAGCTCCATGGATTAATAATGTATCTGATGTCAGGTAATATGGAAATACTACAAACAATAAAAATGCAACCTTAGTGAGACATGAACATTTTCCTGTCCATTTTCTTGCCAATCGGGACAGTTTTATAGAACATAGCAGTCATATGATGATCTTTTATTTTGTTTTTTTTAAGTCAACGGGTTTTGGGCTTTAGATTTAAAGGAGCACTCCTGGGCAATATCCATATGAGAATCCCCAAGTCATTCACCGCCCCCTGCGGCCCTGCACTTGACATAACACCGTGTATTAGTTTTGGCCAGTGTGTGCTTTTAACAACCACCAGTTTGAGTCGCTCCTCTTGCCGGTTGACACAAACTGCCGGAGCCTAAGGGCCCATTCACACAAGCGTGAATCTCGTCCATCTCGACATGAACCCAATGATTTCAATGGGGCAGTTCACACATGCGTGAGTTTTCATGCAGCGAGAGTCCTCTGAGTGAAACTCACTGCATGTGCTATATTGGTGCGTTTTGGTTCGATACACTCGTGTGAATGTAGCCTAAGTGTTTTCATGGGGACACCGTGCAAAGTAGCTGCAGTTTTTTCGTTCAGTTTTTATGCTCTTCTTTGGTGCTGCTATCAATAAGTGGAACTGCCCTTTAAAAAAAATTATCTAATAAAGAACACACTCTAAAGTTCATCAACGCTTATAAAATCACCACAGAGAGAAGGAAACGGTTTGTTTCACTAATGCACAAAAAAAATCAATGGTAATTTTGTTAAGGGCGGCTATTACTCAGGGTATGTGCACACACACTAATTACGTCCGTAATTGACGGACGTATTTCGGCCGCAAGTGCCGGACCGAACACAGTGCAGGGAGCCGGGCTCCTAGCATCATAGTTATGTACGATGCTAGGAGTCCCTGCCTCTCTGCAGGACAACTGTCCCGTACTGTAATCATGTTTTCAGTACGGGACAGTAGTTCCACAGAGAGGCAGGGACTCCTAGCATCGTACATAAGTATGATGCTAGGAGCCCGGCTCCCTGCACTGTGTTCGGTCTGGTACTTGCGGCCGAAATACGTCCGTCAATTACGGACGTAATTAGTGTGTGTGCACATACCCTCAGAGAGAATTCAAGAAAGGAAAATGTATCAATTGGAGACAAGTATATATAATCAATTCCCGGTCTGTTTTCATTTTGGTTTTTTTTTCCCTTTCCTTTTTGCATTTAGAAAAGAATGAAAAAAGTAACTTATTCATAAAGTTTCATAAGCTTGCAGGCAGAAGAGCTAGCATTATGAATTAGCAGAACTTTCATAAATAGTTTTCCAAGGGTTAAAATAAATATATTAAAAAAATAAGTTTCTTTTGGCAGATTTTTTTTTTTTTAAATATCTATTTGTCCTAATAGGGATAAGATATATCAGAGGGGGTTCACCAGAGTAGAGAGCTGCTAAATAACAGAAGCTCTCGCTCTGGCAGATTCAACCTGCTCATGTATAACATGGTCAGAAACTCATTTGAATGGCTGCCATGTAATTCTAAATTTCCACTGCAGCAGCTACACCTTCCTCTGGTGATAACTGCGGATCATCAGGGGCTCCAGGAGCTAGACCCATGGTGTCAGTTAGTCTTCGGGCATCTGTTATTACAAAAGAGTTTGTTTTCATGAAGTTTTCACGGTTGGCCCAACTTGTACATTGTATGAATTAGTGCCAGGAGATAAGTGGCTGCCAAATACCTCTGGTGCCCAGGGTAAAACATTGTATTAGAAAGAAGAAAATGGAGAACAGGGGGTGAAGTCAAGTCAAAGTAACAGGCATGTTTTAAAAAACTTGGTGTGATTTTTATTTTCGGCCTTATTTAAAGGGGTTATCCAATTCAAAATTGTCATATCACATCAAAGTGAAAGGCTGTTTTGTGTTAGGGTTTCTTTATACATACACATATATATATATATATATATATATATATATACATACACACACACTTCTTTTTTTTTTTTCCTGTGTCCCCCTTGGTGCAGCTGCTAATCTGTGCTGGGGATGAGGCTCTGAGCAGAATCTGTCCCCTTCCTTCACTGGCAGCTGACAGTGTCCCTTCTCACATCCCCTGCAGATAGGTAATATGGGATCCATAGTAGTAAACAGGAGCAGATTGGGGAAAAAAAAATCTAAACAAGGCCATGTTGTGGGTGGGGCCAGCACAAGTAGGTGGAGTTACCAAACCGTTCGCTGTAGCCACATTGGTGATAGATGTAATAATGCAACCTTATTATTATTATTGTCAGCATTGGGCTGTGTTCACATCTGCATTGGACACTTTTACAACACAGTATTTCTATTAATATAATGTATGTGCTGATAAAGCTGCCAGGAGATGCATTAAATGGTTTAAAATACGTATATCTCTGCTGTCCATCCTCCATAGGCGCCCATGTTAAAAAGCACATTTATATGCATTTGAATAGCGCAGCCTTCAAAGCTATTCCACGCAGCAAAAAATAATCTTTTTTTAGCCTCCGTTGGGCGTATGGGCAGGGTTGCCAACCCCCACTTCAGAAATTTCAGGACAACGGAGCTAAAAAATCACGGACAGACCAAAATTTTTAGCCCCCCTTGTAAATAGCGCCACACAGCTCCCCCTTGTAAATAGCGCCACACAGCTCCCCCTTGTAAATAGCGCCACAAAGCCCCCCCTTGTAAATAGCACCACAAAGCCCCCCCTTGTAAATAGCACCACAAAGCCCCCCCTTGTAAAGAGCACACACACAGCTCCCCCATGCAAATAGCACCACACAGCCCCCCTTGTAAAGAGCGCACACACAGCCTCCCTTTGTAAAAAATGTAAAAAGCGCCACAGCCCCCCCCCTTGTAAAGAGCACCACACTACCCCCCCTTGAAAATCACACCAAACTGCCCCCCCTTGAAAATAGCACCAAACTGCCCCCCCTTGAAAATAGCACCACACAGCCACCCCCCTTGAGAATAACACCACACAGCCCCCCAGCTTGAAAAAAAACACCACACTGCAAACAGAGCGGAGAGCGTTAGTGGTAGCCTACCGCTCTCCGCTCTGCCTGACACTATTTACCGTTAGGCGAAGCCGAGGAGGTCAGGTCATGCAGCGGCGGCGTTCCGCTTCTGACTGGGGTCAGTGACGGCCCAGGACTGGACCAGTCCAGTCCCCTGACCTGAGTCACCTGACCTCATGTCGCTGACGTGAGGTCAGGTGACAGGTCAGATGACTGGCTTGGTCCACTCCTGGCACCGACCTCACTTGCCTGCGGCCGGCATAATTTCAGATTCTGCAGAAGTCAAGGGGAATCTGAAAATATGCCCGGCCGCGGCCACTATTCCTTTGCACTGCGCATGTACATTTTGGTGCAAGCGTAGTGCAAAGTTCCGGGAAAATAAGGAAAAATCCTGGACGGTGTTTTTTTTCTGCCGGACGCTACAGGCGGCAGAAAAAAACACCTATTTTTGCGTACTGTCCGTAAATTTACGGTCGGTTGGCAACCCTGCGTATGGGGTCTATGGATCCATGTATCATAGGCGTCAGGAGCTTTCCCGCCACGTACAGTAAACGGATAGAAATACCATGGTGTGAAAGACGCCTTAGAAGCTTCCACTGCACGGAAAAAAATTGTGACCAAAATAGTGCAGCATGCTGGGCAACAAGTCGTAGGGGTACTATGGGGAACAGAAAGTGTCAGAGGAGGCCTCATGGGGTGCAGGGGACACTGAAGAGGACTTTGAACCTTTATTTGTGGTGGTGGGGAATAGACAGTGGCAGAGGCTCTGTGGGAGGAGGGGGAGAATAGCATAAAAGGAGGTAGAGGTTAAGTGGGGGCAGGGGGAGAGTGTTGGTGAAAGTTGGGCCGTATTTAGAGTTGATGCTGCCCTAATACTCCTGAAGTTACAGAAACAGCGTAGCCTGCTGACATTGCGGCTCCAGCGTAGGACCCAGGAAAGGGAAGTGTAATAATTGCTTTCCTTTAGGTATTACGAATTATAAATTATTATTTTTTTACTGGTTCGGTGGTTGGACTACTTAGATGACGGCGTTTTTTTTTATTCTCAATAAAATGGTTAATGAGGGTTGTGGGGGGGGGGTTTGATTTCAATAAAATTTATATTTTTTTAATGTCTGTTTTTTTTAACTTTATTACTATCGCTTTAGTAATGGCTGCTGACTGATTGACAGCGCCCATACCTAAGGCAGGGCTTAGTGTTAGCTAGTGAAAAGGCAAACACTAACCCCCCCATTACCCACCGCCACCAGGGGTACCAGGAAGAGCTGGGTATGATCCAGTACCCGAACATCTGTAGTGACGGTTGGGCACCGGGGCGGCCGCAGGCTGTTATCATTAGGCTGGGAAAGCCCAGTAACAGTGGCCCTTTCCACCCTGATAATGCTAGGCTGATGCTGCGGCTATGTTGTATCTGGCTGTTTTTTTAAATGACGTGGGGTCCCCCTATTTTTCATAAACAGCCAGATACAACATAGCAACAGCAGGCTAGCATTACCAGGGTGGGAAAGGCCATGGTTTTTGGGCTTTGCCAGCCTGCAGCCACCCCAATACGCAGCCAACACTACAGATGGTCGGGTACTGGATCGTACCCGGCTCTTCCCAGTACCCCATGTGAGGGTGGGTACCGGGGTAACAATGGGGTGGTAGTGTTAGTCTTTTCACCAGCTAACACCAAGACCCTCCTTAGTAATGGACAGTGTCAGACGGCGGCCATTACTAAGGACGGTAGTAATCTAGTTTAAAAAAAAAAAAAAAAGGAGAGACATAAAAAAAATATTTTATTAAAATAAAAAACCCCCGCACAACCCTCGTTAACCATTTTATTGAGAATAAAAAGAAAACAGTCATCGAAGTAGTCCTCGAATCTGAAGTAGTCCAACAATGTAACCTGTAAAAAAAAAACAAAAACAAAAAAAACACACAACACTAAAAAATAAATAATCAGTAACACATATAAAAGCAAAATTCCCGGTAAAATACATGGCCAATCTGCCCCTGGTAGTGAAGATATATACGGTGTGACATCCACAGTATGCACTCCCTTAAATAGCAATGCAAATATCATTAAATAAAACAAAGATTGAGTGGACCTGTGCAGCGTTCAGATCTGCTGTTAGGACTGTAAAGCTCTGCATCCTAACAAGCTGAGGAGTCTCCTCAGCTCTATTGCCATGCTTCTGCAGAGGCTCAGCTACTTTCCTGACAAGCAGGGCAGAAAGCTATTTCTATTGGTTGTTCTGCAGTGAACAGAGGATCACTATGCACAGACCTGGCTTTTGGGAGAGTAACTTCGCATGCATGTCCACTAGCACTCAGCTCAATAGAAGCAAATAAATATACACTTTGAACATCAGGTGGCGCCATACTAAGTAGACGTCATGACTTCACTGGATTGTTTGTAACAGCATCTAAAGGGCAAAAATTGTATAAATCATAAATAAAATTTAAAAAATGAGCAATAAATATGATATTTACAAGGACAAGCCCTTTGAAGGGGTTGTATGGGATTAGAAAAACAACATTGACATTGGCTGCGACTGGTATTTGCGTTTAGATTTATTCACTTGAATGGAGCGGAGCTGCAAGGACGGACAGGGTGGCACTGTTCCTGGTGGAAAATAAAAAAGGAAGAGATCAAGGTTATTTGCCATGAAGATCGAGCATTCTTCGGAGTATGTCCCAATAAAGACTGTTCTGGCCATCCCAAGTTGCATCTTTATTGAGACAATGGTTGGAGGGAGCCTGCAAGATGAGGTGACCAACATATAGATTATATAGATTGGTCATACAAGATAGAGCTTCAAGGTTTCTACAATCATAAAAGTATGTATTTAATGTTGTATTACTGCAGTCATTTAATAATATCACAGCCAAATGACAGGTAATCCCAGCAGATGTAACCTAATCCTGGATCTATTTGTGACTTCCACCTGGAGTTGGCCCTAAATGTGATCTGGAACACAACTAGGAGTGGACTGCAGCATTAAAGTGGTTGCAGCACTGGTTCATCCGGGGTAACTGATGGGATGGGAGCTGAACATCCCCACCCCCTTAAATTGAATGCACACAGCAGCACATAGTGTTTCAGGATATTAGTGATCCAGGATATTTTCAACTCCTTACATCCCCGCTAGTGTGTACCTGAATAATTCTGATAATAGCATCAGGTTGGGGAATTGCAATCAGCGCTTCTCAAAAAGTGGAACAGGGCTGAAAAAAAGTAGTCAGCTACTTGCTTCTGTTTATTCAGAATCCTGACAAGTTTGTGTCGTCTATGTGAGATTTATAGCAAGGCAAACGTAATCTCGCGAGATTACGATGTAACCTGTCATTTCAAACGAGATTACGCTTGCCTTGCTGGAATCTCACAGAAAAGATTCAGAAGTGTCAGGATTCTGAATAAACATCACGTCCAGGCTGGTAGTGATGTATATTCATGACCTGCCTAGGTAGAGTCGTGCGTTAACCTTAGATCATCCTATCCCCCCACCCCCACTTTAGTAAAGACACGTGACACCGAGGTTGGATGTGAAATGGCCACAGCAGCCGTTTATTAATTTCACAGTTTTATAAAAACAATTTAAATCCGAAACATTCGGATAACTAGTTAGGAATCCGCCATAGAATTCCTCCTAATAATTCACATGACCCAACATGGGTCAGAATCGTAAATAACAATTTAACGTTAACATTAACCCGAGCAGAGGAAGTCCTTGAAGCCCCTTCAGATGTTCCTTTTTAAGAACACACCGAATTAGCCATCTGCAAACCACCAATTACCTCCAGCCGTAAACCAGCTCGGAAGCACCGTTCACCTCTGCAGATGGCTCCAACCACTAGAAGTCCACTTCAAGGGGATAACACCCGATGAAGCCCTCAAGTGATATACCGACCACTAGAAGTCCACTTCAAAGGGATAACACCCGATGAAGCCTTCAAGTGATATACCTTCTACCAGAAGACCACTTCAAAGGGATAACACCCGATGAAGTCTTCAACCATGTACCTTTTTTGGGGGACGCATACCCCCGATGCGACCCCCCCACCATTTTGTACTGACTGGCCTCAAGGACTCCCCCCGCACAGCGAAACAGGCCTTGACCACCTTAAGCCTGTGAGTTCCTCCACACCACCACCGCCCTTTCTATGCCTTCTGCTATCGCCAAGCTCCAAAGATCAATGCCAACCTCGGTCAGATGAACCCCGTCACTCCTCCAGAAATTCCCCACTCCTGACTCCAAATCCCTATGCCTCACGCAAATGCCCCCGTTTCTTGCCACAAAACGGGACACCGCCCGGTTAACTTTAATGCGAGCCTTATTGACTCTCTCCACAGATCTAGCTAACCGCCAATGCTTTCTTGGGACTATGTCCGACCACACTATCACCAACTTGGGATAAGATACCCACAAACACAACATATCATGTTTGATATCCCGCACCAACTCACGAAAGGGGCGGACTCCTAAGTCATTCCCACCCACGTGCAATACTAAGACCTCCGGAACCCTATCAAGCCGCGCATATGTCTGGAATTCCGCCAACACCCTGCTCCATGACATACCTCTAAAACCCAGCCAATGCACAACCGCGTCCTGTCGCGGAATGCGCAACTGGCGACCATCCGGGCGGACGTCCGCCCTCAAAGCCCCCCAGTGCACGTACGAATGACCCATCAACCACACCAAACACGGAGGCGAATCTGAAACGGAAAACACAGTTAGGCACCACCATATAACATTTGTAAAGCGTAAACAACAACATTATAACATATGGGGGCGGACATAGGACTTAAACCTTTTAGACTCCCAACGACCAATACGCCTCACCCCCTCATCATCCAACCCCCAGCGCCCCGCTTCCGTTGCTGCGCCAATCCTGAAGGAATGAGATGAATATGAGCCTGCCGCAACACCAACCGCCGTCAAACATTTTTTAAATACAGCTCCAAACTGAAACCTGGACAAAAACGACCCGTCCACATGACGTAACAAAGGCAAATCTGGAGACCCCCTGTTTCTCGTAAAACCCCGCATGCACTCTACTGGGCACATGACCGACCCCGGGAGAGCGAACAAAACTATCAGTTTACCCTTTCCTACTTGGTCAGTTTTAGATCGACGCAACCATACCTCCAGCCGATCTGCAAAAAGGCTCACCTCCCCAGATCTCAGCCCCCCTGCCTGTTTAGTACTTGGCGACACCAACTCACCTATTCTAAATGCTCCAAAGAACGCTAACGAAAAAGCCAACCGAAACAAATCCATTTCGTCTGAAGAACGACAGACCGATGCTAATGAACCGCCCAACGAGCTAAGCAAAGCAAACGACACCGGCCTTCTACTATCCGCCTCCACCCTACCTCGGCGCAACCCCTTCAAAGCCTGCGATACCAGAAATTCCTTCGATACATCCTGAAAGCCCCGCAACTTAAACCCAAACGCCACCGCAGATATGAACCGGTTCACCTTCGCTACTGAAAACCCCGCCTCCCAGGCGTCCCCTAACCAGTACAAAAGTGCCACCAACCTGTCTCTATCCGTATTGACGTCACCCAACTCTCTTACCCACTCCTCCCACTGCCTCCAACAAGCAGCATAAGCACTCCACGTCGTGCGCGCCAAAGACCTTTGTAACAGCTGTTCTATGGGACCGATACCAGATCCCAAAGATGCTCCGGACAAGCCAAACCGAGACGTTCCGCTCCCGGTGCCAATTGCCGAAACCGGTCCCACTGCGAGCGAGAAAGAGCATCAGCGATACAATTCCGTACACCCGGGACATGCACCGCCACCACCCACGCGTTCAACGACAAACACACCAACACTAAATGTCGCAACAATTGAACTACCGGAGGAGAGGACGCCGTGATGTTATTAATGGCAAGCACCACCCCCATGTTGTCGCAGTAAAAACGGACCTTCTTATCCCTGAGCCTGTCCCCCCAAATGGTAGCCGCCACCACGATGGGAAACAGCTCGAGCAGGGCCAGATTCCGCGTGAGTCCACTGGACACCCAGCTAGCCGGCCATTGACCTGCGCACCACGGACCTCCCCCGTAAGCTCCAAAACCACCCGCCCCAGCCGCATCCGTGAAAATATTCAAATCACTCGTATCCTGCGCTGGGGCCATCCATAGCGAGCGACCATTGTCCTGGCCCAAGAAGTCATCCCAAACCTGAAGATCAGCTCGGTGCTCCTCCTTGAGCCGCACAAAATGATGCGGCGCACGCACTCCCGCCGTTGCCGCCGCCAACCTCCTACCAAACACCCTCCCCATCGGCATAATCCGGCAGGCGAAATTCAACTTCCCCAGCAGCGACTGAAGCTCCCTCAGCGCCATTTTCTTCATTCTACAAGCCCGTCGAACCTCCAGCCTCAACGCACCCAACTTATCCGCCGGGAGACGACACTCCATTGCCACCGAGTCTATTTCGATGCCCAAAAAACAAATCGTCGCTACCGGGCCCTCCGTTTTTTCCGGCGCCAAAGGAATCCCAAACTCCCTCGCCACCTTCTGTAGAGCATGAAGCAAATTACCGCAAACCGGCGAACCCCCCCGGGCCAACGCACAAAAAATCATCCAAGTAATGGATCAACGAATCGACCCCGGATACTCCCCTCGTTACCCACTCCACGAAGCTACTAAACGCCTCGAAGTATGCACAAGAAAGGGAACACCCCATCGGAAGGCACCGATCCACGTAAAAAGCCCCATTCCAAAAACAACCCAACAGCCGTTGGCTTTCTGGATGGACCGGCAACAACCTGAACGCCGCCTCGATGTCAGTTTTTGCCAGCAGCGCCCCAGGACCCGCAGCCCGCACTAACCCCACCGCCTTATCGAATGAGGTATAAACTACGGAGCACAACTCGTGATCAATCCCGTCATTTACCGACGAACCCTTAGGATACGATAAATGTTGAATCAAACGAAATTTTCCGGGCTCGCGTTTAGGGACAATACCCAAAGGGGACACAACTAAATCTTTTACCGGCGACTCAACAAACGGCCCCGACATGCGGCCCAACGAAACTTCTTTTAACAACTTTTCCGACACGACTTTTGCATGCAAGTAAGCCGATTTTAAATTCCTCCGCGTAACCGGAACCTCATAAGGAGGCGGAGGAATAACAAAACCAACACGAAACCCTTCATAAAGCAACTTAGCCGCCGCCCTATCCGGATACTCATTTAGATAAGGGGCCATCTTTTCCACCCTCACCGGCGACACCCCCTTGACCAGCCGCGTGCTGGTTACCTGACCTCTTTTTTCGCAGACATTTTGCCGCCCCGTGTGATGCACCATTACACTCGGAACACACGTGCTTGAACTTGCACGTGGCCCCGAACTTGCACTGACCTTCATTAAATTGCCAGCAAAACCCCGCCTTTCCCCCGCCGCTTTGTCCAACCTGACTAGACTGGCCTCCCTGGCCGGCGCTCCCGGGAAAGGACTGCCTAACCGGGGCCGTAACCCGTAACCAGAGAGCAATATCCTTCTGGTCCCACCGAATCGCCGGCCGAACCGCCTTCCGCTGACGGAATTGCTCATCGTATCGCAGCCACGCTTGCCCCCCATACGCCCTATGAGCCTCCCCAATAGCATCAAAATAACAAAACAACGCCGAACAATTTTCCGGCGCCTTTTCCCCTATCACACTAGCCAATATGGCGAACGCCTGCGACCAATTAACGAACGTCTGCGGGATAAGCCTATACCGCCGCCGTTCCTCCTCGTCCTTTTTACTCTCATCCCGCTTGCTCTTATCCAAATTAAATTTAGCGAGCGGCAAGAGAGAAAAAATTTCAACATACTCGTCCTTCCAGATCCGCTCGCGCACCTCCTGCTTTAAATGCGCCCCCAACGGACCTTCAAAACAAACGTACACCTCCCCCCGAGCACGATCATCAATACGCACTCGATCGCCGTCCTTCTGCGCCTCGGTCTGTACCGACACCGCGACCGCCTCTCTAACCGCCGCCACCGGACGCGCCTGTAACGATCCCACGTCCCTGGGGCCTTCCCAAACTACCGCAGGGGACACTTCCGCTACTACCGGCGCCGCGGCCCTGTCCAGGCGCCCCACCAGCTCCCGTAAGCAACCCACTAAGTCTGCCAAACCCGCTCCGTCGCGTCCGCCCACGCCACTACCGGCCCCCGATGCAATGCTAGCAGCCCCCCCGCCGACACCCGACATAAAAATCGCTGGATAAGACAATGATGGAGTTATACACTCACCGGGCTGCACAGGCGCTGTGTTCCCGTCAGCCGGACCATCCTGACCTCGACGATACACGTCCAGTTCACCTTCCTCCAATTCTTCTCTCGCCGACGACTGTCCATCCCAACGACATCTTCGGAACGGGGATGAGGACGCGCTGACCGATGGGCCGGCAACCTGCCGCCCGACCGCCGGGACCCAGACTTCCGACCGGACCTGTTGCCTCGACGTCGCTGCAGATCTAGGCGTCCGTCTAGACGATCCTGACGAAGCCTGCCCCCTGGCCGGAACATCACCATGCGGGGCGGCCGTACCTTGTACTCCACATCTTCCATCTGATGGGGGAGGGGTGACAGGGAGCCCAGCCTGCGACTCCCTGCTTACCGCCGGACCCCGTCGCGGCCTGGGATTCCTGCCATGACGCAGGGCCTGGGAAGGGGCGGTCCTCCCAGCTGCCTGGCCTGCAGCGTCCGGGATCGGGCTCCCTCTGCGACGCCGTGTCCGCGGGACTGCCTCCGGGCTGAGGCGCTCTGGAGGTCGGGACCGCCGAGAGGGACGGGTCGACCCGGCCTGCGTCGCCGTCACCCCTGGCAACGCTCTCTGCCCGTCCAGCGCAGGAGCGGTTGTTGCCGACTCCCCCCCCGCCGCCATAGCCATGCTCGTGAGGGGGCCGGGGGAGGGGAGCCTGTCCTTTGCAACAGACCCCGAACGCCGTGCCCGACGTGGCGAAACGGCGTCCGGGATCCTCGTTATGGCAGCCACGGTCTCCTCTAGCCATCCGGGACCGTGGTGCACAGCAGCGGCACGCAGCCGCTCCAACATTAAGGCCTCTGCCATCACTAAAAGCACGGGCAACGGGGGAGCTTACTGTTCTTGTGTTACTCCTCCCGCTGCTTCCGGCTCAATGCCGAGAAACAGCGGGAAGCGCAGAACAGCCCCCCCGTCCCCCTTAACTCCTCCCCGTCCCTCCTCCAGCTCCTACCAACTCTCCCTCACCTAAGTAACCCTTTCCCTACCAGGACGGTCATGTCGGCCTCCCTTAATCCCTGCGGGCTGCGTCCAGCCTCTTCTTTAACAGGACACTGCAGTAATCTTAGTGTTTGTGTATGTGGCTGCACATAGCGATATAACTATATCGTTAGTGCAGTGTAAATGAATGGAGAGAAGTGTATGACGCTGATTGGTCACTGAATTGGTCAGCGTCATACACTCCTCTGTACAACGCCCACTTGGTCTAAAGTAAAACACGCCCACTTGGCCATTAAGAAACTCATTAGCATAAAGCTAAAAATCGCTCATAAAGTGGTTTAAAATAGATCGTTTTTCTAAATAAAAAGCATTACTGTCACCTACATTATAGCGCCGATCCCCTTATATAGGAGATAGGGCACTTATAATGTGGTGACAGAGCCTCTTTAAGGAAATCACACGCGTCAGCCACAACACAGCAGTAGAACAGGGTTTAGGGGGCCCCGTTCGAGAGAGATGTATGCGGGTCCCACCTCTGGGACCTGTACCTGACATTTATGTCCTATCCTGTGGATAGGTCATAAATGTCTGATGGGAAAACCACTTTAAGGGTATGTGCACACACACTAATTACGTCCGTAATTGACGGACGTATTTCGGCCGCAAGTACCGGACCGAACACACTGCAGGGAGCCGGGCTCCTAGCATCATACTTATGTACGATGCTAGGAGTCCCTGCCTCGCTGCAGGACAACTGTCACGTACTGTAATCATGTTTTCAGTACGGGACAGTTGTCCTGCAGCGAGGCAGGGACTCCTAGCATCGTACATAAGGGCAGATTCACACGAGCGTTGCGTTTTTGCGCGCGCAAACAACGCGGTGTTTTGCGAGCGCAAAAACCATTTGACAGCTGCGTGTGTCATGCGTGTCTGATGCGCGGCTGCGTGATTTTCGCGCAGCCGCCATCATAAAGATGAGGCTTGTCGACGCCCGTCACTGTCCAAGGTGCTGAAAGAGCTAACTCTTTCAGCACCCTCGACAGTGAATGCCGAACACAACAGCGAAAATCCTGTAAAAAAAAAAGATAAAGTTCCTACTTACCGAGAACTTCCCGGCCGTTGCCTTGGTGACGCGTCCTTGGTGACGCGTCCTTGGTGACGCGCCTCTCTTGACATCGGGCCCCACCTCCCTGGATGACGCGGCAGTCCAAGTGACCGCTGCAGCCTGTGATTGGCTGCAGCCTGTGCTTGGCCTGTGATTGGCTGGAGCTGTCACTTGAACTGAAGTGTCATCCCGGGAGGTCGGACTGCAGGAAGGAGACAGGAGTAATCGGTAAGTTAGAACTTCGGTTTTTTTTACAGGTTCATGTATTTTGGGATCGCAAGTCACTGTCCATGGTGCTGAAACAGTTTAACTCTTTCAGCACCATGCACAGTGAATCTCTCCCGACGTCGCGGACCGGAAATTTTTTTGCCGGGTTCGGCCAAAACGAGTTTGGCCGAACCCGGTGAAGTTTGCCTCGGTTGTCGGGGTTCGCTCCTCGCAAAGACACTCCGTTTGGATGCTTGGAAACAGAAAAGCACGTGGTGCTTTTCTGTTTCCATTCATCCTTCTGACAGCTGTTGCGCAAACACGCAGTTCGCACGGAAGAGCTTCCGTGCGACCTGCCTGGTTTTCATTGGCCCCGATACCCCTGAGGACGCTACATCGTAGCGAAACATGTCGGGGGGGCTTCTACCTTTATTTTAATAATTGTCCTATTGACACCTTTGAATCTAACTAATAACTAACTGCATGTAGCGCTCTGTGGTTGTGGTACTTAACCCTTTCTAGACAGAGCTCTTACGTCTGGCACTGTGCTAATTGCTGTCAGAAATGGACATTAACTTTTAAATTTCATGTAGTCTGTCCTTGTTGCAAATTGAATAAAGACTTTTTTATTTTTACTCTTTAATAATGGTTGGAAAACAGGGCTTATTTCTGCCGGCAGGCAGCCTTTTTTGAATTTAACTGTTGCACGCCCACCAACTATTGAGGTCCGCTCCATTGTATTTTCTGCCTGGTTTTCACGCACCCATTGACTTCAATGGGTGCGTGATGCGTGAAATACGCAGAGTTATTGAACCTGTCACGTATTTTGCGCAGCGAACAAACGCTGCGCAAAATACACGGACTGTGTGTACTGCCCCATAGACTTCTATAGGGCATTGCGTGCCGCGCGAAAACCACGCGGTCTACACGCTGCCAAATCACGCTCGTGTGAATCCCCCCCTAAGTATGATGCTAGGAGCCCGGCTCCCTGCACTGTGTTCGGTCCGGGACTTGTGGCCGAAATACGTCCGTCAATTACGGACGTAATTAGTGTGTGTGCACATACCCTAAGGGCTAAAAGACTACGTTACACACTTGGATGACATGCTGAGGAGCATCTAAATTTTGGAAAGCAATCAACCAACTTATGTTGAATTTCCTTAAGGGTATGTTCACACGGCCTATTTTCGGCCTTTTTTCGGGTCGTAAATACCTGAAAAACGGCCGAAAAATCGGAACAGAATGCCTCCAAACATCTGGCCATTGATTTCAATGGGAAAACGGTGTTCTGTTCCGACGGAGCGTTTTTCGCAGCGTTTTTTTTACGCGTAAAAAAGCCGCGAAAAAGAAGTGCAGGACACTTCTTGGGACGTTTTTGGAGCCGTTTTCCATAAGCTATTGAAAACAGCTAAAAAAAACGGCCGTAAAAAACGCAGCGAAAATAGTGAGTGGCACAAAAAAACGTCTGAAAATCAGGAGCGGTTTTCTCTTGAAACCAGCTCCGTATTTTGAGACTTTTTTTGACTCTGCATGTGAACATACCCTAACTGATTGGACACACCCGAGAGTTTTTCCCCTCGGCCGAACAAAAAGGCCTCCTCCACTGTGTATTTATGGATTCAAACCACCACCAGGAATAATTGAAGTACTTTAAAGCCCAAAAATAGTGCACACATATTAGTGTACATATAGTAGTTGCCCGGTTTATAAAAGTCTCTGCTTTCTTTTGCCCCTGAAACAGTGCCTCATCTGTCCATGGGTTGTATTTGGTATTGCAGCTCAGTCTTAATCACTTGATTCCAGGACAACCCCTTTAATGGTGGGTGGGGGAGGGTAACAACAAAGTAACATAATTATGCTGTAAGAAAAATTTTACGCAACCATTTTGAACGAAGAAACCATTTTGATAAGGTTTGATCTCCGGGTATACTCAAGGTTTCCAAATTTCAGTTTCAAACTAACTTTATTAAGGGTCAGTATTAGATCCATACCCCAAACCTCTACTATATTCATCTGTAATGTATAAAATAGTCCATAACCGTCACCTGACTTCCATTATTTTTCAGTTTAAGTCTATTATTCTCCTTATTTCTAATCCAAGCCGAATCATTTTTTCTTATTCAGGAAGATTCCTTCAGCAAAGTGTCTTCAATATTGTAATAGATGAATCCGCTCTCATCCCTCAAGGCATATCCAGATGCATAAATCACCTGAATAGACGTCTGCACTTTTCCAAAACAATGAGCCTTAAATAAATGCATGTGGATCTTCATGAACGGTGTGCCAGACAGCCACCTGTTTGATTGGCATCAATTCAATGTTATTTTTGACCATCAAAAGGTCACAAAAAAACCTAAACTAAAGCTTTGCCACTACGAAGTATAGGATGGTTCTAAAGGTCCTCTTAGACGGCCCGATGAGGGCCGTGTAAACGAGCGCCGATCAACGAGACAACTTGTTGATCGGCACTCGTTTTCTCCTTTCACCAGGAGCTAGGTATGGGGACGAGAGTTAGTAACTCACATCGCTCGTCCTCATACATTTCTATCACGTCGGCAGCACATCTCCCTGTTTACAGAGGGAGATCTGCTGCCCACAGCGATAATATTTTGGCCATTTAAAATGATGCAATCAGCCAATGAACGAGCAGTTACACAGTGCAATGATCAGGAACGAGCTTTCTGTGAACACTCGTTTTCCCGATAATTGGCCAGGGCCTTAAGACTTGTTTAAGTAAAGAATCCCATCTGTCCCGATGAAACATTTAAATCAAACATTTTTTTAATTTAACCCTTACTTTACTTAAAAGAAATCCAGGTCTGAGAGACAACTTCATGAAAAGCTTATATAAAAGATAACTTGCAATACTTGACATTTTCAGAACGTCGAGGATACAAGTCTGAAATGTAAGATGCGCAGATTATCAAGTGTCCAAAAAATGATATTTGAACTCCAGGCTGTTCTTAAAGTGCAAGGATCTACTAAATCTTTATCCATTTAGTTTTTTTATGGATATTACCCTCTATAATTGAATTTAGGTAACCAAGGCTAAACCTTTGGAGCGCTTTTTTTTTTTTTTTAAATAAAACGTATTATAGGATTTTAAACATAAATAGTTTTTTTTCTGAAAAAAAAATGGTTTTACTTGATAGAAGCTGTACCTTGCGCTCAAATCCAAGTCCGTCAGGTCAGCGGGACTGACTGCTTCAGTGACAGTGGGTTCTGTGTTCAAAGGTTTACATTGGGGATGTGAAAATGGGTTTTCAAAACTAGGCAACCCCTTTTAAAGGCTATTAGGGAATTCTGAGTTAATAAAAAGGGGCTGGGGTCCTCTATTCTGGATCCTCATCTCATGGCTAGAGCGGAGAGCAGTTATATGGAGCGTTTCCCTCTGCCGGAACCGTCCTGTATCAGACAAATTGATATGAATAGACTGTGTAATACTTAATTTCCCCTGTGGTGGCGCTGCTTGAAAATTGACCACTTACTGCCAGGATTCTTCACAGATTACGGCTGATCACTGGGGGTCCCCTGTACTGATCTGTTTACAGTCAAGGGACCTTTCTAACATGTAGGGATTGTTCAAAGTAGAAAATCCAATTAAAAAAAAAAGTTTGGATTTTGTTTTTGGGATGTTGTGCTCCTCCTGGCCACATTCTATAAATCCTACCTTC
This sequence comes from Rhinoderma darwinii, assembly GCF_050947455.1. Taxonomy (NCBI): domain Eukaryota; kingdom Metazoa; phylum Chordata; class Amphibia; order Anura; family Rhinodermatidae; genus Rhinoderma; species Rhinoderma darwinii. The sequence continues at coordinate 127,497,056 of NC_134692.1, forward strand.
TTGGGTGCCTCAATTTTATTATATCCATGGGCAATTGCATAGCTGGTTGGAGAGCTTGGTGCCAGGAGGGCGCAATAAAGCCACTGTGTCCAACTGAGAATATTTAGATCTAGAGCAACAAACTGAATATTTCCCCAGGTGAAGCTACAACTTTGTCCAGGAATAATATAACTTGGACTGTCTTAAGTTTCTCCTGCGGAGTCCAATTGTCAGCTCACCCCCTAATATCATAAAAATGGATGACCAATAAAAAAAAAAAAAAAAAAAAAAAAGTAGGAAACATGGGAGCGCTCACCGTCTAGACAAAAAGATATTCACATGGCAATATTAGGGCTTGTCCACACGTAACGGAATTGCTGCGTATTTTCCGTCTGGAGTTCGACAGAAAATACGCAGCAGAATACAGTAGCAGCAAAGTGGGTGTGATTTAACAAATGTCATCCACACGATGCGGAAAAATGCAGTCCAGAAATTCACCTTCCGCAGCATGTCAATTAGTGGACTGATTCCTGCGTTTTTCTGATGTACTGCATAATTTGCTGTGGAAACGCTGCGGAATTTCTTACAGGGGGTGGAAACGACATCACAGGAAAAAGGATTATCACCACACAGCCGTTGAAGAAAACAAAAAAAACAAAACGCATAAAAAGATGCATGAAATGGTGCGGATTTTCCACAGCGGATTGTCTGATAGTTGATGCGTAAATGCTGCGGAAATTTTCTACAGCAAATCCATTACGTGTGGACAAGCCCTTACAGTCCATTTTCATGATCAGCTCTATCATAAGACTGTATGGCCAGATATTATTGGTGCTTCATAAAAGGGTTTGATTTTGTTTACATTTTTTGATAATAAATTGAACCCTTGGGAAAAAACAAAATTCATTTCAGGAGGTATGGCTAATAGGGGGATATAAAAACAATAGATGTAAATATTAAAAAATGTGATATTGATCTTAGGGGGGGGGGGGGGTACAGATTTTTTTTTTCTAAGAAGGCAAACAGATGCATTAGATGTTCATTTCCAAGTAAAGATTGTATTAAGATTTTGGGGAGAATTTATTTTTTACTTTTATACATACAGGGGTCCTAAACATTAATTATGCGCTTTGAACATGTGCCAACTATATAGCAATTCACCAAACCCCCTTTTTTTCTCAGCTGGTGCCACCACGATCAGCACCGCATCTTAACGCACATTACAGCGGAGTTTGTCATATGGAACAACTCGTTTGGATATCGTTCGCACAGTGCAGCCCCTAAGACTAGGCGATAAACCCAGCCCCACTACATCTGTATATTGGGAACTTAAAACAGAGTAAACCAAGACTTCAAAATGCATCCAAATCCTTGAACCTTCATTTCACATCAATTATAAATAAATCATCAGATACACACATTCTAAATAGAACCACAAAAAAAAAAAAAATTTAATTCATGAATCATTGAATTCTTAAAAGTTTGGCAGAGAAATATTAACACTCATCTCAATGAATGCACGACTACGGTTCTGAGCTCCGGAGCATAGACTTCAGTCCAGATATTGTGATTAATTCTCCCCAATTAAAATTTGATAACTATTGGCATGGTAATATTATATTCTATGTGCCAAAACATTGTATCAAACCCCTTTTAAAAACAGACATTGTTTGTTTTAGCCACCAATTAATACTAAGATCTACAAAGAAGTAGCAGAGCCGAGTTTGTCATATTGCACAGTGCATTAAATCTCACAATATTTTCCATAGAACTACAGGTAAACCTTGCATTATCTTAACTCAACGAATTCTCATAGCGAAAAACAGTAAATTGATAAATTTAGCTCGGCTACCTCTATAGCTATAACCCCCTCTTACTCTATACCACACACTAATAAAAACACCAACCTCAGCTGTCATGTACATTTCCATGATAATAAAAGCCACATCACAGATTTGACAGGGAGCATCACCAGCACTTAACCCCTTGGCTGCTGCAACTTTCTTTATAATAATTAATAGGAGTTGAATGAACTGACATAGAACAGGCAGGCAGCTCACTTTCATCTCTTACAACAAATGATCCATTGACTCCTAGTTGCAATGTAATAGTATAGGCTACATCAATAGAGGCAGCTAATATCATTAATTTAATTAATTTACTCCATATCAACTGTTTGCTTGCTGCAGATTATACTCTGTAGGTATAACAGTATCAATTCTGCACACATCAGCTGAAAACTTTGAGAAATGATAGAAGTTGGTAGCAAATACAGCCGCACATCAGGTAGTGGAGTCATGAGATACTTTTATAATGAATGCAACAATGTATCAATGTTGCTGTAAGTGAATCATTGATGGATACAGAAGGTTCTATTGACAGATCAGCAGCTTTTAGGGTGGATCAGGAGTAGGCTGCCTGGGTTAGGGGTGCTGGGCATGCAGGGAGCTGGTTACCTGTTGCAGGCTGGATGCTGGAGACAGGAGCAGTGTGGAGCTCTGGATGGAGTGGATGCTGCAATGAAGGAGCAGCTGAGCTCTGCCACATCCTCTACCTCCACAATACAAGCCTCTCTGCTCCATATTTGGGCATAGGAAGGGCTTCAGCTACCCGGGGGCTCCTGTATCTACATAGGTGAGAGCTGACAATGTCTACGCGTGGCTCACTCCTTGTATTACAAACATAAGTTGGGTGTACGAAAGGGCCGCGCAGGTAAGAGCGCAGTCACACAAGGCAGATTTTGTTGCAGAAATTTCTGTGACTGAAAAATCAGTTCCAGTCATCTAAATGGGGTTTGCAGAAATCCATGCACCTGCTGTAAAGACATCCACATTGAGGCCTCATTTACACGAGCATGTGCGTTTTGCGCACGCAAAAAACGCAGCGTTTGGCGTGTGCAAAAGGCACTTGACAGCTCCGTGTGTCATCAGTGTATGATGCGCGGCTCCGTGATTTTCGCGCAGTTGCCATCATAGAGATGAGGCTAGTCGACGTCAGTCACTGTCCATGGTGCTGAAAGAGTTAACTGATCGGCAGTAACTCTTTCAGCACCCTCGACAGTGAATTCCGATCACAATATACACCAACCTGTGAATAAAAAAAAGACGTTCATACTTACTAAGAACTTCCTGCTTCCTCCAGTCCGGTCTCCCGGCCGTTGCCTTGGTGACGCATCCCTCTCTGGTCATCCGGCCCCACCTCACTGGATGACGCGGCAGTCCATGTGACCGCTGCAGCCTGTCATTGGCTGTAGACTGTGCTTGGCCTGTGATTGGCTGCAGCTGTCACTTGGACTGAATTGTCATCCCGGGAGGTCAGACTGGAGGAAGAAGCCGAGAGTTAGCGGTAAGTCAGAACTTTTTTTTTTTTTACACGTTCATGTATATTGTGATCGGAAGTCACTGTCCTTGGTGCTGAACCAGTTTAACTCTTTCAGCACCGTGGACAGTGACTGTCTCCTGACGTCGCGTACCGGAAAATTTTTTGCCGGGTTCGGTCAAAACGAGTTCGGCCGAACCCTGTGAAGTTCGGTTCACTCATCTCTAATTTGACACTCCGTTTGGATGTTTGTAAACAGAAAAGCACGTGGTGTTTTTCTGTTTACATTCATCCTTTTGACAGCTCTTGTGCGAATCACGCAGTTCGCACGGAAGTGCTTCCGTGCGGCATGCGTGGTTTTCACGCACCCATTGACTTCAATGGGTGCGTGATGCGCGAAAAACGCACGATTATAGAACATGTCGTGAGTTTTACGCAACGCACTCGCGCTGCGCAAAATTCACGCATTGTCTGCACTGCCCCATAGAGTAATATAGGTGCGTACGACACACGTGAAAAGCACGCGCGTATATTACGCTCGTGTAAATGAGGCCTCAGACGAATGGAAGAGTTGGATATTTATTTATTGCTGCCACTCTATTCAAAGTCTATGAAAACAGCCAGGTATAGCACAACATCGCATAATACTCGGCCGTTTCAGTCACTCTCAGACATTGAATGGAGCGAAGGACGCATATTCGACTGCTGCTCTATTAAAGCTCATCCTTACTGCAGGGGGGGCAGCGAGTAGGAACTTGCACATAGCTGAATTGAAAAACTTCAGGAACGAACAATATCTGCCCGAGATCACGTAGAGATGTTCTAGAAGTGTAAGGCGGGATTCACACGACCGGGTCGTTCCCGAGCCCGAGTGTCGGCCGGTAAAATCGGCCATTTTGCCCGGCCGGTTTGCATAAAGTTATGCATCCGTGCCGGGCCGGGCAGATCCGGACAGTGACATCAGCGGCAGCTCCTGAAGGGGAATCCCCATGTGTTCGGGGATTCCGCTTCAGGAGTTTCCCCTGATGTCACTGCCCAGATATGGACAGAGACATCAAGCGCTCTGTCCAGGAGCGGAATCCCCGAAAACACGGGGATTCCGCTCCTTCAAGGAGCTAAAGTGCGGCTAGCACATAGCAGAGCGGGGAGATACCTCCCTGCTCTGCTATAGTGGTGTCGCTGCAGTAGTAGCTGCTGCTACTACTACTAGCGGCGCCATCGAAGGTGTCGCCGAGCCAGGGTGCTTTTAACAAGCAGGGGAAGGGAGCCAGCGCAGCGCTCCCTCCACCTGCTGTACACCCCGGCCCTGCAACACAGTGTACAGCGATGCCATTCGTCAGAATGGCATCAACTCCTCCTCCTCACATGCACTCTGCGCTGTGAGGAGGAGGAGATAGAGCGCAAGCGCCGGGAAACCCGGCCATCACTCGGAACACATTCCGGTGATGGCCGTGTAATACCCGGCCCCATAGACTTCTATGGGAGCCGGGCGGCCGGGTGTCCGGGCAAAGATAGAGCATGTCCTATTTTTTGACGGCCGGATTTTCCGGCCGTCAAAAAATCGGTCGTGTGAATAGCCCCATTAGGGGTCTATTATTCCTAATGCAGCCGGGTGCCGGCCGATTTATGAACGGCCGGCACCCGGCCGGGAAACCCTGCCGCGTGAATGAGGCCTTAGGCGCCATGAACACGAACGTTCTTTTGCGGCCGCAATTTCCCCGAAAATGCACAGGAGAATTGCGGCCCCATTCATTTCTATGGGCCCATGAATAGGGGACATTAGCCTGTTTACAGCGTGGCCCCTCATGGTAAGGCTATGTTCACACGAAGTATTTTGGGGGAGGAATATCTGCCTCAAAATTCAGTTTGGAACTTTGAGGCAGATATTCCTCTCCCTGCACGCCGATTTTCGCGGCGATTATCGCGCCGTTTTTCGCCCGCGGCCATTGAGCGCCGCGGGCATAAAACAGCGAGAAATACGCTTTCTCCTGCCTCCCATTGAAGTCAATGGGAGGTCAGAGGCGGAAGCGCCCGAAGATAGGGCATGTCGCTTCTTTTTCCCGCGAGGCAGTTTTACTGCTCGCGGGAAAAAGACGCCGACGCCTCCCATTGAAATCAATGGGAGGCGTTCTCGGGCCGTTTTTGCCGAGTTTTGCGACGCGGTTTCCGCGTCAAAAAACTCGGCAAAATACCCCGTGTGAACATAGCCTAACACGGCGTTTTCCTCCTGTTTTCCTTCAGTTCCTTTTATGGTCATTAATTAAAGGTCATTTGGTTTAACCCTCTTTTTCCCCCATTTTTATTTGGTACTTACCTGTATGAGGTCAGGTTCAGGTCAGTGGTGCCCCACCCACTTGGTCTTGGCACGCACAGGTTCTGGAAAATTCCTATGTGGCGGGAAAATCTGGTGTTTTCATTGGTTCCCTTTGGTAAAAAAGTGGGAATTTTGAATATATATTCCCAGGTGTTGGAGTGGGTTGCTGCCCGTCCGAGTTGGATGAAGAAGAGGATCATCATCGCCCCGCCCCACTCCCTTTTATTGTTGCGGTATCTTGTTAGTGGGGGGTTAGTCGCCCAGTTTATGGGTGGACAAGGTCATGAATTATTGGTATAATATAATATTTATTAAAATATTTGATATTTATTACAAGTTTAATATTTGTTTATTCTATTTATTATGTAACCCCTTAATAAATACCGCGGCCATTTTATTCCATCTGCATGGTTTCTTGGTCTTCATTTATTAATTACGTTTTTAGTACGTGTGCTTGGAAGGTTGGGTGGCACTTGTGTTACCATGCACACAACCGTGGTTTCCACGGCCCGTGCATTGCCCAGGAGCCTGGACCGCAGAAAGAACGGACATGTCTTATTACGTCCGTGTTCTGAGGTCCAGGCTCATCGGAAATAATGGACACGGCCACGTGCACGGCCCCCAATTTGCTGGCGGCTCGCAGATGACACTCCGTGGCCGGCCGACTCGAAAATCACGCCCGTGCACATGGCTACGGTCGTGTGCATGAGGCCTTCGGGTATGTTCACACAGCTTATTTAAAACGGAAGCAGAACACCTTCAAACATCTGCCCATTGATTTCAATGGGAAAAATTGCGTTCTGTTCGGAAGGGTTTTGAAAAACAGCCGTGTTAAAAAACACCCACAAAGAAGTGCATGTCACTTGAGCCGTTTTTGGAGCAGTTTTTCAATGACTCCATAGAAAAACAGCTCCAAAAACGGCCGTAAAAAACGCAGCGAAAAATGCGAGTGATTAAAAAACGGCTGAAAATCAGGAACTGTTTTCCCTTGAAGACCGCTCCGTATTTTCAGACGTTTTTCGTTAAGCGTGTGAACATAGCCTTACAGGCAGCAATAAGCATGAGCTTGGTATCTGCTTCACCCGCTGACCTTTTTCTTCAAACAGCGCAGATCAAATCCCAAAACTACCTTTGAACCTGTGCACGGATTCGGGGGAAACAGACGGTACTATAGAAAGGCCGAGTCTCAAAGCAAGTGTCCTTTTACCAGTGAAGATGAGGGAGACGTGCGATTGGCAATCCTCCGGAGCTACGTGTGGGCAGAGGTGCATGGCACTGGTTAAATGAAAGCTGCAAATAACACAAGGGACGCCGGGCTAAAATACTTAAATTAAATTGAACTGAGTATTTCCTGTTGGTTACCACATTCATGAATTTGCAGCCTGCGAGATAATTTAGTTTTCAGAATTGATTTCCCGATTGACAGGGGCAGAGTAGTATTGCTTGGGGGACACATGCTGGTACAGGCACATTTAATTTGAGCATTTTAATTAAATCTATTTGGTGTCGTTTTGTGTTTTAGGTGGTTTGTTCTGGTGTTCTCCCCCCTTTTTTATTTCAGTTGGTACTTACCTGACAGTTTCTGGATGATTCTTCTAATCTGTCCATCACCAGGAGTCTGCATCCGATTGGTAGCTGAATAAAATGGCGGGAAGATGAGGAAGTTTGCTAATCTGCCTAGCACCAGGATTTCAATTTGATTGGCAGTTTGAAATAGTCGGCGGGAAAATTCTCCTTCATAAACCCCTTGTTTCCGCAGTTCCAGCGTTCCTGTGACTGATTTATTATTTGTGTTTTTTATTATAATGGTTTTAAAGAGGCTCTGTCACCAGATTTTGCAACCCCTATCTGCTATTGCATGTGATCGGCGCTGCAATGTAGATTACAGTAACGTTTTTATTTTTAAAAAACGAGCATTTTTGGCCAAGTTATGACCATTTTCGTATTTATGCAAATGAGGCTTGCAAAAGTACAACTGGGCGTGTTGAAAAGTAAAAGTCCAACTGGGCGTGTATTATGTGCGTACATCGGGGCGTGTTTACTACTTTTACTAGCTGGGCGTTGTGTATAGAAGTATCATCCACTTCTCTACACAACGCCCAGCTTCTGGCACTGCAGACACAGCCGTGTTCTCAAGAGATCACGCTGTGACGTCACTCACAGGTCCTGCATCGTGTCAGACGAGCGAGGACACATCGGCACCAGAGGCTACAGATGATTCTGCAGCAGCATCGGCGTTTGCAGGTAAGTCGATGTAGCTACTTACCTGCAAATGCTGATGCTGCTGCAGAATCAACTGTAGCCTCTGGTGCCGACACGATGCAGGACCTGTGAGTGATGTCACAGCGTGATCTCTCGAGAACATGCTGTGTCTGCACTGCCAGAAGCTGGGCGTTCTGAAGAGAAGTGGATGATACTTCTCATCAGAACGCCCAGCTAGTAAAAGTAGTAAACACGCCCCGATGTACGCACATAATACACGCCCAGTTGTACTTTTACTTTTCAACACGCCCAGTTGTACTTTTGCAAGCCTCATTTGCATAAATACGAAAATGGTCATAACTTGGCCAAAAATGCTTGTTTTTTAAAAATAAAAACGTTACTGTTATCTACATTGCAGCGCCGATCTGCTGCAATAGCAGATAGGGGTTGCAAAATCTGGTGACAGAGCCTCTTTAAGTATTTTGGTTTTTAAAGTATTTATTATCGATTGAAATCTTTAGTAACCCTTATTAAAAAAACATTGCGCCCTTTTTTATCCACATCTGTTTTTTGTGTCTTATTTATGGTTTCATTTTTCTAATTGAATTGTGCCTTGTACCATCATGTCTTGTGCTTTGAGAGCAGATCAGAAATGCGGCTTGTATTAGAATATCTGCTAAAATAAAAGCTTTAAAAAAAAAAAAAAAAAAAAAATAGTATGGGGTCTCTTCTTTAACAGGTCGCATCTTATTCTTATACAGTGTAATCTTAGCATATTCCTCAGACCAAAGAAGTGGCTAGAACTTAGTGTAGACCTGTAGTGTAGTGTACACTCCGGGCCGGCGTCAGCACCCGGCGAACTCGGGCAAGTGCCGGGGCTCACTACCCTCAGGGGGGCCCCACTCGGCCGCCGAGTGCTGATGCAGCCATCATGGCTGCTGTCCTGGCTTCCCCGGGAGTCCAGGGGCACGGGCTGGGCCGGTGGACAGGTGCACCCCGGCCGGGCCCCCAGTAAACTTTTAGGGCCGTTCTCCATATTTTTTTTCCCTACCCTACCCCCGCCGCGGCCGCGCTATTCCTTTAAGATCCCTTATCTAGCAGACGTGCCGCAATAGGCACGTCTGCTAGAACACGCCCCTCCTCTCCCCTGATACTGCCTGCACCGCCAGAGCGGAGCAGGAGCGCCAGAGAGAAGACACAGAGGAAAGGCAGCCAGGCTCAGACTGAGGTGAGTGCTGTCTTAAAGAGGCTCTGTCACCACATTATAAGCGCCCTATCTCCTACATAAGGACATGGGCGCTATAATGTAGGTGACAGTAATGCTTTTTATTTAAAAAAACAATCTATTTTTACCACTTTATTAGCGATTTTAGATTTATGCTAATGAGTTGCTTAAAGAGGCTCTGTCACCAGATTTTGCAACCCCTATCTGCTATTGCAGCAGATAGGCGCTGCAATGTAGATTACAGTAACGTTTTTATTTTTAAAAAACGAGCATTTTTGGCCAAGTTATGACCATTTTTGTAGTTATGCAAATGAAGCTTGCAAAAGTCCAAGTGGGTGTGTTGAAAAGTAAAAGTCCAAGTGGGCGTGTATTATGTGCGTACATCGGGGCGTTTTTAATACTTTTACTAGCTGGGCGCTCTGATGAGAAGTATCATCCACTTCTCTTCACAACGCCCAGCTTCTGGCAGTGCAGACACAGCCGTGTTCTCCAGAGATCACGCTGTGACGTCACTCACAGGTCCTGCATCGTGTCAGACGAGCGAGGACACCGGCACCAGAGGCTACAGTTGATTCTGCAGCAGCATCAGCGTTTGCAGGTAAGTAGCTACATGGACTTACCTGCTAACGCCGATGCTGCTGCAGAATCAACTGAAGCCTCTGGTGCCGGTGTCCTCGCTCGTCTGACACGATGCAGGACCTGTGAGTGACGTCACAGCGTGATCTGGCAGAAGCTGGGCGTTCTGAAGAGAAGTGGATGATACTTCTCATCGGAGCGCCCAGCTAGTAAAAGTATTAAAAACGCCCCGATGTACGCACCTAATACACGCCCACTTGGACTTTTACTTTTAAACACACCCACTTGGACTTTTGCAAGCCTCATTTGCATAACTACAAAAATGGTCATAACTTGGCCAAAAATGCTCGTTTTTTAAAAATAAAAACGTTACTGTAATCTACATTGCAGCGCCTATCTGCTGCAATAGCAGATAGGGGTTGCAAAATCTGGTGACAGAGCCTCTTTAATGCCCAAGTGGGCGTATTTTTACTTTAGACCAAATGGGCGTTGTACAGAGGAGTGTATGACGCTGACCAATCAGTGACCAATCAGGGTCATGCACTTCTCTCCATTCATTTACTCAGCGCATAGGGATCCTACTAGATCCTTATGTGCTGTCATACTAACACATTAACAATACTGAAGTATTTAGACAGTGAATAGACATTCCACGGGATGTCTATTTACAATCTCTGCACTTCTTTACTCTGTCTGTGGTAGTTACAGCAGAGGAAGCGTGATCTCGTTGTAACCTGTCATTTATAGCGAGATCACGCTTCCTCTGCTGTAACTACCACAGACAGAGTAACGAAGTGCAGAGATTGTGAATAGACATCCCATGGAATGTCTATTCACTGTCTAAACACTTCAGTATTGTTAATGTGTTAGTATAAGACAGCACATAAGGATCTAGCAGATCCCTATGCACTGTCTAAATGAATGGAGAGGAGTGCATGATGCTGATTGGTCATAGTCATACACTCCCCTGTACAACGTCCAATTGGTGGTCCACTGGGAGTTTGGCTGTTAGCATGGGGAGATTTTGGCTGCAAGGGGGGATTTTGGCTGTTTGTATTCAGCGAGATGCTTAGACCCCCCTTTGCAAAGGGCTCTATGGGGAGGATTATCTGCAAGAGGGGTGTCTGAGCAACTATGAGTGCTCAGAGCCCGCAGCAGTCAGAGTCAGACCCACACACTTGCAGTATACTTTTTCCCCATAGAGCCCTCAGTCAGATGCTCAGACCCAGGGCCGGTATCAGCACCCGCTGCCCTTTGGGGGGCTCACTCTGCCGCCGGGTGCTTCCTTATGCTGCCATCATGGCTCCTCCAGGAGCAGAATCCCTGGCCAGAGCGTTGCCGACGCTCTTGATGGGTATGTTCACACGCAGTAAGCAAAAACGTCTCAAAATACGGAGCTGATCAGCTCCTGATTTTCAGACGTTTTTTAAGCCACTTGCGATTTTCACGGCCGTTTTTGGATCTTTTTTCGCTAGAGTCAATGAAAAACTGCTCCAAAAACGTCCCAAGAAGTGACCTGCACTTTTTCGCAGCCGTTTTTTTACGCGGAAAAAAACGCTGCGAAAAATGCTCCGTCGGAACAGGACGCCGTTTTCCCAGGCGTTCTGCTTCCGATTTTTCGGCAGTTTTTCGAAAAATGGCCGAAAATAGGCAGTGTGAACATACCCTAAGAGGGAGCCCCAGTGGCGCCATCTACAGGGGGCTGTGTGTGGCATTACCTACAGGGGGCTGTGTGTGGCATTACCTACAGGGGGCTGTGTGTGGCATTACCTACAGGGGGCTGTGTGTGGCATTACCTACAGGGGGCTGTGTGTGGCATTATCTACAGGGGGCTGTGTGTGGCATTACCTACAGGGGGCATTGCATATATGGGCATAAACTGGGGGCCTAACCTCTATATGGGGCATAAACCAGGTCTAATTTTTATATGGGGCACAAACTGGAGGCCGAACTTCTATATGGGGGCACAAACTGCAGCTTTAAGCGAGTTCCCCCGCAAAGGGGCCCACTAAGTCTGTGTTGCCCAAGGACCCACATAAACCTGGAGCCGGCCCTGTGTACACTCCTTAAACCTTATTCACATGAGCACATTTCTCGTCCGTGTGCGGTCTGTTTTAACAACGTAGAGCACACTGACCCATGCAATTCAACGGGTCTATTCACACATCCATTGTGAGAAACTCTCTGCACGTCCCATTCTCATTGGTTCTTTGGGAACCAGATTCTCCTATAAGGCCGGGTTTCACATTTAGCGTAATCGCTGCGGAACATTTAGAAAATCTCATGCCCAGGCTGCGGGGGGGAAAAACACAACGCAGCGAAAAAGTTTATAAATTGACCTGCGGTGCGGATTTTAAATCCGCAGCATGTCAATTTATGCTGCGTTTTCGTTGCTTTTCTGTTGCGGGTTTCACCCATTGAATTCAATAGGGGATGTAAAACTAGTAACAAATAGCCAAGTGTTACGACTTGTGGCGGAAATGCTGGGATTCCGCTGTAAAAATCGCAACTCAGGGAAAACAAAAAGCTTATACTTACCACCTGGGCATCGTCATAGCGACCCTTTTTATTCTTCCAAGCCGGCCTCCTAGGATCACGTTACATCTCACGTGAGTGCTGCAGCGTCATCCCAGGAGACTGGACGACAACAGAGGGACGCGTTGACTACAGCCCGGGGTAAGTATGCAGTTTTTCAAACGGAACATGCAGCGGGTTCTAGGTGGGATACGCTGTGTAGTTTTATGGATGACATGTGTGCTGTCTATTTCTCACGCATCAGTTGCTAAAGAAATGCAGAGAAAAATTTTAAAAAAAGTGAAGCCAGGAAGTGCTTGAAGAGGAGAAACACGGATGAGAAAAACAGATGACAAACGTTAACCACACTGACAGACATATGCATAAAAAAAAAACCCCCGCTTTTTTGACTGACACAAATTGGAAACGCTCGTGTGAATTAGGGTGTGTTCACACAGCTTATTTTCGGCTGTTTTTTGGGACCTAAACTGCCAAAAAATGTAAAAATCTGAAGCAGAACGCCTGCAAACATCTGCCCATTGATTTCAATGGGAAAAATGGCGCTGTTCCGATTGGCGGTTTTTTACGCGGCCTCTCAAAAACGCCCACGTAAAAAAATGGCCGAAAAAAAGAAGTGCATGTCACTTCTTGAGCTGGTTTTGAAGCCAGATTTCACTGACTCTATAGAAAAACAGCTCCAAAAACGGCCTTAAAAAACTCGAGTTGCTAAAAAAATGACTAAAAATCAGTAGCTGTTTTTCCTTGAAAGCAGCTCTGTATTTTCAGACGTTTTTTTTAGCAAGCGTGTGCACATACCCTAAAGACTGAAGGTATGTTCACACGCTAAACAGAAAATGGCTGTAAAATACGGAGCGGTTCTCAAGGGAAAACAGCCTCTGATTTTCAGCCGTTTAAGCATCAATCGTTTTGTGATGCATTTTTTGGAGCGGTTTTTCTATTGACACAATGAAAAACAGCTCAAGAAGTGACATGCACCTTTTAGGGAGAGTTTTTTCAAATGGCCACTTAAAAAAAAAAACCCGGTCTGAACGAAACACCGTTTTTCCCATTGAAATCAATAAGTAGATGTTTGTGGGCTATCAGCTTCTGTATTTTCAGCAGTTTTTTTGGGCGTATATGGCACGAAAAACAGCTGAAAATAAGCTGTGTAAACATAACCTTAGAATGAGCCATTTTAAAGCTGGAACCAGTACAGAGTAGAAATCTTCTATAACCACCGACAGGACTTACAAGTAAGGCCTCCCACACACACGAGCGTGTTCTGTCCGTGATATACGGACCGTATGTCAGCAGTATTTCCCGGACCGAACACAGTGCAGGGAGCCTGTAGGAGGAACTACCGCGGTTAGCACACAATGAACAAGACACACTTTCTGGTTGAGCAACTTCTTTACTGCGGAGAGCAATCAACAATAACTTCTTCTCTATGGAGCAGACAGGAAGCCTGAGGTTGAGGACTTCGATCCCGCTGGAAGTCCCCCGGAGAGAGGTTGTGCCTGACCCCACGTTGCCGGCTTGGCTAAGGAAACGCCGCTGTCAGTCACGGCGGGAGCTACCCGCTACTGACAGCCTACCCTAGGGTAAGAGTCACACTCTCGGCCCACAGGTCGCGTCGTGGGAACCAGCGACTAACGTACCTACTAGCACCGTCACGGGTCCTTGCGGAGCTATCCGCTACCTTTCATGACTGACAAACCCTCTCTCTCCTCAGTCGGTGGTCCGAACGGTGGACCCCCTAGGACGCAACTGAACTGGCGGGCTGACGCTACAAGTTACACGAAGTCCAGCTAATAGTCCAACAAAGTCCCGTCAACCCGACCGTTCCTTCTATCTGCTCCCGCTCCAACAAGCTTCATAAATAACAGTTCGATGCAAGGTTACACGCGGTGCTCATAAATAACAGTTCCATGCAGTGTTACATGCGGTGTTCATAAATAACAGTTCCATGCAGTGTTACATGCGGTGCTCATAAATAACAGTTCCATGCAGTGTTACACGCGGTGCTCATAAATAACAGTTCCATGCAGTGTTCTAGGCCTAATTCAGGCTCCAACAGCCGAAGTTAGTGTAAGGATAGTCTTTCAAGTACTTAGTAACCGAGGTAGGCGCGGACCGTACTACGCGTGGAGCGTCAGGTAGTACTGCGGCTATGGGACTTTGCCTGGGGAGGTCTGAGGGTCCTAATGGTTACGTGTGTATGGCTGGTACCTGTAGTGGATGCTGAGGCTCCACTCCACTCTCCTGTTCAGGCCGTTCTTCCTTGGGTACACTCCTGCCAGTCCGGTCCTCTGTAGGGAGGCACATTCCTCCTCCCAATCCCCTCCTGCTGACACACCGCGGATCCTCTTTCCTGCAGCTGCACTTCCAGCAGCCTCTGTCGCCTCTCCTCTTCTCTCCCTCAGACTCGGCTCCTCTTCACCCACACTCTCTCCCTCCTCCTTCCTCCTATTTCGCGCCACACACCGCTCCGCCCCTCTTGCTTCCCGCGCCTCCTCTCACTTCTCCCGCCGCGCGAGAGTCCGCCCTCCTCCTTCTTCGGCGCAGGCGTCATGGCTGGCGGCAGGGTGGCCGTTGCCATGACGCCCGAGACGCTCCTTCGTCCGGAGCTGCGGCCGCTCCAGCCGCCCGACAACTTGGCCCTACTGTCCTCCGGAGAGAGGTAAGAAGGGACGCACCCTTACAAGCCGGGCTCCTAACATCATGGTTATGGCGCTAGGAGTCCCTTCCCCGATGCGGGAAAACGGTCCCGTACTGTAATCATGTTTTCAGTACGAGACAGTAGTTCCGTGGGGAGGCAATGACATTGCCGGAGGCTCCGCTAGCAGCTGCTATAGCGCGACGCCACTGAAGGGGCTACTCCTACAAAAGACATACATCCCCTATCCACAGTATAGGGGATACATGTGTGATCGCTGGGACGCCGCTGGGACCGAAAGTCCCCCAAAGTTCTCCATGACAAACCTCGGACTTCCGGGGGCTGTCTGCAGCTCCATAGAAATTACTTGCGCACCGATCACGCTTGTGCGTATGCGTGACCAGCGCTCCTTTAATTTTTATTGAACTGCGCAGACGCCGGAAGTCCAAGGTTTGTCATGAAAAACTTGGGGGGACTTTCGGTCCCCCATTCTCCTTATCGCTGCCAGCGATCACACATGTATCCCCTATCCTGTGGATAGGGGATGCATGTCTTTTGTAGGACAAACTATAGGCCGTTTTTTTTTGGGGGGGGGGGGTCTGTATGGCGTTATCTACAGGGGGTGGTTCTGTATGGCGTTATCTACAGGGGGGATTTGGGGTTGTATGGCATTATCTACAGGGGGGGCTGTATGGCATTATCTACAGGGGGGGGCTGTATGGCATTATCTACAGGGGGGGCTGTATGGCATTATCTAGAGGGGGGGCTGTATGGCATTATCTACAGGGAGCTGTGTATGGCGCCATCTATAGGGGGGCGCTGTGTGGTGGAATCTATAGGGAGGCACTATCTCAAGGGGGGGGTTGTGTGATACCCAGCGGAGTGGGGCCCCAGTCAAAAGTTTGCTATGGGGCCCAGTCTTTCCTAGTTACGCCCCTGAGTGACACCTAGCGTCATAGAGAACTATGATGCGAGGAGCCCATCTCCCTGCGCTGCGACATGCGGACCGTATATCACGGACCAAACACGCTTGTGTGAATCCGGCCTAAGGGCCCTTTAACACTGGCCAAGTATCAGGCAAACAAGCGTGTGTAAACAGGACAAGGATCAGCCGATGAACGAGCAAACGCTCATTCAACGGCTGATATTTTTGGCATTTAAAACGATACAATTATCGTCAGCAGCACATTTCCATGTGTAACCAGGGAGACGTGCTGCCGACAAGATAGAAATGTATGGGGACGAGCGATCGTAGTAACGAGCGCTCGTCCCCATACATAGCTCCTTGTGAAAGGAGCAAACGAGCGCCGATCAACAAACTGTCTCGTTGATCAGTGACCGTGAGTTTCACGCAATGGAAACACACTGCATGTCAGAATGGCCCCACTGAATTGCATAGGTCCGTGACACGGCCGTTGCTTTAACGGCCGTCGCACGGACCTATGCAACGTTCGTGTGAATAAGGCCTTGCAATCACTAATACGCGACAACCCTGGGGGCCTTTATTAGACTTATGGCCGTTTTACACTGGCAAATTATCGGGCAAATTCTTGTTCACAGAACGCTCGTTGCCGATAATTGCCTAGTTTAAACAGGGCAGTGATCAGCAGATGAATGAGCAAACGATCGTTGATCGTATAGTTTTAAAAATTAAAAAATATTTTCATGATAATAATGTATGGGGACGAGCGATCGTAGTAACGAGCGCTCGTCCCCATACATAGCACCTTGTAAAAGGAGCAAACGAGCACCGATCAAGGAGCCGTCTTGTTGATCAGAACTCGTGTACACGGCCCAGGACAGGCCGTGTAAGATGACCTTTAGGGCGGATTTACACGAACGTGATTTACGTCCGTGCAACCCGCGTGATTTTCACGCGTGTCGCACGGACCTATGCAAGTCTATGGGGCAGTGCAGACTGTCCGTGAGTTTTGCGCAGCATGAGTCCGCTGCGTAAAACTCACGACAGGTTCTATATTTTGGCGTTTTTCGCGCACCACGCACCCATTGAAGTCAATGGGTGCGTGAAAATCACGCGCACCACACGGAAGCACTTCCGTGGGACGCTCGTTATTCGCGTAACAGCAGTAAAAAAATGAATGTAAACAGAAAAGCACCACGTGCTTTTCGGTTTACAAACATCCAAACGGAGTGTCATAATGATGGCGGCTGCGTGAAAAGCACGCAGCCGCGCACCATATGAACATGACACACGGAG
This sequence comes from Rhinoderma darwinii, assembly GCF_050947455.1. Taxonomy (NCBI): domain Eukaryota; kingdom Metazoa; phylum Chordata; class Amphibia; order Anura; family Rhinodermatidae; genus Rhinoderma; species Rhinoderma darwinii. The sequence continues at coordinate 127,514,058 of NC_134692.1, forward strand.
CTGTTTTTGCGCACGCAAATCGCAGCGTTTTTTGCATGCGCAAAACCCACACGTTCGTGTAAATCCGCCCTTAGTCTGGGTGGACAACAGACGCAAAGATAAAGTCACAATCTGCCAAACTTGGACGTGATAGTTTACAAGTGGAGCCCTCAAAAAAGGTGTCCATAGCCCTTAAAGGGGAATGCACTTTAGTTGAGCAAAACACACGAGGGAAAAAAATTAAAATAAAGACACTTTAATATATAACTTGGTTCTAAATATGTTTGAGATTGTACAATATATGGAGATTAGCAGCAGCTTTTCCGAGTTGACCGCCGCCTCATAAGATGGGACACTTTCAAGCCTTGCCAATTTCCAGATCTCTTGCAAGTTCCCTAGACACGTGCTGAATAAAATGGAATATTTGAATTGATCAGCACAAAGAAACCAGAGCTGTGTTCCTTATCTACTGCCTGTTTACAGGAATAAAAATCCCCCAGAACCTCTAAGGGTATGTTCACGCGCAGTAGCAAAATACATCTGAAATCACAGCGCGGTTTTCGCCTGAAAACAGCTCCTGATTTTAAGAAGTTTTTGTAATTACTCGTGTTTTTCGCGGCGTATTTTACGGCCGTTATTGGAGCTGTTTTTCAATGGAGTCAATGAAAAATGGCTCCAAAAACGTCCCAAGAAGTGACATGCACTTCTTTGACGCGGGCGTCTTTTTACGCGCCATCTTTTGACAGCGACATGTAAAATAACACCTCATGGGAACAGAACATCGTAAAACCCATTGAAAGCAGTGGGCAGACGTTTGTAGGCGTACTGGAGCAGTTTTTTCAGGCGTAATTCGAGGCATAAAATGCCCGAATTACGTCTGAAAACAGTGAGTTTGAACATACCCTTAGGCCTCATTTACACGAGCATAATATACGCGCGTGCTTTTCACGCGTGTCGTACGCACCTATATTACTCTATGGGGCAGTGCAGACAATGCGTGAATTTTGCGCAGCGCGAGTGCGTTGCGTAAAACTTACGACATGTTCTATAATCGTGCGTTTTTCGCGCATCACGCACCCATTGAAGTCAATGGGTGCGTGAAAACCACGCAGGTCGCACGGAGGCACTTCCGTGCGAACTGCGTGATTCGCGCAAGAGCTGTCAAACTCTGAATGTAAACAGAAAAGCACCACGTGCTTTTCCGTTTACTAACATCCAAACGGAGTGTCTTAGAGATGAGCAAACCGTCCGAACCGAACTTCACCAGGTTCGGCCGAACTCGTTTTGACCGAACCCGGCAAAAAATGTTCCGGTACGCGACGTCAGGAGACAGTCACTGTCCAGGGTGCTGAAAGAGTTAAACTGGTTCAGCACCCTGGACAGTGACTTCCGATCACAATATACATGAACGTGTAAAAAAAAAAAAAAAAAAGAAGAAGTTCTGACTTACCGATAACTCCCGGCTTCTTCCTCCAGTCTGACCTCCCGGGATGACAATTCAGTCCAAGTGACAGCTGCAGCCAATCACAGGCCAAGCACAGGCTGCAGCCAATCACAGGCTGCAGCGGTCACATGGACTGCCGCGTAATCCAGGGAGGTGGGGCCGGATGACGAGAGGGACGCGTCACCAAGGCAACGGCCGGGAGACCGGACTGGAGGAAGCAGGAAGTTCTTGGTAAGTATGAACGTCTTTTTTTTATTCACAGGTTGGTGTATATTGTGATCGGAATTCGCTGTCGAGGGTGCTGAAAGAGTTACTGCCGATCAGTTAACTCTTTCAGCACCCTGGACAGTGACTGACGTCGACTAGCCTCATCTCTATGATGGCGGCTGCGCGAAAATCACGCAGCCGCGCATCATACACTGATGACACACGGAGCGGTCAAGTGCCTTTTGCCCAACCGCTCGTGTAAATGAGACCTAATAGCGACACTTATCCTCTCTTGTCCACAAAAAGAGTTAATATTCCTTTTAAAGGCTCTGGCTACGGATATTTCTTACAGCCAGTTATAGAAGACCACACACATTGGATGAAAGTCACAGTTTCAGTGGGACTGGATCGACTGCTCTGCCGTTAGGCAAGGGAAGGATCGGGCATAATGGACTTCCATGCATGTAAATTAGGTACACGCAGATTCCAATGAGGAAAAAAAAAAAAAAAAAAAAAAGTCAGAATCAGTGTGAAAATGTAGTTGTATGAACAGGGCTTTAGGCCCTGTTCACAGTTTTTTGGCGAGTTCGACGCGGAAAGCGCCAAAAAACGTCCGAACACACCTCCCATTGAGATGTTTTTTTTACCCGCGAGCAGAAGAAAAACACTTGCAGGAAAAAAAAGCGACACGTTGAGGTGTTTTCTGCCTCAAATACCCCATTGAAGCCAATGGGAGACGGTAAAATAAGGCCACGAATGGCTGTGGTTCTTTTTACAAAAAAGTGCTTGCGTTTTTTTCCTTTGCCTGTGTAAGAGCTAAAAAAAAGCGGCAAAAAACACGTGTTGGTGCAAAACCAGAGCTGATTTTTCCAGGCAGAATTTTGTGCCTGCATTTAACTCAGTGTGAACTAGGCCTTAGGCCTAATTCACACGAGCGTGTTCGGTCCGTGATATACGGTCCATGTGTCGTACTGAAAACCTGATTACAGTACGGGACAGTTGCCCCGCAGCGAGGCAGTGACACCTAGCTTCATAGATAACTATGATGCTAGGAGCCCGGCTCCCTGCAGTGGGTTTGGTCCGGGAAATCACGGACCGAACACGCTCGTCTGAATTAGGCCTTAGGGTATATTCAGACGTTGCAGTTGAGGTGCAGTTTTTTTACAGCCATTTGATGCAAGCACATTGAAAAACACATTTCTTGCCGTTTGAATTGAACCACACCGTCTAATTATATCCTTATAAAAATTGTGCCAGATATAAGGTTACTCTTCTCCCCAGCCTATGACTCCGGTGATATTGGGATGATCCATCGCACGCAGTATTATGGAGGCACTGTCCTGCAGAGGCATTGCTTCTGGGGGAGAATACGGTGTTGCATGAACTGCCTATGGGTCTGTAACATGGAACCATCTAGACCCTGTGTGCCACTATACAGGGTCCGAGTACACAGCTTTGCATGAGACATACAACAGCTGGGTGAAGACCCGAGTGGGAGATTTAATTGTGGTCATATTAACTGCCACCTAACTTTTTCATAAAAAGACGACAACTTTAACAGGAGATCATGACTCCGACTTCTATTCACTGATACTTGTGGGTAGAGTTCCTTAATGAATCAGTAATGCCTTGCAGGAACAGAACTGTTACCTGTGAGGAGGACCATTGGGTATTACATCAATTTATTAACTTGTTTCCAAGTCAACAAAGTAACTATAAAGGAAATAAATTATGTGTAATAAACAGAAATAAATAACATTTGTTGTTTCCTTCCAGTAAATATTTTATTTTATTTTTAAAATCGCTCTTCGAGGATCTGGTTGATGCAAGGACAAATGCACAATTATACGGAGATACTGGCTCCACAGGGATACAGCAAATTGCACTAGTCCAAAAACAATTTTATGTGCTGTTCTAAATGTTAATTGTTTTCTTATAGCCGGAGAATTGTGACATTTGAAATCTTACAAATGCAATTTTAGCAGCTCATAAATCTGAGAAATTCACTTTTCTCTGTCACTGGATGTGTGAAAGAACAAAACTCGTATGTGGACTTTATTTTTTTCCAGGTTCGCCTACCGTGGAAATTAAACATTGAAAAATGACCGGGTTTATTTCAAAACCAGAATATTGATAGTGCAGATGGCTTCCTATTTTTATACAGAAATGCAGATAGAGAAGCCGCAATTATTTTGTCTAGGTTTATTTTTAAATAGCTGATAAAATAAGATACAATTATATATATTAAAAAAATTAAAGTAGCAAGTAATCCTAGTCATTTCTGTAATTACAAGCAGCATTTATAATATTACTGCATTATGCAATAACATAGATCAGGAGAAAATAAAGTGGATATTTTTAAAAAGCAGTTGTCCATAGCAACCAATCCGATTTTAGCTCTTATTTCTCAGAGAGCCTTTAAATGAAGTTATCCGACTGGTTGCTATTGGCAACTGCTCCACTTTTTCCCTGCACCAATTTTGATAAATCTCCCCATTAGGTTTGGATATAAAATGATTTCATAACAGGGGCTACATTTATATTTTATCATTTTGGATTTGGACACAAAAACATTTTGCCATGTAAGAAAAGCTAATTTTGTCAAATTTGAGGGGGGGGGGGTGGGAAGCATGCAGCACTATTTTCCTCCATGAAGATGACAGATACCTCAGCGGAAGCAGATGGACCCCATTGTAAATCGATGTGGTCTGTCGGGCACCACGGGTGTGGCTGTGATGTGGACGAAAACCAAGCCAGACAGTTTGCCATATGTATGCATGACTGGAGCCAGAGTTCCATGGTGAATACCTCTGTGGCAGATGTGAGCATGTTGTTCACCTGGAAGCTCGCATTAGAGATCTGGAGGAGCAAAAGCCAAACACTGAGGGCGATAGACAATCTTGAGCGGAGCATGCTGCTCACTGAGTAAGCAGTTAGTGGGGTAGAAATGGAGGGTGAAGACATGGATTAGCAGGATCAGGCAAGTAGCTGGGTTAATGTAGTTAGGGGCAGTAGAAAGGGGACCAAGAAAAGGAAGGTCAATCCGGTTTCTATTATTCCAAGCAAAATTGCCAAGTTGGGTGATGATGCGAGGTTGTCGGTCTCAGAAATGGCAGCCCTAGTGGATACTGATCTCCCTAACAGCCAGGAGAACAGCCCAGCTAGTAGTCGGCGAGATGGTAATTCAGGTAAGGCAAGACAATTAGTAGTTGTAGGGGAGTCTATAATCAGGAAGACTGATGGAATAATTTGTCGCCAGGACCGCCTCAACCGAATGGTTTGCTGTATCCCTGGTGCCAGGGTCTGGCATGTGCATAAATTACTGGGAGGGGCTGGTGATGATCCACGTGGGTACCAGGGATAGAATAAATGGTACGTGGAGGAGCGTTAAGAATAATTTTAAAGAACTAGGCTACAAGCTGAAGGAAAGGACCTCCAAGGTAGTATTCTCAGGAATATTGCCTGTGCCATGCGCATCACAGGAAAGACAGCGGGAGCTCAGGGAGTTAAATGCATGGCTGAAGTCTTGGTGTAGAGGAAAAGGCTTTGGGTTCCCAGAGCACTGGGCTGACTTTTCATTGGGGTATAAACTGTATTCTGCAGATGATTTGCACCTAAATGGAAGGGGGTCCGCTGTGCTGGAGGAGAGAATTCTAGCTGGGGTGGCGGAGCATTTAAACTGGGGCTGAGGAGGAAGGTCAATGTAGAAAATTAAGGGGTAGTCAGGTTAGAGAGGGGTCAGACTATATTGCGGGGGGGGATAGAACGTAGGGAGAGGACTAGACAACAGGATAAGGAGATCCTTTTGTTCCAAAACCGCAATGAAAATAAAAATGCCCAAATAATCACATTTCTGATACAAAACATGGCAATTTGAAATGCTTATTCAGACGAACGTATAATACGTCCATGCGACGCACGTGATTTTTACGCGCGTCGCATGGACCTATGTTAGTCAATGGGGCCGTTCAGACGGTCAGTGATTTTCACGCAGCGTATGTCTGCTGCGTAAAACTCACGACAGGTCCTATATTTGCCCGTTTTTCACGCATCACGCACCCATTGAAGTCAATGGGTGCGTGAAAACCGCGCACGGCACACGGATGCACTTCCATGTGCCGCGCCTGATGCGCGCTACAGTGGTCAAAATTATTAATGAAAATAGAAAAGCACCACGTGCTTTTCTGTTTACAAACATAAAAACAAAGTGTCATAATGATGGCGGCTGCGTGAAAATCACGCAGCCACGCATCATATGCTGATGATACGGAGCTTTTGCAGACCTTTTGCATGAGCAAAACGTCGCTTTTTTTGCACACGCAAAACGCACACGCTCGTGTGAATCCGGCCTTAAAGTGTATATTCACAAATGGCAGAAGTCTAGCAAGAAAAATGGGTGAGCTAAAGGCCTTGGTACTGGAGGAACATATAGATATAGTTGGTGTTGCGGAACCATGGCCAGACTTCACATGACTGGACTGTAAATCTACAGGGTTTTACACGGTTTTCGGAAAGACAGGAAAAATAAGACAGGTGGTGGTGTATGTATGTGAGAAGTGATATGAAGGCCGTGGTGTTTGTCTGTATGTGAGAAGTGATATGAAGGAGAGTGTGAAAGACACAATGGTGGGTGAAGACTGTGAGGAGGTTGAAACCTTGTGGGTGGAATTACAAAGGGAGGTAAACACTGAAAAAAATTACTTTTGGTGTAATCTATAGACCCCCCCAATATAACTGCGGAGATGGAAGGTCAGCTATATAAACAGATAGAGCAGGCTGCACAGGCGAGATGGGAGATTTTAATTACAGGGATAATAATTGGTGTCATGGTTCGGCTTCAACTGCAAAGGGGAGACATTTCCTCAACCTGTCGCAGGAAAATTTTATGGGCCAGTTTGTGGAAGACCCGACTAGAGGTGAAGCCCTGTTGGATTTGGTAATTTCTAGGGGTTGACACCAGAGACGGTGACGGTCATGATGGGTAAGAGTCCCTCTTCAGCATAGGAAATTCTCTTCAGTATACAGGTTTCTCTACCTTGGTAAACCTATAGAGTAAGAAAGTTTTGGCTAATAACACAGGCATTACCCTGTCTTTACCATGTGATATATGTTTTTACTTGGTAAATTGTGCTATATATGTCCTTTCTATTTATATTATCAGTGTTTTCTTCCTTGGCTCGATCCATGAGTATTGATTTACCATCTATTTATTTACTGCTGAACAGGTTCTCTTGCCGTTCTCATGCTTTAGAGTATATACATTATATAACTGCTATGTGCTGTTAAATCACTATTTTTGGGATTATACTGTGTCACCTACTACCTATGCGATTGTAGTTAATATATCTATTTAATCTGGTTGTCTTTCCGCACTGTGGAAATCATCTCTGCTTTTAATATATGTGTTATTTTTTATTTAATTCAATAAAGTTACTTTGTTTTAATACTACTTTGGTGTGTCAGACTCCAAACTTTAGGTTTTGCTATTAATCAGCGGGTTCCACCGTTACTACCATGCTAAAACCCCTGTAGATACTATACATTTAAGTCAAATATATGACTATAACAAATGAATTTGGGGAGATTTGCCTGTGGTGTTCTTCATTTAGGTATATTTCTAATAATGCAGATCTTGTTGGGAATGTTAATGTTCGTGAAAACCTCGGTAACAGTGATTACAATATAGTTATATTTTACCTATACTGTAAAAAAACAGACACAGGCTGGAAGGGCAAAAACACTTAATTTTAAGAAGGCCAATATAGACTAGGAAGAACTAACATCAAATAATGGGACAAATGATAAATGGGAGATCTTAAAATCCACTTTGTATAATTATGGTGCAAAATTTATTCCTATAAGGTAACAAGTATAAACGACTAAAATGAAACCCCACATGGCTTACACCTTATGTAAGAAGGGCAATACATGACAAAAAAAGGGCATTTGAAAAATACAAATCTGAGGGTACAGCTGTAGCCCTTGTAAATTCTAAAGAGCATAAAGGGGCTTTCCCACGAGGGACATTTATGACAAACAGAGGATGTCATAAAGGTCATATACACTACCGTTCAAAAGTTTGGGGTTACCCAGACAATTTTGTGTTTTCCATGAAAACACACTTGTATTTATCAAATGAGTTGCAAAATGACTAGAAAATATAGTCAAGACATTGACAAGGTTAGAAATAATGATTATTTGAAATAATAATTTTCTCTTTCAAACTTTGCTTTCGTCAAAGAATGCTCCATTTGCAGCAATTCCAGCATTGCAGACTTTTAGCATTCTAGCTGTTAATTTGCTGAGGTAATCGGGAGAAATTTCACCCCATGCTTCCAGAAGCCCCTCCCACAAGTTGGATTGGCTTGATGGGCTCTTCTTGCGTACCATACGGTGAAGCTGCTCCCACAACAGCTCTATGGGGTTGAGATCTGGTGACTGCGCTGGCCACTCCATTACAGATAGAATACCAGCTGCCTGCTTCTTCCCTAAATAGTTCTTGCATAATTTGGAGGTGTGCTTTGGGTCATTATCCGGTTGTAGGATGAAATTGGCTCCAATCAAGCGCTGTCCACAGGCTATGGCATGGCGTTGCAAAATGGAGTGATAGCCTTCCTTATTCAAAATCCCTTTTACCTTGTACAAATCTCCAACTTTACCAGCACCAAAGCAACCCCAGACCATCACATTACCTCCACCATGCTTGACAGATGGCATCAGGCACTCTTCCAGCATCTTTTCAGTTGTTCTGTGTCTCACAAATGTTCTTCTGTGTGATCCAAACACCTCAAACTTCGATTCGTCTGTCCATAACACTTTTTTCCAATCTTCCTCTGTCCAATGTCTGTGTGCTTTTGCCCATATTAATCTTTTCCTTTTATTAGCCAGTCTCAGATATGGCTTTTTCTTTGCCACTCCGCCCTGAAGGCCAGCATCCCGGAGTCGCCTCTTCACTGTAGACGTTGAACTGGCGTTTTGCGGGTACTATTTAATGAAGCTGCCAGTTGAGGACCTGTGAGGCGTCTATTTCTCAAACTAGAGACTCTAATGTACTTGTCTTGTTGCTCAGTTGTGCAGCGGGGCCTCCCACTTCTCTTTCTACTCTGGTTAGAGCCTGTTTGTGCTGTCCTCTGAAGGGAGTAGTACACACCATTGTAGGAAATCTTCAGTTTCTTGGCAATTTCTCGCATGGAATAGCCTTCATTTCTAAGAACAAGAATAGACTGTCGAGTTTCGCATGAAAGCTCTCTTTTTCTAGCCATTTGGAGAGTTTAATCAAACCCACAAATGTAATGCTCCAGATTCTCAACTAGCTCAAAGGAAGGTCAGTTTTATAGCTCCTCTAAACAGCAAAACTGTTTACAGCGGTGGTAACAATTGCACAAGGGTTTTCAAGTGTTTTCTAATCATCCATTAGCCTTCTAACACAGTTAGCAAACACAATGTATTATTAGAACACTGGAGTGATGGTTGCTGGAAATGGGCCTCTATACACCTATGTAGATATTGCATTAAAAACCAGACGTTTGCAGCTAGAATAGTCATTTAGCACATTAACAATGTATAGAGTGTACTTCTGATTAATTTAATGTTATCTTCATTGAAAAAAAAAAAACTGTGCTTTTCTTTCAAAAATAAGGAAATTTCTAAGTGACCCTAAACTTTTGAACGTTAGTGTAGATGCGGGTCCCACCTCTGGGACCCGCACCCATCTAGAATGGGGCCCCCTAAACCCCGTTCTAGCTTTGTCTGCTATCACTGACTCCCGGCCACTTCCTTACTTTATGGTCGGGAGTTACAAAGACAGCGTAGCTCACCAAGCTACGCTGTTTCCGTAACTACCATTCAGGTCTATGGGGCTTATGAAAATAGCGTAGCTCAGCGAGCTACGCGGTTTTCACCTTCATGGTCAGAAATCAGCTGACACAAAGGGGTAAAACGGGGTTTAGGGGCCCCATTTTAGAGATAGGTGCGGGCCCCAAGGTGGGACCCACATCTATCTGACATTTATGACAAATCCTATGGATATGCCATAAATGTCCCTCGTGGGAAACCCCCTTTAATAAAATCTGCAAAAAAGTTATTAAATCACCAAAAATACAAAATGAAAGGCAGATGGCCAGGGATAGTAAAACAAATCTCCAAAAATGCTTAAAGTATGTAAATGAAAAAAAGTCAAGGTCTGAACATGTAGGATCCCTAAATAATGGTAATAGGGAGTTGATCACAGGGGATCAAGAGAAGGCAGAGTTACTAAATGGATTCTTCCGCTCTGTATATACAACAGAGGAAAGAGCAGCTGATGTAGCGGCTGCCAGTGCTGTTAATATATCAGTTGTTATACTGAATTGGCTGAATGTAGATATGGTCTAATCGAAGCTAAATAAAATAAATGTGCACAAGGCCCAGGGACCAGATGGGTTACACCCTAGAGTTCTTAAAGAGCTTAGTTCAGTTATTTCTGTCCCCCTCTTCATAATATTCAGAGATTCTCTAGTGACTGGTATAGTGCCAAGGGACTGGCGCAGGGCAAATGTGGTGCCTATTTTCAAAAAGGGCTCTAGGTACCTATAGATCAGTAAGCTTAACATCCATTGTGGGGAAAATATTTGAGGGGCCATTGAGGGACTATATACAGGATTATGTGACAAAACATAGTATTATTAGTGACAGCTAGCACGGTTTTACTAAGGACAGAAGTTGCTAAACCAACCTGATCTGTTTTTATGAAGAGGTGAGCAGAAGTCTAGACAGAGGGCCCGCTGTGGACATAGTGTTTTTGGACTTTGCAAAGGCATTTGACACTGTCCCTCATAGACGTCTAATGGGTAAATTAAGGACTATAGGTTTAGAAAGTAGAGTTTGTAATTGGATTGAGAATTGGCTCAAGGACCGTATCCAGAGAGTTGTGGTCAATGATTCCTACTCTGAATGTTCCCCGATTATAAGTGGTGTACCCCAGGGTTCAGTACTGGGACCACTATTATTCAACTTATTTATTAGTGATATAGAGGATGGGATTAATAGCAATATTTCTATTTTTGCAAATGACACCAAGCTATGTAGTAATGTTCAGTCTATGGAAGATGTTCAAAAATCGCAAGCTGATTTGGACACACTTATTGGGGAGTTCACACAGAGTTTGACGAGTTTTTTGACGCGGAAACCGTGCCGCAAAATGCGCCAAAAAACAGCCGAAAATGCCGCCTATTGATTTCAATGGGAGGTGGAGGCATCTTTTTCCCACGAGTGGAAAAACTGGCTCGTGGGAAAAAGAAGGGACATGCCCTATCTTCGGGCGTTTACACCTCTGACCTCCCATTGACATCAATGGGATGCAGAGAAAGCGTATTTCACAGTGTTTTATGCCCGCTGCGCTAAATGGCCGCTGGCGAAAAACGCAGCGAAAATCGGCATGCAGGCAGATGAAAATTTGCCTCAAAATTCAGTTTTCTGCAAAAAACTCAGTGTGAACTAGCTCTAAGGGTATGTTCACACGCAGTGTTTTCAGCCATATTTTGAAGCATTTACGCCTCGAAAAACGCAAGCTGAACGCCTACAAACATCTGCCCATTGAAATAAATGGTAAAAACAGCATTTAGTTCATACGGGGCGTCTTTTTACGCCACGGTTTTAAAAAACGGAGTGTAAAAAGAAGTGCATGCACTTCTTGAGGTGTTTTTTGGAGCTGATTTTCCATTGAACACTATGAAAAACGCCTCAAAAGAAGCCTGGAAAGAAGCTCCAAATTAAAAGAAGCTTAATTTTCAGCTTCAAGAACGCCTGAAAATCAGTGGCTGTTTTCTCTGAAAACAGCTCCGCATTTTCAGACTTTTTTTGTTAAGCGTGTGAACATACCCTTAGGGTATGTGCACACGATGAGTGGCTTTTACGTCTGAAAAGACAGACTGTTTTCAGGAGACAAAAGCTGCCTCGTTTCAGACGTAAAAGCTCCTCGCATTATGCGAGGCGTCTGTGACGCTCGTAAATCTTGAGCTGTTCTTCATTGACTTCAATGAAGAACAGCTCAAATTACGTTGCAAAGAAGTGCCCTGCACTTCTTTGCCGAGGCAGTCAATTTACACGTCGTCGTTTGACAGCTGTCCAACGACGACGCGTAAATGACAGGTCGTCGGCAAACCCATTCAAATGAATGGGCAGATGTTTGCCGACGTATCGTAGCCCTATTTTCAGGCGTAAATCGAGGCATAATACGCCTCGTTTACGTCTGAAAATAGGTCGTGTGAACCCAGCCTAAGTGTTTGGGCATCCACTTGGCAAATGAGGTTTAATGTAAAGCATCTGGGTACGAACAACCTGCATGCATCATATGTCCTAGGGGGAGCTACACTGGGGGAGTCACTTGTTGAGAAGGATCTGGGTGTACTTGTAGATCATAAACTAAATAACAGCATGCAATGTCAATCAGCTGCTTCAAAGGCCAGCAGGATATTGTCGTGTATTAAAAGAGGCATGGACTCGCGGGACAGGGATGTAATATTACCACTTTACAAATTAGTGAGGCCTCATCAAGAATATGCAGTTCAGTTCTGGGCTCAAGTTCATAGAAAGGATGCCCTGGAGTTGGAAAAAATACAAAGAAGAGCAACGAAGCTAATAAGGGGCATGGAGAATCTAAGTGATGAGGAAAGATTAAAAGAAATAAACCTATTTAGCCTTGAAAAAAGATGACTAAGGGGGGACATGATTAACTTATATAAATGGTACATGCAAAAAATATGGTGAAATCCTGTTGCATGTAAAACCCCCTAAAAAAAATAAATAGGGGGCACTCCCTCCGTCTGGAGAAAAAAAGGTTCAACCTGCAGAGGCGACAAGCCTTCTTTACTGTGAGAACTGTGAATCTATGGAATAGCCGACCGCAGGAGCCGTCACAGCAGGGACAGGAGATGGCTTTAAAAAAGGCAAAGATAATTTCCTAGAACAAAAAAATATCTGGTCCTATGTCAATGTGTAGAAATTTTTACCTTCCCTTTTCCCATCCTTTGGTTGAATTTGATGGACATGTGTCCTTTTTCAACCGTACTAACTATGTAAGGTGGTAGATCAGCCCCAGGTATATCACTGATTTATTCCAGGGTTGACTTAAAGAGGCTCTGTCACCAGATTTTGCAACCCCCATCTGCTATTGCAGCAGATCGGCACTGCAATGTAGATTACAGTAACGTTTTTATTTTTAAAAAACGAGCATTTTTGGCCAAGTTATGACCATTTTTGTATTTATGCAAATGAGGCTTGCAAAAGTACAACTGGGCGTGTTGAAAAGTAAAAGTACAACTGGGCGTGTATTATGTGCGTACATCGGGGCGTTTTTACTACTTTTACTAGCTGGGCGTTCTGACGAGAAGTATCATCCACTTCTCTTCAGAACGCCCAGCTTCTGGCAGTGCAGACACAGCCGTGTTCTCCAGAGATCACGCTGTGACGTCACTCACAGGTCCTGCATCGTGTCAGACGAGCGAGGACACATCGGCACCAGAGCCTACAGTTGATTCTGCAGCAGCACGACTTACCTGCAAACGCTGATGCTGCTGCAGAATCAACTGTAGCCTCTGGTGCCGATGTGTCCTCGCTCGTCTGACACGATGCAGGACCTGTGAGTGACGTCACAGCGTGATCTGGCAGAAGCTGGGCGTTCTGAAGAGAAGTGGATGATACTTCTCGTCAGAACGCCCAGCTAGTAAAAGTAGTAAACACGCCCCGATGTACGCACATAATACACGGCCACTTGTACTTTTCAACACGCCCAGTTGTACTTTTGCAAGCCTCATTTGCATAAATACAAAAATGGTCATAACTTGGCCAAAAATGCTCGTTTTTTAAAAATAAAAACGTTACTGTAATCTACATTGCAGCGCCGATCTGCTGCAATAGGAGATAGGGGTTGCAAAATCTGGTGACAGAGCCTCTTTAAATGCCAATTTCCAAACGAAAAAAATGAAACCAATTTCCTAACAATAAATAATTAACAGTAGGGGTTTCTATGATGCGTTGCGATAGGATTAGATCTGAGGGAACACAGAAAGAACCCACAATGTTCATTTCAGATGAGTGGAAAACAAGATGGAAATGTATAGGATGTATTGTGTGTGAGTCAACGCCAGTCAGGCACACAGCAACTAACACAGATGTTGTGTTAACTTCTTTTTTGGATGTCATCCAGAGAATGGAGGAAATTGTGTAGCAGGTGAGTAAGTCTAAAAATAACAAAAGTGAGCAATTACATTAATTGCTAATAAAATTGAAAAGCGTGCTTTATATGATTGGTGTGAAAGATGAAAAAAATTAGCATAAAAAACAAGTTGAACGTTATTATTATTCCACATATAATTAAAGGGGCAGTCACGTTTTAAAAATACTTTTTTTTTTTTTTTAAATTGCGTTTCCCCTAAGCCGATTGTGGGGGTACCTGCTGCTGGAAACCCCTAGGATCAGCATCTTCAGCCAGTAGAGCTGTAAATACTGTCACCTCTCCTGACATGTCTGTTTTAGTAAATACTTGTATTGCCCAAGAAATAACAATTCTGGAGCATCTTTTCTTAGAACTCCGATGTGCCATTCCTCTGTTATTCCTCCTAGAAATTTATGAATAAAATGGCAACTAATCGCCCTTGACAAAAGGGTGTGTCCATACACAGTCTGAGCACTGATTGGGCATTGCTAGTCTGTAGACACACCCCCAACTGGTAACACCCAGTTGTCAATTTATTCATACATTTCTAGGAGGAATAACAGAGGTCTAAGACAAGATGCTCCGGAATAGTTTTTTTGAATGAAGAATACAATTATTTACTAATAAACATGTCAGGAGAAGTGACAAGTCCTCTTTAACCCTTTCAGGACCAAGCTCATTTTGGCCTTCAGGACCAGTCCCATTTTTTTCAAATCCGACATGTGTTATTTTATGTGGTAATAACTTGGGAATGCTTTTACCTATCCAAGTGATTCTAAGATTGTTTTCTCGTGACATATTGTACTCTATGTTAGTGGAAAAATTTGGTCAATAAATTCATTGCTTATTTGTGGAAAAACACCAAAATTTCACGAAAGTCTGCAAACATTATGATTTTTCTAATTTTAAATGTATCTGCTTGTAAAACAGATAGTAATGCCACACAAAATAATTACTATTTTACATATTCCATATGCCTACTTTATGTTTGCATCGTTTTTTGAACATTCTTTAATTTTTCTAGGAAGTTACAAGGCTTAGAAGTTTACCAGCAATTTCTCACATTTTCAAGAAAATGTCAAAATGATATTTTTCAAGGAAGAACTGGTCCTGGTTCTGAAGTGGCTTTGAGGGCTTTGAGGCCCCAATAAGTCACCCCATTTAAAAAACTTTACCCCTCAAAGTATTCAAAACAGCATTCAGAAAGTTTCTTAACCCTTTAGGCATTTCACAGGAATTAAAAGCAAAATAGAGGGGAAATTTACAAAATGAATTTTTTTTTGCCGAAAATTAATTTGTAATAAATTTTTTTCTGTAACAGAAGGTTTTACCAGAGAAACTCTACTCAATATTTATTGCCCAGATTCTGCAGTTTTTAGAAATATCCAACATGTGGCCCCAGTTCGCTAATGGACTGAAACACAGACCTCAGAAGCAAAGGAGCACTTGGAGGATTTTGGGGCCTCCTTTTTTTATAATACATTTTAGGCACCATGTCAGGTTTGAAGAGCTCTTGTGGTGCCAAAACAGTGGAAACTCCCCAAAAGTGACCCCATTTTGGAAACTACACCCCTCAAGGAATTTATCTAGGGATATAGTTAGCATCTTGATCCCACAGGTCTTTTGCTATATTTATTGGAGTTTGTCTGTGAAAATGAAAATCTAAATTTTTTCTGAAAAAACAGAAATGTTTACAAGGAATAAACTTTATTCCTTACAAAACTATTTCTCCCGATTACAGAAATACCCCAAATGTGGTAATAAACTGCTGTTTGGACCCACGGCAGAGCTCAGAAGGGAAGTAGCGTCATTTGGATTTAGGTGTGCAGATTTTGCTGGATTGGCTTTCAGTGCCATGTCGCCTTTGCAAAGCCGTGGAGGGACCAAAACAGTGGAAACCCCCAAAAGTGACCCTATTTTGAAAACTACACCCCTCAAAGAATTTTTCTAGGGGTATAGTTAGCATTTCGACTCCAAAGGTTTTTTTTGCTTAATTTAGTGGAATTAGACCATGAATATCAACATTTTTTTCCACTAAAATGTTGAAGTTTTGCATTTTCACAAAGGATAAAGGAGAAAAGCACCCTAATATTTGTAAAGCAGTTTGTCCCAAGTACAGCAATAGCCGACGTGGTCATAAATGGTTTTTCATTAGAAATTAATTAACCCTTTCAGGACTGATCCATTTTTTGCTTTTTCATTTTAGTTTTTCCCTCCCCACTTTCCAAGAGCGATAAAGTTTTTTATTTTTCCGTCTGTAGAGCGGTGTGAGGGCTTATTTTTTGTGGGAGGAGTTGTAGTTTCTAGTGACACCATTTAAAGTACTGGGAAACTGAAAATGAAATTATTTGCGGGCTAAAATTGGAAAAAGCTCCGATTCCTCCATTGTTTTTTGTGTTTCATGTTTATGGCTTTCAATGTGTGGTAAAAACGACAACTTAAATTTTTTCTGAGACTTAATACGATTAAGGCGATTCCAAATGTACACAGTTTTTTTTATATTTTATGTTTCACCAGATTCCGAGAGGCATAATTTTTTTTTCGTTTTTGGTCAATTGAGCGGTGTGAAGGCTTATTTTTTGCGGGACGAGCTGTAGGTTTTTATTGGTGCATACAACTTTTTTTTTTTTATTGATTTTATATTATTTTTTTTTATTTTTTTCCAGATTACAAAGTATTGTCCAAATATATTATTCATACTCAGCTCCAACCTAAGCTGGAACAAAGCAAAGGAGAAAAAAAAAAAAAAAGAAGGAGGACAAAAGGAAGGGAAAAGAAAATAAACAAATTAACACAGAATACACCAATACTCAATTAATTGTAAGACAGTATAATATACTATATACCCGGTCTCATTACACTTTAGCCCAATAAAGCCAGATGTTAATAAATGTGGAGAGTAAAAATTTACCATATGCTATAATCTTTTCATACGCATAAGAAGTATTAATTAACAATAGTAATTCTTCCAATGCAGGGGCGTGAACACTTTTCCAGTGTCTAGTCAGAACTACTTTAGCCATCACCAGGATTTTACATGTTAAGGTTCGGTATCTTGGAGGGATAACCTCCATATTTGAGAATAACAAAGCTACAGTAGGTGAGGAGACATAGGAATTTTAAAGAGCAATAAGGATTCTAACATATTGAATACGTGTTTCCAGTATTCTTGGATGACCGGACAATCCCACAGTATATGCAGCAAGGTGCCCTTATATCCGCATCCTCTCCAAAAATCCGCGGAGGAATTTGGGTATATCTGATGTAACCTATCCGGTGTGTAGTACCAATGTAGGTTGGTTTTAATATCTGCTTCTACATGTGAGCTGCATTGTAATGTGGAGTGAATGAGTTTAAATGCTACATACAACTTTTTGAGCACTTTTTAATAAAAACAATTTTTGAAAGCGAAGGTGACCAAAAAAACAACGATTTTTGCGTTTTAAATTCTTTATTTTTTTACAGCGGTCACCGTGCAAATTAAATAACGCTATATTGCAATAGTTCAGACTTTTACGGGTGCAGCGATACCAATTTTGTTTTTACATTACTTTAGAGGGAAAAATGGGAAAGTTGTTTTTTTTGGACTTTAAATATTTTTTTCACTAATAATAACTTTATTTACTTATTTATTGATTTTTTTTTACACATTGTATTATTCCCACTAGGGGACTTGAACCAGCAATCATTAGATCACTGGCACAATACACTGCAATACTAATGTATTGCAGTATAATGCCATTTTTACAGGCTCCTGTAACAGCGCGATCGCCGTTCCTGTCCGTTAGTCCCAGGTGTCAACTGTAATACACAGCTGACACCTGCAGCACATGGAGGGCTCAGCACATGAGCCAACCCCATACATAACTCCCTGCACCACGACATGCTATTAAGTGGTGGTGCGCGAAGGGGTTAATGCGCAGCAGATGGTGCAAAGTGAAAATTAAAATGTTCCACTGATATGCCATTTTAGGGCATAATATGTTGTGCTCAGTTTTTGCAACTGAAGACAAATACCTCCTACAATGTTGAGCGGGTTCTCCCGGGTATAAAAATGCCATATGTGGACGTAAACTGCTGTTTGGGCACGCTGTAGGGCTCAGAAGGGAGGGAGCGTCATTTGGACTTTTATTTTTGCGTCTACATAGCTGTATAAGGTCTTGTTTTTTTTGTGGAACAAGTATTTTTTAATAGCACCATTTTGGGGTACATAGAATTTGATTAACTTTTTTTTTGGGGGGGGGGGAATAGAAAAAAACCAGCAATTTTACCACACTTTTTTGCATCCTAAATTTACGCTGTTTACCGCGTGGTATAAATAAAACAATGACTTTATTCAGCGGGTTGTTAGGAGTGCAACGATACCAAATTTATATAGGTTTTACTACTTTTAGGGCGGATTTACACGAACGTGAGCGTTTTGCGCGCGCAAAAAACGCAGCGTTTTGCGCGCGTGGCAGCAGTGTGACAGCTCCGTGTGTGATGTTCATATGGATGCGCGGCTGCGTGCTTTTCACGCAGCCGCCATCATTATGACACTCCGTTTGGATGTTTGGAAACAGAAAAGCACGTGGTGCTTTTCTGTTTACATTCATTCTTTTACTGCTGTTGCGCAAATAACGCATGTCCCACGGAAGTGCTTCCGTGTGGTGCGTGTGATTTTCACGCACCCATTGACTTCAATGGGTGCGTGATGTGCGAAAAACGGCAAAATATAGAACGTCGTGAGTTTTACGCAGCGGACTTACGCTGCGCAAAACTCACGGACAGTCTGCACTGCCCCATAGACTTGCATAGGTCTGTGCGACCCGCGTGAAAACCATGCGGGTGGCACGGACGTATAGCACATTCGTGTAAATCTGCCCTTACACAGTGAAAACACTTTTTTTTTCAAAATGGTGTTTGTGTCTCCATATTTCAAAAGCCATAACTTTTTTTATTTTTCCGTCTATGCAGCTGTATGAGGGTTTTTTTTTTGCGGGACGACTTGTAGTTTTTATTGGTACCATTTTGGAGTGGATGTGACTTTTTGATCGCTTTTTTTTTTTTTGAAGGCAGGATTCACAGAAAACAGCAATTCTTGCATTCTTTTTTACGGCGTTCACCGTGCGTGTTAAATAAATGTAATAACTTAATAATTGGGGTCGTTACGGACGCAGCAATACCAAATGTGTAACTTTTTTTTTTTTTTTTAAATAAATAAAGCATTTTGTAAGGGGAAAAAGTGGGTTTTTCATTTTTATTTTTTTCATTAAAACTTAAATAAACTTTTTTTTACTAGTCCCACTAGGGGACTTGACTATGAGATCCTCCGATCGCTTTTATAATATACTGCAGTACTTTTGAATTGCAGTGTATTAGTGCCTGTCCATGCAAAACGGACAGGCATCTGCTAGGCTACGCCTCTGCGATGGCCTAGCAGGCATAACTAGCGGCAGACCTGGGGGCCTTTATTAGGCCCACCGGCTGCCATAGAAACCACTGACAACCTGCGATCTTACTCAGGGTGTCGGTGGGATGAGAGGGAGCTCCCTCCCGCTCTCCAAAACCACTCAAATGCGGCGCTCGCTATTGAGCGCCGCATCTGAGGGGTAAAACTGACGAGATCAATACCGATATCGCCCGTTTGAGCAGGGCTGCTCCCAGCCCTCAGCTCCCGGCTCTATTTATTCCGATGCAGGGCCGTGAGAAGGCATATGCATTAGAATAAAGCCAATTGGTGGCCGCCGTGAAAAAGGCGTTAACGGGTTAATTCTGCAGCATGTCAATTTATGCTGCGTTTTTATTGATTTTCCATTGCGGGTTTTCCCCATTGACGTCAAATGGGGATGCAAAACCCGCAACAGAAAGCCAAGTGTTGAGACTTTTGGGGCGTATTCGTAGCGATTACAGCGCAAAAATCGCATCTACGGGAAATATAAAAAAAAAAAATCATACTTACCCAGAACGCCCTCCTCCTTCCTGCAGTCTGGCCTCCTGGGATAATGTTGCATCCCATGTGACCGATGCAGCTAATCACAGGCTGCAGTGGTCACATGGGCTGCAGCGTCATCCAGGGAGGCCGGACCGGACTGCAATGGAGGGACGCATCGCCATAACGACCTACGTAAGTAGGAGCGGTTTTTACCACTGCTTTCCGCAGCGGAAATTCCATCCGAAAAAACGCACCACGATGTGGTGCGGTTTGCGCTTGGAATGTGCTGTGGGTTCCAGTTTGGATACGCCGCGCGGTTTTTACACAGCGTATTCGTCCCGTGGGAACCCGGTCTAATTTTCTAAGATAGGCGTAACCCTTTAATTCCCGCTACGTGAAAGATGAAGCATTACACAGCTGATAAACGTCTGATCACTGCGGGTCTCACCACGGTTCACTAGAACGGGTGTCCCAAACTCCATTCCTTAAATTAATTAAAGTAGCCTTTAACGCAGACATGCTTAACCCCTTCGCGCTCAGGTCAGTACTATTACGTCGCGTTAAGTACATCGTTCGCGCTCAGGTCAGTAATAGTACTGACCTGAGTAAACACGGCGCCATCTTTCCTCGGCGCGTGTCTGAGCTGTGATAGCCTGCTGTCGGAAACAGCAGGCTATCACAGCTTAGTGTGCAGGGACCGATCGCGGTGGTCCCCGCCGATTAACCCCTTAGAAGCCGCGTTCAATAGCGATCGCGGCTTCTTAGGGGTTAAGCTGCCATCGCCGGCCTGCTACACGATAGCGGGCCGCGATGGCTACTATGGCAACCAGAATCCTAACAATGGACTCTGGCTACGCCATCGACGGAAGCCTAGTGGGTCCCGACAAAGTCAGGACCCACTATGCTTGCTGTCAGCGAACAGCTGACAGCTCTAATACACTGCACTACGTATGTAGTGCAGTGTATTAGAATAGCGATCAGAGCCTCCTGCCCTCATGTCCCCTAGTGGGACAAAAGTAAAAAAAGTGTGAAAAAGTAAAAAAAAGTTGTGTAAAAATAAGAAAATAAAAGATTTAAAAGTAATAAAAGTAAAAATCCCCCCTTTTCCCTTATCAGTCCTTTATTATTAATAAAAATATATAAATAAACTATACATAATTGGTATCGCCGCGTCCGTAACGGCCTGAACTACAAAACGATGTCGTTATTTATCCCGCGCAGTGAACGCCGTAAAAGAAAATAATAAACCGTACCACAATCACAATTGTTTGGTCACTTCATCTCCCAAAAAATGAATAAAAAGAGATCAAAAAGTCGCACGTACCTAAAAATGGTACTGATCGAAACTACAGTTCGTTACGCAAAAAATAAGTCCTCGCACGGCTTTATTGATGGAAAAATAAAACAGTTATGGCTCTTAGAATAAGGTAACACAAAAAGTGAATGATTGTTTACAAAACGTATTTTATTGTGTAAATGCCATAAGACATAAAAAAAAACTATAAACATCTGGTATCGCCGTAATCGGATCGCCCCGCAGAATAAAGTGAATATGTCATTTATAGCGCACGGTGAACGCTGTAAAAAAAATAGAATAAAAAAACAATAGTAGAATTGCTGTTTTTTTAGTCACCACGCCACCTAAAATTAGAATAAAAACTGATCAAAAAGCCGCATGAACCCCAAGAAAACAACAATGGATTCCTCAAGGTCTCTAGTTTCCAAAAAGGGGTCACTTTTGGGGGGTTTCCACTGTTTTAGCACCACAAGACCTCTTCAAACCGGACATGGTGCCTAATAAATTAAAATTAAATAAATGTCACCTCTACTTTGCTCTAAATTCCTGTGAAACACCTAAAGGGTTAATAAACTTTCTAAATGCTGTTGTGAATACTTTGAGGGGTCTAGTTTCTGAAATGGGGTGTTTGATAAGGGTGTCTAATATATGGGCCCCTCAAAGCAACTTCAGAACTGAGCTGGAAATTAAAAAATAAAATATAAATGAGGCAATACTTCGCTTCTTACATTATACTCATAATAAGCCGCGCCCACCCCGAGATGACCCCAGTTTTGACCGTTTGTATAAACGGAGACCCCTATTAGACAGTTTCAGTGCCCGGTTTTCCCAGCATTCACCCCCGAGAAGTGTATTTCTATAGATGAATCCCTGGTACATTTTAAAGGGAGGCTTCAATTCCGCCAGTACCTGCCGGGTAAGAGGGCAAGGTATGGCGTGAAGATGTATAAGCTGTGCGAGAGTGCATCAGGGTATAACTACAAATTTAGGATATATAAAAGGGAAGGACACCAGTATTCAGCCCCCAGAATGCCCCCCCCCCCCTTACTGGGAGTTAATACAAAAATTGTGTGGGATTTGGTGCACCCACTGCTGGACCAGGTTTACCACCTCTACCTGGATAATTTTTATACCAGCGTCCCACTCTTCAACTGCCTCGCTTCCAGAAGTCCTGTGGCATGCGGCACTGCTAGAAGTAATCTGAGAGGCCTCCCTAAGACTCTGCAGGGCAAAGCTCAGAAGGGGTGAGAGCAGGGCACAATCTAGCAGCAACATATTGTGTGTCAAGTACAAGACCAGGGAGATGCCACACCAGTACCCATGTACCTGTACGAGGTACCAGTACAGGGACCCCCAAACCAGACTGCATCCTGGACTACAATAGGTACATGGGACGGGTGGACTTGTCAGATCAAGTCCTGAAGCCTTACAGTACTTCTGGAAGCGGGGCCACAGGCATCGTACCAGGGCAACACTTTTTAGGAGAAGTTCCCCAAACTGGCAAGAAGGGAAAAAGTCAAAAGAGGTGCAGAGTCTGCTATAAGAGGGGGATAAGGAAGGACACAATATATCAATGTGACACGTGTCCCGAAAAAGTAGAGCTCTGTATGAAAGAGTGTTTTAAAATTTATCATACATCCCTTTATTTTTAATTTACCCGAGTTTTATTCGCTCTGATCCACTTCGCACAGCTTACCCCTCCGAGCCCTGCTGTGTGCCCAGGCAGCTGATAACAGCCACATGTAGGGTATTGCCGTACCCAGGAGAACCAACATTACAGTTTATGAGGTGTATATCTCCGGTGGCGCATGCTGGGCACAATATTTCGGACACTGAAATGGCATATATGTATAGAAAATTGCAAATTTCACTCTGCACCAACTGCTGCACATTATCTTTTACACAATACCTGTGGGGTCAAAATGCTCACTACACCTCTAGATGAATGCCTTAAGGGGTGTAGATTTTAAAACAGGGTCACTTCTCGGGGGTTTCAACTGTACTGGTACCTTAGGGGCTTCTGCGTAGAAGACTTAGCACCAGAAAAGCTCCAGTAGGCCAAATGGTGGTCCTTTCCTTCTGAGCCCTGCCGTGTGCCCAGGCAGCTAATAACAGCCACATGTAGGGTATTGCCGTACCCGGGAGAGCCCACATTACAGTTTATGGGGTGTATGTCTCCGGTGGCACATGCTGGGCACAATATATCGGACACTGACATGGCATATATATAGAAAATTGCAAATCTCACTCTGCACCATCTGCTGCGCATTATCTTTTACACAATACCTGTGGGGTCAAAATGCTCACTACACCTCTAGATGAATTCCTTAAGGGGTGTCGTTTTTAAAACGGGGTCACTTCTCGGGGGTTTCAACTGTACTGATACCTCAGGGGCTTCTGCACACATGACAGCACCAGAAAATTCCCAGTAGGCCACATGGTGGTCCTTTCCTTCTGAGCCCTCCCATGGGCCCAAACGGCAGTTTATCACCACAAATAGGGTATTGCCACACTCAGGACAAATTGGGCAACAAAATGCGGTATTTTATTCCTTGTGAAAATAAGAAATTTTGAGCCAAAACTACCTCTTATTGGAAAAAATAAAAATTTTTTTAATTCACAGCCCAATTCAAATAAATTCTGTGAAAAAACTGTGGGGTCTAAATGGTCACAACACCCATAAATAAATTCTTTGAGGGGTGTAGTTTCCAAAATGGGGTGACTTCTGGTGGGTTTCCATTGCTTTGATACCTCTGGGGCTCTGCAAATGCAACATGGCACCCGAAAACCAATCCAGCAAAATCTGGGCTCCAAAGAACACATAGCGCTCCTTTCCTTCTGAGGCCTCCCATGGGCCCAAACGGCAGTTTATCACCACAAATGGGGTATTGCCGCACTCAGGAAAAATTGGGCAACAAAATGGGGCATTTTGTGACCTGTGAAAATAAGAAATTCTGATCAAAAATGACATCTTATTGGAAAAATTGTCATTCTTTTAATTTCACAGCCCAATTCAAATACGCGCTGTGAAAAAACTACGGGGTCAAAATGGTAACAATAACCATAAATGAATTCCTTGAGAGGTGCAATTTCCAAAATGGGGTCAGTTTTGTGGGATTCCTACTGTTTTGGCACCTCAACACCTCTCCAAACCTGGCATGCTGCCTAAAATATATGCTAATAAAAAAGAAGCACCAAAATGCACTAGGTCCTTCTTTGATTCTGGAGCTTGTGTTTTAGTCCACGAGCGCACTAGAGCCACATGTGGGACATTTCTAAAAACTGCAGAATCTGGACAATACATATTTAGTAGTGTTTCTCTGGTAAAACCTTCTTTGTTACAGAAAAAAAATAGAATAAAATTGAAATTCAGCAAGAAAAATGAAATTTGCAAATTGCTTTAATTCCTGTGAAATGCCTGAAGGGTTAAAAAACTTTCTAAATGCTGTTTTGAATACTTTGAGGGGTCTAGTTTTTTAAATGGGGTGTTTTATGGGGGTTTCTAATACATAGGCCCCTCAAAGCCTCTTCAGAACTGAACAGGTACCTTAAAAAAAAGGCTTTTGAAATTTTCTTAAAAATATGAGAAATTGCTGTTCATGTTCTAAGCCTTGTAACGTCCAAGAAAAATAAAATAATGCTCTAAAAACTATGCAGATCTAAAGTAGACATATGGGAAATGTGAACTAGTAACTATTTTGGCTGGTATAACCATTTGTTTTACAAGCACATGCATTTAAATTCGGAAAAATGCTATTTTTTCAAATTTTTCTCAAAATTTTGCAATTTTTCACAAATAAACACTGAATATATCGACCAAATTTTACCACTAACATAAAGCCCAATGTCTCACGAGAAAACAATCTCAGAATCGCTTGGATAGGTTTAAGCATTCCGACGTTATTACCACATAAAGTGAAATATGTCAGATTTGAAAAATGGGCTCTGAGCCTTAAGGCCAAAACTAGGCTGCGTCCTTAAGGGGTTAATACAGGCTCTCAATAGGGTACACTCAGGCCCCATGCACACGACCGTCAATTATTTCAATAGCTGCACGTAAGGGTCTATTCACATGGATCGGTCAAATTGCAATCTATTGCCACAATTTTGTGGTAATCACGGCAATGAACTTTGATTTCGAAGGTCTTATTCACATAGTGCAGTTTTGGTGCTGTTTTTTTTAAGCTTCAACCAGGAGTAGATTGTAAAGGAAGGGGATATCTATAGAAAAAAATTAAATTCTACTTCTCTTTAAATCCACTCTTCGTTGTGGCTTTGAAAACTGCCCTGTGTGAATAGACCATAATACATGACACCTGCTGCAGCATATACTTGTATGTTTATCATAGCTATAGGTTATGCTTGTCCTTAAGGGTATGTGCACACACACTAATTACGTCCGTAATTGACGGACGTATTTCGGCCGCAAGTCCCGGACCGAACACAGTGCAAGGAGCCGGGCTCCTAGCATCATACTTATGTACGATGCTAGAAGTCCCTGCCTCGCTGCAGGACAACTGTCCCGTACTGTAAACATGATTACACTACGGGACAGTTGTCCTGCAGCGAGGCAGGGACTCCTAGCATCGTACATAAGTATGATGCTAGGAGCCCGGCTCCTTGCACTGTGTTCGGTCCGGGACTTGCGGCTGAAATACGTCCGTCAATTAGGGACGTAATTAGTGTGTGTGCACATACCCTTATGGTTCTTCAGATAAAGCACAGCATCCACCTCTAGTCACATACAGAGCTGCATTAAAAAGCTAAACCCAACTATTTGACCATTTTGAGCGCCCGCTCTCTAGTACAAGACATTTTTTTGGGCGGGCAGTATTTAAAAAAGTAAATAAATGTTTAAAAAAAAACTGTGAAACTGCATGCGGTTTTTACCTTGCTTTTCGCTGGTGGACCGTGTAAAAAATGTGTTTCACCTGTAAAAACCACAGCAATTCGCAGTAAAGCAATTGCGTTTTTTTTTACAGCGCAGCCAAAAATGTCTCATGTAACGTCTCATGTAAATGCACTAATGCTCAATGCACACGATGTGCATCACATGCCGATTTTGCATGCGGCAAATCCACAGCATAAGGCCGGATTCACACAAGCGTGTCCATTTTGCGCATGCAAAAAAATGGGGCATTCTGCGCGAGCAAAAGGTCCGTGTGTCATCAGCATATGATGCGCGGCTGCGTGATTTTTGCGCAGCCGCCATCATTATGACACTCTGTTTTTATGTTTACAAACAGAAAAGCACGTGGTGCATTTCTGTATTCATTCATTGTTTTTACTACTGTTGCGCGGCACCCGGAAGTGCTTCCGTGTGCCGAGCGCGATTTGCACGCACCCATTGACTTCAATGGGTGCGTGTAGCGCGAAACACGGGCAAATATAGGACATGTCATGAGTTTCACGCAGCGGACATACGCTGCGTGAAATTCACTGACAGTCTGAACGGCCCCATTCATTAACATAGGTCCGTGCGACGCGCGTGAAAATCACACGCGTAGCACGGCCGTAACACACGTTCGTTGGAATAAGCCCTAACACAGTACAAGCGAAGTAAATGATATTTCAGGAAATCCAATGTATACGTTGCATTTTTTCTGCATCTCAATTGACCGGCGGTGCGTATTTTAAAATCCGTAGCACGTCACTTTATCTTGCGTTTCCACTTACGAATTGTTTTTTTTTCGTAGTTGCGATTTTTGTGGGGTAATCGCTGCAAAAGTCGCAACACTTGGCTTTTTATTGTGGGATTAGCATCCTCATTGAACGGAAACACAAAAGCGCAGCATAAATCGACATGCTGTGGAATTGATTCTCAGGTAATGAAATGGTTCGTTATTTCGTATTTGAATGTAGCGCTCCAAATTCGCCTGTTACAAAGGTAGGTTCAACTTGTGTTGGTAACTGCAGTTCCCTATTTAACTTTCGTGTCGCACCACATGTAGGAATTCCGAACGTAGAACCGCATTCAAAAACAACTGCACTAAATTACCGCAACAAAAATGCACACTCGCACTGCGTGTACTTCAAACAAACATTCATGTGGTTGCAGAAGAGCCTTTCCATGCAGCCAAAAGGCATTTTTCTAATTTACCATGTGACTATACAAGCATCTACCAAAATTTTGAATGCAGCTTTGGATGTGAATGGAGTAGAGCTATAATAGCTCAAGAATTGGATATCAGTAAATTACATTTACTTGACATGATAAAAGACATTAATAATTAAAGACTAGTACTTCTCCGCTTCTCATATTATTCCTCCAGTATCAGCCTCATGTGCGGAAAAGCAACGCGCTCCCAGCGACAAGACGGTTTGAAGATGTCGAGGGCCTTGACCCAGACGTGGCGGACAAGTGGAAAAGATTTCCCTTGATAAATTAAACAGCAGGTGAAATCAATCTCTGCAGGTCGATGATATAGCAGGGGATTTATCTCAGCCGTGCACCTCTTGATCTTGTAGGATTATTTCATTCAGCACAAGGCACCTGAATCCCATCTGCTCTGATTACCGTGTTTAGGAAGGCTGGGTTCACACAGTGCGTTTTTGTTGCGTTTTTAATTTTGGTTGATGAACTCCCATTGAGAGACATGGGATATTATATACCAGAACAAAAAAAAACGTATGATAAAAAAGCAACAACAAAAAAAACGCACCATGTGAACCCAGCTGAAGAGTCTAAATCTATTCGCCAATTAAAGGGCCCCATTAAGGGTCCATTCACACGTTGCGGTTGAGGTGCAGTTAGAACCGCATCGAAAAACTGCATGTGTTTGGATCAGTTCACACGCTGCGTAAATACTGCGGTTTTTCCGCAACGGAATTTCATTGCAGAAAATCCGCAACAAATACAGTAGCAGCAAAGTGGATGAGATCAAATAAATCTCATCCACATGCTGCGTAAAAAACTTTTAGAAATTGACCTGCGGTGCGGAATTTTATTCCGCAGCATGTCAGTTGTATTTACGTAAACGTTGCTTATTTGTTCGGCTTTTCTCCATTGAATTCAATGGGGAGGTAAATCCCGCAACAAATAGCAGTTGTTACGCTTTTTTGCGGCAGGTTCACAGCGATTACGCCGCAAATGACGCAACTCAGAAAAAAAAACCCTCATACTTACCCAGAAGTCTGTGTTCCTCCTTCCAGCACGGCTCCTGGGATGACGTGTCATCCCATGTGACCACCACTGCAGCCAATCACAGGCTGGATGACATCAGAGGGCCTTTCTCTTGGGATGACGCTTTATCCCATGTGACCGCTGCTACAGCCAATCACAGGCTGCAGCAGTCTCCTGGGCTGAGACGCCTAAGTGCTGCAGTTTTCCGCAGTGGACATTCCGGGCGAAAAACTGCACCATAGTTTGGTGCGGTTTTTCGCCTGGAATACCCTGCGGCGCACAGGGCGTATACGCTGTGTGCTTTTAAGCGGTGTATCTGCCTCGTGTGAACTTGGCCTTTTACCGCGATTTGGTGCAGTTTTCGATGCGGTTGCAGTTTTTACCATCTTAATATACCCTTAGGCTTTATTCAGACGAACGGGAAAAACGTCTGTGCAACGCGCGTGATTTGCACGCGCGTTGCACGGACCTATATTAGTCTATGGGGCCGTGCAGACATGTTCGTGATTTTTACTCAGCGTGAGTCCGCTGAAAAAAAACACCACGCTCGTGTGAGTGAGGCCTTAGGGTGCAGTTACAATAAAGGTTTTTAGCCGCACGATAAAAACTGTATCTAAAATTGCCGTGAAAACAGGTGAAACACATTTATTCTACAAGTTTCACCTGCATTGTAAACTGCGATTTTTGATGCAAAAGCGTGGCCAAAATGTCTCATGTAAATGCACCCTGAGGGTATGTTCACACTGGGCAGATTGGCTGCAGAATTTTCCGCAAAAAATTTCATTGCGGAAAATCCACGTTTTATTACAGTAGCAGCAAAGTGGATAAAATTTGAACAAATCTCATCCACACGCTGCAGAAAATTGTGCCGAGAAAACATTCATAAACTGACCTGCGGTGCGGATTTTTAATCCTATTGCAGTTTTTCCCCATTGAGTTGAATGGAGAGGTAAAAGCCGCAACAAATAGCAAAAGCTGCGATTCCGCCACAAAAAAACCCGCAAATCTGAAGAAAAAACCCTCACTTTTTTAAGCTTAAATTGAAATAAAAAAAACTATACTTACCCCTAACGTTGTCATAGCGACAGCTCCTTGTTCCCCCGGATGTTTTCCTTGCAGCCTGGCCTTCTGGGATGACGTTTCATCTCGTGACTGCTGCAGCCAATCACAGGCTGTAGCGGTCACATGGGCATTATCACAGGAGGCCGGGCTTTGTGGAGAACAGGGGGACACGTCGCTATGGCAACGCCAGTGAAGGTAAGTATTGGCTCTTTTTATCTACTCTATATTTTACAGTTGCGATTCTGGACGATAATCTGCATCACAATTTGGTGCGTTTTTTCAGCTGCAATGTTCTGTGGGTTCTAGGTCCGATATGCTGTATACTTTTAAATAGCGTATCTGACCTGTGTGAACATATCCTAAGGCCAGGAACATGCACACTGTTTTGATGCAGATTTTGGGGCAGTTTTTGAGTCTTTTCTTTATATCTTTCCTTCCTTTTGGATCCACTTCTGGCTTTGGCTCAAAAAACGGAGCCAAAAAATGCGTCAAAACTGCATGTGTTATCCTGACCAAACGGAAACTCCGGTTTCCTCCCACACCCCAAAAACATACCAATAGGGAATTTCGATTGTGAGCCCCAATGGGGACAGTAAAAGAGGAACTCTGTACAGCGCTGCGTAATATGTTGGCTCTATATAAGTAACTGAAATAATATATAAATATGCATCATGGAGGCTCACAGGTGTATAATCTATGAGCCAGGGAGTGTTGCGGGTAAGGGGTTAATGGTAGGGCGAGTCTCCCTTCCCCTCCCCTTCCCTGGGGGATGAGTTAGTAGGTAGGGGTGTTAGGGCAGGAAAGGGGGGTGTGTTTAGGGTAATGGTATAGGGTATATAGGGCATCTTACCTTGTGGTGCGGCCTCTTTGCCGGAAATTCCCTCCCTCCCTCCCTCCCTCTTGTAATGTTGGTATGTAATGTTCTGTATAACTTTTTTTTTTTTTACGTTTATATGGACGGTATAAAAAAAAAAAAAAAAGAAGGAAAGAGAAAAATAAAAAAAAAGAGACAAAGAGATTGGTTGCTGTGTTGTTATGGCACGATGGTGTCTTGTTGATGTATTTTGTATTATGGTTGTTTTATGTCACAGCGGGCGGTATTAGAAGGGGATTTACCTACATGTCCTTGGGATATGCAGGCATACGGGTTGGTTATTGACCTTTGTTAAGGTCATTTAGAGTTATAATTTTTGGGAAAATGTTATTTAATTTTATATTGTGTTAATAAAGCTGTGGCCGACCCCCGGGTCAACCCCACTTTCAAAGAGATTTATGTGTCGGTGGTTAATTTATTTCGAGAAAATGGGGAGGAGACTAGTAGGGGTACATAGGTTGCTATACAGTCTAGACGAGCTCTAGAAACATTCCCATCATTATTTGTAAATATTTTCAGTGACCATTATCTGTATCATAACCATCATTGCCCAATTTACCACCAAGTATGTTTTGTTTAGCCGCCTTTACTGCCCCTTCTTGACGTTGTGTAATGAAGTATATTGATTTCGAGACAAGAGATCAAACAAGCAGGGCTGTCATTATTGCCATCTGTTACTATGTGTGGCGGCCGCCGTCAGAGAGCTCTCCGTGTGACCTTGCTAACGAATGAGATCAGAGCGGATATATATTGTTGTACGTTGTGCCATTCTAGTTGTTTCCATGGCACTAAGAAATTACCACAACACGAGAATCCCAGCTCGTAATATAATGTAAATGTAATGTGATGAAACAAATCATGCCTTCTATAACTTAATACAGCACACAAGGATAATACACCCCCTCCTCGTAGATCTGCTTGCAGGGAAGGTCTCTATATGGTAGTACTAGTAGAAAGGGACGTAAAGAACATGATGTGTATATCTGATAATGACATTTCAAAATTTCAGAGAAAAGGACAACATGGGCAACACTACCTGGAATTGACAGGAATCCTATAGGTTGCCCTGTATCCGACAGATCTCTTAAAGGAACACTAACCCTAATACACGATGATTATAGTTATGTATTGTAGAAAAAGAGCTGCTAATATCATTCACACATATGTATGTAAAAGTTTATGGAGATGCAAGATAAAGTAGTGGGGGAGGGGGGATTTTCCTGAACCACTTGTAAGTCACCCCATTAAAGAATACTACAGTCAGACTCTTTCCAGACTGACAATATGTAACATTACATTGTATATTACTGCACAGATATTGATGAATTGTCCTGTTTGTACAATAATAAAACAAAGATTACAATGTAATTTAAACAGATATGTCAGGTCTCCCATATGGGGGCAGCATAAGATAAAGGAGAAGACATTAAGCTCAGGGATAAATTGATTTCATGTAATGCCGGGGTAGGGAGACAGACAGGTGAGCCCTAATCTACCCACCACTCAGTCCCTGCCTACTTGCGACGGCGTACAACTGGGCGACGGTCCCTACTCTCACTATGTGCACGACAGACAAACAGACAAGGGTACACAGAAGCTAGGGGAACGGGGCAGTGCCCACGGCAACACCGTGAGCAACAAGAGTAGTGAACAAGCCGAGTCAAACCAGGAGTGTACAAGGTACCAAACGCAGAGCAGGAGAGTAGTCAGTAAACCAGGGTCAGTATGGAGCAGAGGACAAAAGTACAAGCAGCAGCAGAGCCAGGAAACAGACAGAATCACAGGCAAAGTGTGTAAAAGTAGCGGAAATAAAGAAAGGTGATCATTTCAATTATAAATATAATTTTATTACGACCTTTAATGCTGGGAGTAAATCTATCAGGTCAATCCTGTGCAAGCATTGGCATATTCTCTGTAACGATCCGGTTTTTAAGGGGTTACTCCCCTCTTTACCCAAGGTCACCTTTAGAAGATCCAAAACTCTTAAAAATCTATTGGCCCCAAGTAAACTGCAAAACAAAGGTATTCCATGCATCTCAAGGTTACAACCACCATTATTAGGTTCATTTCGTTGCGGACAACCTAGGTGCTTGTGTTGTTCCAATATCACACACAAGGTCACTAAGTTCATGTCTATAGTTACATCAGAATCCTTTGACATCAAGAGTTTTTTAAATTGTGGTAGTGAATATGTAATTTACCTCCTACAATGCACCTGCAAATTACAATATATAAGACGCACTACCCAAACCCTACGAAAAAGAATTAATAACCACAGGTCAAATGTCAGCAGAGGTTTTTCCAAACAAAGTGTATCCCGACATTGCTTATATAGACATAATTGCAATTTTGACTGTATAAGCATCACTCCCATTGAGCAAATACCTGCACACTACACCAATAGATTTTTATGCTTGAAACAGCGTGAGAACTATTGGATATACAAATTGTGTACACTGCACCCTGAAGGCTTGAATGACATTAGTGAGTCTTCTCTAGATTAGATTAAAATTTATACAGATTTGCCCCCCGCTATACATTTAGTCATCTAATGTAATATTGATTGGTTTTTTTTTTTAAAAGTTACAAATCCTATATAGATTTATCGCATTGTAGTGGTATTTT
The DNA here is from genome assembly GCF_050947455.1 of Rhinoderma darwinii. Classification (NCBI taxonomy): domain Eukaryota; kingdom Metazoa; phylum Chordata; class Amphibia; order Anura; family Rhinodermatidae; genus Rhinoderma; species Rhinoderma darwinii. The sequence continues at coordinate 127,546,776 of NC_134692.1, forward strand.
TAACATTCATTTTTAATTGACTAACTACTTGATTTTCTTTTACAATCAGATTATCCGCCCAATAATTGCTTTTCTTGTATTACGGTAGTGTTATTCATATTATCCGTAATATTCATTGTATTTTAGGTAAAAAATCTCTTATTATTATTATCAACCTAATTTAAAACTAATTTGAAACTATGGCTGTAAAGTGTCATAGATGTAATTTAGTTTCGGATTCACTTGTGTGATTATTGTATCGTGTTTTTAGATTGTGTTCAGAATTCATTACTATGAGTTATATATATACTTTTATTATTTGATTCTAATTTTCCATCAAATATAGATTGTATAATGGTTTATCATAATTTGAAGGGTTTGCCGGTCTTCGCATTTTCTTTACCAATAATTCATGACTATTTATTAATACATTGTTTTTTGTAAGCTTATTGCTAATCAGTGTGGTTTAAATACATTATTAATTGTTCTACCAATTCAACATATCTTCTATGTACCTATGTATTTTCATAATACTGGGGTTGTTATGACTACCAAGACGCTACTAGTTTTTTCTTTCTGGCGCAAATTAGCATTTCGGTCCTGTATGAATTAATTCATGGTTATATTATCATGAATTTTATTCAGAATCATCAGATTAAATTATTAAATGTTATTTTCGTTTTTAATTGACTGAGCAACATTCGGCTCTTTTATAGAATTTTACAGCATTTTTTCATATCGTTTGCCGTATTGCCGGCTTTTCATCGGAGTGTCAATTAGTTTCCTGTTGCCCCCTTTTTTAAGGAGCAATTAATGGATATATTATTATCAATACTCCCCATCTTTACTATTAGTTTTACTTTAAGGGCGGGTTCACACATGGCGGAATTCCACTTAAATTCCGCTGCGGACACTCCGCAGCGTTAATCCGCAGCGGAGCCGTTTCTCCATTGACTTTCACTTTAAATTAGCAGTGTTCGTTTACACGATGCGTACAATTCCGCTGCGGAGCATAGGCTGCGGAGCGGAATTTGGTGTCCGCAGCATGCTCTGTCTGTTGCGGAGCAGTGGCGCACTCATGGCGGAATTTCTCCATTGACTTCAATGGAGATTCAAAGTTCCGCAATGAAGTCCGCAGCTGTCATGCACATGTCATGTGTGCTGCGGATACGTCTTGCTTTTTTAACTTGACATTTCTTCATTCTGGCTGGACCTATGTATTTCTAGGTCTACAGCCAGACTGAGGAAGTCAATGGGGCTCCCGTAATGACGGGAGCGTTGCTAGGAGACGTCTGTAAATAGTCACTGTCCAGGGTGCTGAAAGAGTTACGCGATCGGCAGTAACTGTTTCTGCACCCGGGACAGTGACTACCGATCACAATATACATGTATCTGTAAAAAAACATATAAGTTCATACTTACCGAGAACTCCCTGCGTCTGTCTCCAGTCCGGCCTCCCAGGATGACGATTCAGTGTAAGTGACGGCTGCAGCCAATCACAGGCAAAGCACAGGCTGCAGCGGTCACATGGACTGGCGCGTCATCCAGGGAGGTCGGGCTGGATGCCGAAAGAGGGACGCGTCACCAAGACAACGGGCGGTAAGTATGAAAATCGTTTCCTTTCACTAGGGAAAGTGCTGTCCCTTCTCTCTATCCTGCACTGATAGGGAGAAGGGAAGCACTTTTCCCGCAGTCCGCAGCAGCTAGTCCGCATCAATGTACTGCACATTTTGTGCAGATCCGCTGCAGAATCTGCAACGCAGATTCTGTGCGGCATCGATGCGGACAGTTGCGGAGGAATTCCGCCATGTGTGGTCATGCCCTTAATCACTATATTAGTATTAGTTGGCCGTAGGAGAGATAGCGATGTTGTGTTCTTTAATACGGCTTACATTTTAAATATCAATTCAATTGGCTTTGTAGCATTCATTTTTGTCATAATTGTCCAACATTTTTAATTTAATTTATTATACTTGCTTTTTATCAAATTGATACATATTTTATTAACCAAAAGTGTTTGTTCTTTTACCGGGATTCTGTCCGTTTCTTGCAGTAGTTCCCCGTGTCCCCTCCCTGTTTCTTTCTTGTGATTGGTCGGTTCTTTATTACTGACATGTATATATATATGTTGTGTTTTTTTGTATGTTCATGGCCTGATGAAGACGCAATTCCTGCGTCGAAACGCGTGTAGCCTATCGATTATCACATTAACAATAAAGACCTATTTTGGCATTAGCAGCGCCTCCCATTGGTCCCTCTTTTTTTCTAATCTCTCACCTCTACAGGCAAAGGAAGAGCAGGAAGTGAAGGTATAAATAGACAGAGGGCGGGAGCTAGCTCCGTCTGGCCAGGCTGTGATAGGCTCTCCCACTCCTCAGCCTCCCAGCCTGATTGGTAGAAGGAGGGGTCACTCGATCAGACTTAGGAGCAGGTGCAAACTGACTAACCACGGGCGTCGACAAAGAAGCTGTGTCTGGCAGATCCTTTACATTTCAATAATCTAATTCAGTATTTTCGTGTAAAAAGCTTTTTAATTGCTGTCAGGACTCATAGATAAAGCCTGTGAGTCCTGATGGCCCCGCCCACACACACTGTTATTGACAGCCCTCTCTATATGAGTGTGTATAGAAGGAGTGCTGTCAATCACTGTGTGTGTGGGCGGGGCCATCAGGACTCACAGGCTTTATCTATGAGTCCTGACAGCAATTAAAAAGCTTTCTACATGAAAATACTGACTCCAATCCTAGAAAAATGAATATATCCTCAAATTTAACGTCTCCACCTCTATCCTGTATTGCCCTCTAATAGGGAAACATAGGAGACCTGACAGAGCTGCTTTAACAGTGAGGTGTACACAGGTTTTGTTTATGTGGAGGGGATCTCAATATAATTTCCTCTCATGGGCCCCAGGAATCACAGTCAGATACTGGCCATATTCTTCTACAAGGAGCATGCCCTATTGATGAGTATTACGTGGGCGTAAATCTGAACTGCCATTGTATCCCAACTAATCTCTAATCATTTAAATAAAATAATTTCCCTCGCTTTCGTTTTTTCTTCTTGTATAAATGTTTCTTTTTTCAGCTTTCCCATAAATACAACCTTTAATAACAGATTTCCCTCAAATAAAATGCTAAAATAAAATTATTGGCCCATCATTATAATTCGTTCTTTTACCGACTGGCTATTATTTGCTCTTGGTGTAAATATATTTTTGCTGTTAATCTTTGCATTGAATGGTTTCACATTCTGAATTTGAAGTTCCCGGATGATAAGACAAGACACAGAAATGATGAATGCAAAATAACTCAACTTGTTTATATTTTTTACATTTCATTCTGGCATTGAAAACTCTTTCCCACGTGCACGGAGGCGATGTCAGGAGAGAAAGTTAACTGCCAGCTCTCATGGAAATAATGATCACTGTTATTCCATAATAATCAGCAGGATAACTTAAAGGGCAACTGTCAGCAATTTTTACAATCCCTCCTCCCAAACTGCTATCTCCGCGAAATTGGTGACGGGGAAACAATTTTAGACATTCCCATGTTGCCGATCATACTGCTAGATTTTCAGAGAAGATAAAGTCAAATATCCGTTGGGCGCACCTTAGCTAGGGAAGTGTCCTGAGTCTTCGGCTGTAAACCCTCCAAAACCCCTTTAATCCCTATTGACGTCTCATGGATAAAATGACTTAAGCAAATTCTTTTTTCTAATCCTGGACAACCCCTATAAAGGGGTTATCCGGGGACCAAAAATTTAATTAATATTTCTTATGTAAAAAGAAGTCACTCACTAATGTAGTTTAATTTAATATTCGCTACTGAATCGTACCGGTTCAAACTCGGTGAATTGTTAAAAGTGAAAAAGATTGTACCTAAAGTTTTGCTCACCTCATAACCAAGTTGCGTTTTTCCAATGCGTTTTTTTCAATGCGTTTTGTGTAAAGCTTGATTGATACCTAAATAGGCATAAAAATCCAAGAAGCTGTGGGTGCTCGTAGATCCTCCTGAGCTTAATCCTGTGTCGACAGCAGGTTGTAGTAACAAAAATAGTGTGAAGGAAAGGCCGATCCAGCACTCAATTGATAAAAAGTTCAATTTTATTAGGTCATGTTAAAAAAGGGGATAAAACTCAATCCCGGGACCACGCTTACGCGTTTCAGACCACTAGGGTCCTTAATCATAGCTTGCTCTAAGCAGATAAAATTCACAAATATATAGTCAAGAAAATTTCTTGACTATATATTTGTGAATTTTATCTGCTTAGAGCAAGCTATGATTAAGGACCCTAGTGGTCTGAAACGCGTAAGCGTGGTCCCGGGATTGAGTTTTATCCCCTTTTTTAACATGACCTAATAAAATTGAACTTTTTATCAATTGAGTGCTGGATCGGCCTTTCCTTCACACTATTTTCGGTGAATTGTTCCCGGAAGTCCTGGAGCTTTTCTAATAATGATGACATGCCGACACGGCCCCACTTGACTGAGGGCTTGCTTTATGTGCTGTTTATGTCGGCGTGTTATCAATGGCATGACCACAAGGGGCTGTCACATTGCCTATTGCTGGGGTCCCCGAGCAGAGCATCAGCTAGCGCTTTGCTCGGGACTCCAGCACTGCTCCCAACATTTGCTCAGTGACTTCAGGGGTTTCCTATTGCTGGAGTCCCCGAGCAAAGCATCAGCTGGTGCTCTGCCTGGGGACTCCAGTACTGCTGCTGATGTCACCATCCATATATGGACAGTGACGTTGGCAGCAGTACTGGAGTCCCAAGGTGTGGAGAGTGACAGTAATGTTGGCAGCAGTACTGGAGTCCCCAGGTGTGGACAGTGACAGTAACGTTGGAAGCAGTACTGGAGTCCCCAGGTGTGGACAGTGACAGTAACCTTGGCAAAAGTCCTGGAGGAGTCCCCAGGTATGGACAGTGACAGTAACGTTGGCAGCAGTACTGGAGTCCCCAGGTGTGGACAGTGACAGTAACGTTGGAAGCAGTACTAGAGTCCCCAGTTGTGGACAGTGACCGTAACGTTGGCAGCAGTACTGGAGTCCCCAGGTGTGGACAGTGACATTAACGTTGGCAGCAGTGCTGGAGTCCCCAGGCAGAGCATCAGCTGATGCTTTGCTCGGGGACACCAGCAATAGGAAACCCCTGAAGTTACTGACCAGAGGTCGGGAGCAGTGCTGGACTCCCGAGCATAGCGTTAGCTGATGCTCTGCTCGGGGACTACAGTAATAGGCAATGTGACAGCCCATTGCCGTCATGCCATTGATAACACACCGACACGAACAGCACAGGAAGCAAGCCCTCAGTCACGTGGGGCCATGTCGGCGCGTCATCAATATTAGAAAAGCTACAGGACTTCACGAGGTTTGAACTGCATGATTTAGTACCGAATTTTAAATTAAAGTACTTTAGTAAGGGACTTCTTTTTAGATACAAATATTAATGAAATACAATTTTTGGCCCCCGGATAACCCCTTTAAGCTTCTTTTTGTATTCAGATGTGTCATTCTTAAGACTTCTTATTATATAGCATCTTCACAGATGGAGATCTAAGCTCGTCTTCTGTCTTTGTTGTCAGAGCCTCATGTTGCGTATGTGTCATTTTTAGGTGAATTAAAGTCCTGTCTGGAACCAAGAAGTCTGAAGTTTATTCTTAGTTACACCAGGTCGGCCTTGACAGTCCTCCTGCGGCGCCACCTGCTCTGCCAGCCCAGCCAAATAAGCGCGACTAGCTCTATAAATATCTTCCCTCCTTATGAATGAGTAAGAACGATGTGTCATATATCTGACTTCTTCTTTCATTAATGATGCATGTTTACACTCTCGTACTAATTAAACACTTTCACAATGAAGTTTTAAAATCAAGCAGTGGTCTGAAACCTGGGATGTTATGGAACAACAACTCCCAGCATGCCCAGACAGCTTCAGCTTGGGGGTTGTAGCCACAGGTTGCAGACCATTGGTCTAAACACATACTTATCTAGAATATACTGGGAAATAAGAACAAAAGATAGTAAATGAAAGGACTTGTATACACATACAGTGGATATAAAAAATCTACACACCCCTGTTAAAATGCCAGTTTTTGTCATGTCAGTTTGTGAGGTCATCTCCTGTGTACAGCCCTCTTCAGGTCACCCCACAGATTTACAATGGGATTCAGGTCTGGGCCATTCCAAAACTTTGATCTTCTTCTGGTGAAGCCATTCTTTTGTTGATTTGGAGGTTTTGCTTTGGGTCGTTGTTGTGCTGAAAGGTTTAACGCCTTAGTGACCAGCCCATTTTAGGCCTTAATGACCAAGCTATTTTATTCGTTTTTCTATAGTCGCATTCAAAGAGCTATAACATTTTTATTTTTTCGTCTACATAGCTGTATGAGGACTTGTTTTTTGCGGGATTAGTTGTGCTTTTTAATAGCACCATTTTTGGGTACATATAATTTTTATATTAACTTTTATTAACCTTTTTGGGGGGGATTATAAAAAAAAACTGAAATTCCGCCATTGTTCTATGCGTTTTTAAATTGACGCCGTTCACTATGCGACGTAAATAACATGTTACCTTTATTCTATGGGTCGGTACGATTACGGCGATACCACATATGTGGAGGTTTTTTTATGTTTTACGACTTTTGCACAATAAAAACACTTTTGAACTAAAATTATTTGTTTTTGCATCGTCGCTTTCCAAGAGCCGTAATTTTTTTATTTTTCCATCAATGTAGTGATTTTTTGGGCTTGTTTTCTGCGGGACAAGACGTAGTTTTTAATGGTACTATTTTGGGGTACATGGGACTTATTGATTCATTTTTATTATGACTTTTTTGGGGGGCAATGGAAAAAAATTGCAATTTCGCCATAGTTTTTTGCGTTTTTTTTTTACGGTGTTCACTTTGCGGTTTAAATTACATATTAACTTTATTAATGGAGTCATTACGGTCGCGGCGATACCACATATGTGTACTTTTTTTTTTTTTTACACTTTTACTAAATAAAACCACTTTTTATAGAAAAAAATGGTTTTATTTATTTTTTTACTGTACTTTTTATTAATAATCTTTATTTCACTTTGATGACTTATTTTATTAGTCCCACTAGGGGACTTTACTGTGCGATGTTCCGATCGCTGCTATAATGCTCTGGTATACTTCATATACCAGAGAATTATTGCCTGTCAGTGTAAATCTGACAGGCAATCTGTTAGGACGTGCCTCCGGCGCGTCCTAACAGGCATATGTCCAGGGCAGACCTGGGGGCTTTTATCAGTCCCCCGGCTGCCATGACACCCCATCGGAGACCCGCGATTGCATTCGCGGGCCGCCGATGGGTGACAGAGGGAGCGCACTCCCTTTGTAAACAAAGTTAAATGCCGCGGTCGCTATTGACGGCGGCATTTAACGGGTTAAACGGCCGCGATCGAAGTAAACTTCGATCGCGGGCGTTGGAGCAGGAGCTCAGCTGTCATCAGACAGCAGAGCCCCGGCTCCTGCCTGCACGGGAGACCCGTGCAGGACTTAGACTAGGCTGACGTGAAAAGGCGTCAGCCTAGCCTAAAGCCCATTAGTGAATCACGTAAAAAGGCGTACTAGTGGTCACTAAGGGGTTAATTCCTGTTCATCTTCAGCTTTTTAGCAGAGGCCTGCAGTCTATGTGCCAATATTGCTCCATAATGCTGCCCCCACCATGCTCCATAATGCTGCCTCCACCGTGCTCCATAATGCTGCCTGCACCGTGCTCCATAATGCTGCCTCCACCGTGCTCCATAATGCTGCCTCCACCATGCTCCAAAATGCTGCCTCCACCATGCTCCAAAATGCTGCCTCCACCATCCTTCATAATACTGCCTCCACCATGCTCCAGAATGCTGCCCCCACCTTGCTCCATAATGCTGCCTCCACCATGCTCCAGAATGCTGCCTCCACCTTGCTTCATAATACTGCCCCCACCTTGCTCCATAATGCTGCCTCCACCATGCTCCATAATGCTGCCTCCACCATGCTCCATAATGCTGCCTCCACCATCCTCCATAATGCTGCCTCCACCATGCTCCATAATGCTGCCCCCACCATGCTCCATAATGCTGCCTCCACCATGCTCCATAATTCTGCCCCCACCATGCTCCATAATGCCGCCTCCACCATGCTCCATAATGCCTCCTCCACCATGCTCCATAATGCTGCCTCCACCATGCTCCATAATGCTGCCACCACCATGCTTCATAATGCTGCCTCCGCCATGCTCCATAATGCTGCCTCCATCATGCTCCATAATGCTGCCTCCACCATGCTCCATAATGCTGCCACCACCATGCTTCATAATGCTGCCTCCGCCATGCTCCATAATGCTGCCTCCATCATGCTCCATAATGCTGCCCCCACCATGCTCCATAATGCTGCCTCCACCATGCTTCATAATGCTGCCTCCACCATGCTCCATAATGCTGCCTCCACCATGCTCCATAATGCTGCCTCGACCATGCTTCATAATGCTGCCTCCACCATGCTCCTTAATGCTGCCTCCACCATGCTTCATAATGCTGCCCCCACCATGCTTCATAATGCTGCCTCCATCATGCTCCATAATGCTGCCTCCACCATGCTCCTTAATGCTGCCTCCATCATGCTCCATAATGCTGCCTTCACCATGCTCCATAATGCTACCCCCACCATGCTCCATAATGCTGCCCCCACAATGCTTCACTGTGGGTATGGTGTTCTTTTGGTGATGTGCAGTGTTGGCTTTGCACCAAACATACCCTTTTGGAATTATGACCAAAAAGTTCAACCTTCATCTCATCAGACCATAACACGTTTTCCCATATGCTTTTGGCAGACTTGTTGTAGGTCTTTGCAAAACATACACGGGCTTGGGTGTTTTTCCTTGTTAGGAAAGGCTTCCGTCTTGCCACCCAACCCCACAGCCCAGACATATGAAGAATACGGGAGATTGCTGTCACATGCACTACACAATCAGTACCTGCCAGCAGGGGCGTAACTAGGAAAGATTGGGCCCCATAGCAAACTTTTGACTGGGGCCCCTACCCTGTGTATCACACAACCCCCCCCCCCCCTTGTAGATAGTGCCTCCCTATAGATTCCTCCACACAGCACCCCCTATAGAGAGCACCATACAGTCCCCCCTGTAGATAGCGCCATACACAGCCCCCAGTAGATAACACCTTACAGCCCCCCAAAGTTCTCCATGAGAAACCTCGGACTTCCGTGGTCTGCGCAGTTCAATAAAAATGAAAGGAGCGCTGGTCACGCATGCGCACAAGCGCGACCGGTGCACAATTAATTTCTATGGAGCTGCCGACAGACCCCGGTCCCCCGTTCTCGTTATCGCTGGGCGTCCCAACAATCCTACATGTATCCCCTATCCTGTGGATAGGGGATGCATGTCTTTTGTAAGAACAACCCCTTCAGTGGCATTCGTCCATGGGGGGGCCGTGCCGACGGGCGGCACGGGCCCCCTCATGCTGCGGGCCCCGTAGCAGCCGCTACGGCTGGTACAGCGGTAGTTACACCACTGCCTGCCAGAAAGTCCTGCAGCTCCTTTAATGTTGCAATAGGCCTCTTGGTAGCCTCCCGGACCAATTTTCGTCTTGTCTTTTCATCAAGTTTTGAAGGACATCCAGTTCTTGGTAATGTTACTGTTGTGCCAAATGTAATCCACTTCTTAATGACCATCTTCACTGTGTTCCATAGTATATCTAATACCTTGGAAATTCGTTGGTACCCTTCTCCTGACTGATGCCTTTCAACAGTCAAATCCCTTTGATGTGTTGTAAGCTCTTTACGGACCGTGGCTTTTGCTGTCACATGCAACAAAGAAAATGTCAGGAAAATCCTAATAGAACAGCTGAACTTTATATGGGTTACTCAGAATCACTTTAAATAATGTCAGCTGTGTACTGACTACTATTTAAATGTGATTGGCTAATTATGAACACAACCACTTCCCCAATTATAAGAGGGTGTTCACACTTATGCAATCACATTATTGTAGTTTTTTATTTTTATTTTTCTCCTATAAAAGATTTCAGTTTGCTTTTCAATGGAATTGTACAGATTATAGGTCACATTAAGGGCGGATTTACACAAGCGTGTGCATTTTGCGCACGCAAACAACGCGGCGTTTTGCGCACGCAAAAGGCACTTAACAGCTCCGTGTGTCATGATCATATGGTGCACGGCTGCGTGCTTTTCGCGCAGCCGCCATCATTATGACACTCTGGATGTTTGTAAACAGAAAAGCACGTGGTGCTTTTCTGTTTGCAATCATAGTTTGCCTGCTGTTGCGCGAATCACGCACGTCCCACGGAGGTGCCTCCGTGTGACATGCGTGATTTTAACGTACCCATTGAAGTTCAGTGGGTGCGTGATGCGCGAAAAACGCACAAATATAGGAACTGTCGTGAGTTTTACGCAGCGGACTCACGCTGCGCAGAAATAACTGACAGTCTGCACTGCCCCATAGACTAGCATAGGTCCGTGCGACGCACGTGAAAAGCACGCGCGTTGCACGGACGTATTACACGTTTGTGTAAATCCGCCCTAAAGGTGGAAAAAGTTCTGAAATTATTCATCTTGTACTGATTTTGTAGCATAACAAAAACCTGGCATTTTAACAGTGGTGTGTAGACTTTTTATATCCACTGTATATTATCAGTGGCTTAGGCATAGTGGTTGCAGATGTAACAACTGCAGCGGAGCCCAATGCCTGGGGGCCTACAGGTCTTCATGGTTAATGGCGTACTTAGAAAAGTATAGAAAAAGTGGGCTGCCTATTATGTTGCTGGGTTTCTCCATCCAGGACAGAAGGGCCTAGTGTTTATTACCCCGTCAACACCCTTCGATGACCCTATGGCCAATTCTCTACCCCCTTATTTGCTAACAATACACATCCTCTGTTGAGTGGAGTCCTGCATAGTAACAAAGGAAACGTGACCAACCAGGTCTGGGTCCCCCCTCTCTGCCTCTATGGTATGTACGCCCTTCCGCATGGCACATTAAAGCAGTGACATCACAAGTAGGTGCTATACAGTAGTGATTATTATATTATATATTATAGTATATACTGTATTATACTAACTGCAAATGCATGGTCTATTCATAAAACAAATATGTACCTAATTTTTACAATGTTTAGGAGAGTACTGACCATTTGAGCATTAGGGCAGAGCTCGTGAGCCTTATATTTTAGATGGGCCCTTTTAATTCTTCGTTTGTTACCACATTCACAAGATTTGAGGACAGGGCATGCAAAAAAAGTGACAAGAGCTTCAAATTACTTGTTGGGTAACTATGGGTTAATTTTCAAAGCAAAGATAGATCTCACTGTATTTTTATTAGAGCCTATGATTTATGGAAGCCTATGGTTATCTAAGTTCTGTTCAGGTGAATCGCTGGAGGTCCGGGTGTAGGCACACTCAATTCTGTACTCCAAAACAAAAGTTACTCATTACCGTTCATCCACCAGGGGGGACATTAGTTGACCTGTCACCTCTCCTGACTTGTCTGTTTTAGTAAATACTTGTATTCCACCTAAAAAAATTGAAAAAAATATTAGAAATGTGTGCTGTGATGTTCCTCTCTTATTCCTCCTTGAAATTATGAATAAATTGACAACTGGGTATTACCATTCCCCTGGTAAAGGGGTGTGTCATTAGTTTGGCACTGTCAGCACTGATTGGACATTGTCAGTCTGTGTAGCGACACCCCTCCCCAAATGGTAACACCCAGTTGTCATTTTTTTTCCATATAATTCAAGGAGGAATAACAGAGGAACGGGATAATGCACATTTCTAAGAAAAGATATTCCAGAAATTAGGGGGAATACAAGTATTTACTAAAGCAGACATGTCAGGAGAGGTGACAGGTTCTCTTTAAGACATCGTTTTGGGTTCTAGATGAAGATAACTCATCTGAATGGATGAAGCAAAGGCTTTCAGTACCTCTGTAAGGAGAACCCAACCGCTTCTCTGATGGGCACAGAGTCCATAGCCCTGCCAGGTTTTTCAGTGCTGGAACATACGGGGACATTTTCCGGATTTTATTTTTTTACAAAACCTCAATATATTTTGCACCTTAGGAGAAATGCAAATAAATTCTGCAATTTCCTGTCTGTTAAAATCTTCAGAGTAACTCATATTGTATTTTGCAGCAAGTTCTTTCTTTTTTCAATTTCTTCTATATATTTGCTTGTCTTCCATAATCTCCAGTGTGAGGAAACTTCAAGAGATTTCTTCTTTATAGACATGTGCGGTTCTTTGAAGAGAATTACATCTGGCATTTAAAGTATATGGGAAAGTCCAATAAAAAGCCACCGTTGGAGGCCACTGGAGAAGTTCTACTGTGCCGGCCAAAAGTATGAACCTTATCGTCCACTCAGGATGGTATTTTTTTGTAATATTTTGGCTTTTTCATGCATTAATTAAGTCCCTTATAAATTACACCAGTGGTTTCCAAATGTTTTCAGCCCAGGGAACATCAAACCGGCTTGAGGCCCTACTGAGACATCTTGAGTTGTTGCCTATACTGACGGCACATCACTTGACGGCGGAAGTCTTGTCATCCATAGTGATATCTGAGAGTGACCACCATGGTCAGGTGATATATCGTCAGTATGAATGACACATATAAGAGGAATTTAGAGGCAAGGGTCAGTGGGCTGCTATAAAGAAAAATCCATACGTCAAGTATATACCAATGTTCCAAATTATTCCAATATTTATAAGCCCTTTAACTGGCAGAGAGTTCTTTGGTTGACGCATTTGCAAACAGCATCCTCAATGCGGCCACTGGCAGGACGCATCGGTCCATCATTACCAGGAACCACTATGTGGTACCCTGATAAGCTGACTTTGGAAGTCAGGGGTGCATAGCGATTTTGGGAATGACTGAGTAACATCGAATACAGCATTTCAAGAAGATCTGTCCTTGTATTTTTCTTTAAACCACATACCTCCCCTTTCTCCTGACATCCTCTCGATTCCAGCGATGTAATTTTTAATTTAGCCCTCCCGTTGTCCAGCTATGGCCCATGCTCTGCTTGGCACCTATTATGCTAATTTTGAGTAAATGTACAGAGAGGAGGAGACCTCATCTCTCCTTAGTAGGTGTGGCCTCCTGCATCACTGTGACTCTGTCCAATCAGAGAGGACAGCCTCACAGTGATGCAGAAGACCTGCTGATCACGCGAGATCTACTACAGGCTTTCTGCATCGCTATGACGCTGATTGGACGGCGTCACAGTGATGCAGGAGGCCACACCTACTGAGGAGAGATGAGGTCTCCTCCTATCTGTAGATTTACTGAAAATGAACATATTAGGCGCTATTGGAGCAGGGGCTGTAGCTGGACAATTGGAGGGCCAAAAAATACAATTACAGCGCTGGAATCAAGAGGACGCCAGGAATAAGGGGTGGAACGTGGTGTAAAAAAAAAAAAATGACAGGTTCTCTTTAATTAATCCTAATAAAACACTTCTGCAAATCGAGACACTTTTAAAGGAGGCTTCTACTTCCTTATTATCTTCTGCATGGGCACAACTACCAGGGTAGCAGGCATAGCAGCTGCTATAGGGCCATGCCACTCATAGATGAGGTGCAGGGAGAACTTTTTTGGATAATGGAAGGGAAGAGTAAAAAGGGGGCTTCGAGTAACTATTTTGAGCATGCATAGCGGTTGTCACTATACCTGTCCCACAAAAGGCATGAATGGAGAATGAGAACTACCTGGGGAAAAAGATCATTGCCCTAGATAGCGATCCAGTCTGGGACCAAGAAAAAAAAAAAAAAAAAAATTATGGGTAGTGACTTTTTTAAAAAAAGACTCCTTACGCTCTATGGATATTATTGCACCCCTGTAAAAATAATGTATCCCATGAAATGCCCTTTAAATAATCTGTAGTACGATTCTCACTGTAAACCAGGAGGTTCTGGTAATTCTGCAGGTGAAATTATAAATAGTCTTTTGTGATTTAACCCTTTCACCTCAAAGGTCGCAGCTTGTCTTTGTGCACATGATCTTTGATCCCTCTCTGGGTTGCGTCACCTCTAGAGTAATTATTTTTCAAGCAGATAATCCTTGTGTCTAATTCCTGGAAAGATTATGGAATTCTCTCTGGGTCGCCTGGAATAAATCTTCCCTTATTCTTTAACTGGGGATATGTTTGTAAGTAGCAAAGTAAAATAATCTGTACAGAACTCAAGCGGCACAACTCAACGAGCATCAAAATCCCATAAAGGGGTTAAAAAGTCGTCAATTGCCGACATTGTACCAAGCGGCTTTTCTGCAGTTTTCTTATGCATATAACCATCAGAACGAACCTTCTACGTGTGACACCACCCAGGGATCCCAGGAGTTGCCTAGCAACAGGTGATATTCTCCTAAAGACCGCTGATGGAGAACAAGTCTCTCATGCCCATGTACTGGGGTGAGCACAGATGGTGCACTTCATGCAAACCACGATGTTCTCTGATGGGGGGGGGGGCACCTACAGAATGGATCACAATATAGTTACATATTATCAGTTGTTGCAATCATCGTTCCGTAGAAGTGAATTGGTAAACTATGGAGACGCAGAACTTGCTGACCATCAATGTGGAAGATATGGTGCCCTTTCTTACATTATGGACTTTGTTTAGGGCACATCATTCCTAGACCCCTGTTCACACAATCTTCATACTCATCAGAAGGAAATCAAGCTTGACAATCACTTTTATTATGAAGGTAAATAGGTTATGTCTGGAGCACCATGGAAGACTGCAAAATATCTATGTCCTGTGATATAACCTGGAAGTGAGCTGGACATGTCTCATTGCGATGTAGGCTTATAACGAACGAGATGGAAAAACTTAACCAAATATGAAGGAAGTGAGAAAAATGACAGAATATCTGTGTAATGCTTCATTTCTCCTGTGGGGGCACTGCAGAGAAATTGGACAATTCCTGCAGGTTTCCCCCAAAAGATTGCAGCTGATCGCTGGAAGTCATAGCAATAGGACAATATGTGATCAGCTTATCATCCGGGGGACTTTCTAACAAAAAGGGATTTTCAAAATGGACAAACCCTTAAATAATATCCCTGTATTTGCTTACATATACTTAAAAAAAGAAAGTTACCTCACATAGAGGGCATGATTTTGATTCTCATCGCCTGTCTATAAATTTTACCTAAATGATTTTGTCATTGATTTTGTGAGTGAGGCTCTGTCACCAGATTTTGCAACCCCTATCTGCTATTGCAGCAGATCGGCGCTGCAATGTAGATTACAGTAACGTTTTTATTTTTTTAAAACGAGCATTTTTGGCCAAGTTATGACCATTTTTGTATTTATGCAAATGAGGTTTGCAAAAGTACAACTGGGCGTGTTTAAAAGTAAAAGTACAACTGGGTGTGTATTATGTGCGTACTTACCTGCTACTTACCTGCAAACGCTGATGCTGCTGCAGAATCAACTGTAGCCTCTGGTGCCGATGTGTCCTCGCTCGTCTGACACGATGCAGGACCTGTGAGTGACGTCACAGCGTGATCTCTCGAGAACACGGCTGTGTCTGCACTGCCAGAAGCTGGGCGTTCTGAAGAGAAGTGGCTGATACTTCTCGTCAGAACGCCCAGCTAGTAAAAGAAGTAAAAACGCCCCGATGTACGCACATAATACATGCCCAGATGTAACACACATAATACACGCCCACTTGGACTTTTACTTTTAAACACGCCCAGTTGTACTTTTGCAAGCCTCATTTGCATAAATACAAAAATGGTCATAACTTGGCCAAAAATGCTTGTTTTTTAAAAATAAAAACGTTACTGTAATCTACATTGCAGCGCCGATCTGCTGCAATAGCAGATAGGGGTTGCAAAATCTGGTGACAGAGCCTCTTTAAGCTAATAAATGGGCACTTTGCCTACTCATATTTCTATGTAGCACCCTATCCAAACATTTGCCATGGTATCTCAAAGAGACCAAAGGGTGACATGGTGGTGCAGCGAGGAATCCGAGTGTACAGCGCTGCAGGATATGTCAGTGATATACAAATTATGAAGAGTAGATAAATGAGAGAAAAAAAATAAAATAAAAAAATGGAATTCAAATAACACTATGTCTTCACTGTCCCATGAACTGTGGAATAATAAGCATGTGTTTGGTCTGGTTTATTGCAGCCGCATTGATCTACTTGTTGTAACAATGGCTGACTTCTGCGTAGCGTACAATATTTATCTAGAGTTAAGTAGAGTGTAGTAAAATTATAACGTTTTGTCTGCCTGAAGCCACCACTAGGGGGAGCTTAATGGAAACAGATCTATACATTGCTACAGAGCAATGTATAAACCTGTTTCCAGTAAGCTCCCCCTAGTGGTGGCTTCAGGCAGAACATTTTTTATAATTTATCTCTATGGCTGTGTTAAAAGGAAGCAGGGGATTTGGAGGTCTGTCTAACAATATTTGCAGACTTTCTAATAAAAATCCATGTAAATCTTACAACATTTACATCAACTTTTACGTTGTATTATGTGACTTGAGTTGTTCATTACTATGCATCATTTGGCAGACGTCACCATCTAGCTTACTTTTCCACACAATACAATAATAATAACATGTATAAATATAATTTCTCTTCAAAAGGAAAAAAAAAAAGTTTTTATAAAGTCTCCAGAAAAAAAAGGTAAAAAGAAAGTCTGAAAGGAAAGACTTCATTAATATTGAGAGACTGTTTTCTTCAATTATTATCAAATAGTATCTGCCGGAACATGTCTATAATAAATGAATGCTTGTTAATCTAAGGCTAAGGAAAGTGAAAGGTTCCATAGAATTGTGTCTCTTGTCGCAGTCCTGTGCATCGCGCCGGATCTGAACGCAGCCTCTTGTGCTGGCGTCTGGAACAATTGCTGCCATGTTGCTATGGTAACAGTGTAACAGGACACAGACTATATAGGAAATGAATGTCATACTACTTCATATTCATGTCTTCATAGAAGAACACAGGCACTGGCCTTGACTATTTTATTAGTTTCTAAGCTCCGAGGGGCAGGTGCTTTTCTATCCTTTTTTACGAGGAGGGTACTACTTTTCGTTTTTATACATATGCATATATACTTTTTATGCGTACGTTGTATAGAGTCAACACACGCCGATCAGCCATAACATTAAAACCACTGACAGGTGAAGTGAATAACATTAGTGACAATGGCGCCTGACGAGGGATGGGATATATCAGGCAGCAAGTGAACAGTCAGATCTGCAAGCAGGAAAAATGGGAACGTGTAAGGATCTGAGCGACTGTGACAAGGGACAAATTGTCATTACTAGACGATTGCTTCAGTTTCTCCAAAACGATAGGCCAGTGGGGTGTTCCAGAAAGCGCCTACAATGGACACGAGCATTAGAACTGGACCAAGGAGTAATGGAGGAAGGTGTCTGGTCTGATGAATCACATTTTCTTTTACATAATGTGAACGGCCGGGTCCGTGTGCGTCGCTTACCTGGAGAAGAGATGGCACCAGGATGAACTATGGGAAGAAGACAAGCCGGCAGCGCATTGTGATGCTCTGGGCCATGTTCTGCTGGGAAACCTTGGGTCCTGTCAGTCATGTGGATGTTACTTTGACATGTGGCACCGACCTAAACATTATTACAGAACAAGTACAGCCCTTCATGGTAACGGTGTTACCTGATGGCAGTGCCCTCATTCAGCAGAATAATGCCCCTGCCATACTGCATAAATTGTTCAGGAATGGTTTGAGGAACAGGACAAAGAGTTCAAGGTGTTGACTTGGCCTCCAAATTCCCCAGATCTCAATCCGAACGATCATCTGCGGGACAAGTCCGATCCATGGAGGCCCCACCCCATGACTTACAAGACTTAAAGGATCTGCTGCTAACGTCTTGGTGCCAGATACCAGATTACATCATCAGAGGTTTTGTGGAGTCCATGTCTCGACTGGTTAGAGATGTTGAGGGGGACATACACAATATCAGGTCGCTTTAATGTTACGGCTGATCTGCATATATATATAGTAACCCAGCATTCTAAGGCTGGGTTCACACGAGCACATTAACGTTCGTAATGGACGGACGTATTTCGGCCGGAAGTCCCGGACCGAACACAGTGCAGGGAGCCGGGCTCCTAGCATCATAGTTATGTACGACGCTAGGAGTCCCTGCCTCGCTGCGGGACAACTGTCCCGTACTGTAATCATGTTTTCAGTACGGGACAGTAGTTCCACGGAGAGGCAGGGACTCCTAGCGTCGTACATAACTATGATGCTAGGAGCCCGGCTCCCTGCACTGAGTTCGGTCCGGGACTTCCAGCCGAAATACGTCCGTCCATTACGGACGTTAATGTGCTCGTGTGAACCCAGCCTTAGACTAGTGATGCAGAGGTATAAGAGCGAGGGATGTATCACTGATTGGAAAGTTGAATGACATCCCTTATGGAAGCTGTACTGTTGGCCATATTGGTTGACACCCTAAGGGCTTATTTAGACGAACGTGTAATACGTCCGTGCAATGCGCGTGATTTTTGCCTATGGCGCAGTGCAGACTGTCAGTGATTTTAGCGCAGCGTGAGTCCGCTGCGTAAAACTCACGACGTCCTATATTTCTGCGTTTTTCGCGCATCACGCACCCATTGAAGTCAATGGGTGCGTGAAAATCACGCGCACCCCACGGAAGCACTTCTATGGGATGTGTGTGATTCGCGCAACAGCAGTCAAAAGTATGTTTGCAAACAGAAAAGCACCACGTGCTTTTCTGTTTACAAACATCCAAACGGAGTGTCATAATGATGGCGGCTGCGCGAAAATCACGCAGCCGCACATCCTATGTGATGACACACGGAGCTGTTAAGTGCCTTTTGCGCACGCAAAACAGCGTTTTTTGCGTGCGCAAAACGCACACGCTCGTGTAAATCCCCTCTTATGCTGAATAAAACTTTTATCAACTGTAACACATACAGGGGTTCATGAGGACATGTCCAGCAGGCGTGGAAGCAGGACCTTCAAGTGCACCCATCTGGCGGTTTTCCATTGACTCTGACTGCCCTGTGCCCACAAATCAAGTGGTACTAGTTTTATCACTTTCCTTAAAGGGTTCTCCAATTTCAGCAAATGAATGTTATTTTTTTTGTATAATGAAAAATTATAAAATTTTCCAATATCCTTTCTGTATTAATTCCTTACGGTTTTCAAGATCTCTGCTTGTTGATATTCAGTAGGAACATTCATTGTTTACTTCCAGTGGATAAAATTCTGCCCATGGTCATGTGATGGATACACAGGTGCTGGGATCGTTGCAGTTACAGTATGTGTATCAGAGTTGTTTCTTCTAATGATCCCAGAACCTGTGTGTCCATCACATGACCATGGACAGAATTTTATCAACTGGAAGTAAAGATAAATGTTACTACTGATTGACAACAAGCAGAGATCTTGAAAACCGTGAGGACTTAATACAGAAACGATATTGGAAACTTGTAACTTTTTAATTATACAAAAAAATAATATTAACTTGCTAAACTAGATAACCCCTTTAATTAAGCTATTCATCTCTAAACTTCAGGTTTCAGCAAGTTACACAGCGCGGGAAAATGGAAGAAGTTAGAGGAATGCTGTGTCTGGTCCTTTAAAGAGTCTCTTTTACTGTAACTTATAGGGTACAGTGGCAGGCACTATGGTGGCACTGTCGTCTCTTATTTGGGGAAGACAGTACCCCGATATTTAGTTTTTTATGAACACCCTAATGGTATGTGCTTGTCTGCCAACATTAGAAAGAAGAATCCCAAAAAATGCAAATAATTGCAAAAAAATAGGTTGGCGGTGGCGCTGCCCGTCAGATTTGGAAAAGAACTTGTCAACAAAGAGGTTTCAAACCATTTATTTAAGAGGTGTAAATAAAATCAAGGAGTTTCGGGATCGGACAGGTCACTTTCTCAAGAATGAAGGTGTTATCGATCTTGAGAAAGGTCCCAGCGTTGATTTTATTTATACCTGTTAAATAAATGGTTTGAATCCTATCTCTTCATTGACAAGTTCGTTTTAAAATCTGACGGGCAGCGACACCGCCTACCTATTTTTTTGCAATCCATTGCAATTTTTGGGATTTTTCTTCTTAAAGACAAATGTCTTACGCGGTGGATCCCGGCATGGTCGAACGACTGCAGCCCGTAGTTTAAAAAGCAAGCAGAGGTGTGGTGCTCTCAGCACAACACAAAAAGGTGGCACCCATCATTCTGCACCCATTTCTCTCCTACACAAGACAAAACATCCAGCCCTATGCAGCGCTTCTCCCTTTCTTTTGTCTGTGAACATTGTCGTGTTTCATGTCCTCTTTTCATTCTTTGATTATTTAAACTGGGCAAAGTGCTGCAATTTATTAAAAGGAATTTTCCAGTTTAAAATAATGAAATGTTTAAATATATATTGAGTTTAATTTCCGCATCGTTTTCAAGATTTCTGCTTGCTGTCAATGAATTAGAGCATTCTTGTTTACATTCAGAGGCTGTACACAGACCTAATACTTATGACAATATATCTAATCTGGACAGTCCTCTGTGAGTTCAATTCAGCAGCAGCAAGTATCTCTCTCCTATCCTGATACTTTGCTGCAATGTATCAGTGTAGGTAAAAGGGATAGACCTAGACTACAGGTTTTCGTTCACAGAGGATTACATATACTACATACAATTGTATCCACCTCTGTGAGATGTTTTAGATTTGTACCAGTTTTCAGCCTCCGGATTTAAACACTGTTGTTTATATTCACTGACAGCAAGCAGAGATCTTGAAAATAGTGAGGCGTTGAAACATAAAGTATATTAGGAAATTGCAGGTTTAATTTTTCAATGAATAAGCCTATTTTATATACAACTAGAAAAAAACTTTTAATGTCCTTCTTTGGAATAAATTGCAGTAATATCAGACCCACACAGAGGGGGTTTGGACATGTCCCACATCCCCCATATTCTGAGAGTTGGTAGGGGTGTGAGGTCAGGGACCCCCGCTAATGTTATTTTCTGATATGGCTCGAATTGGATGATATTCCACTTTAACAATATAATGTGCTTCGACCGTCTTCTGTAAGGAGTAAATTGAAATTGGATATTATATGCAATAAACAGCTTTTGTGCTGCTGCACTCTGGTGGATGAAGAATTAAACAAGGTGACGTGTAATTCACAACTTCTCCACTAGGCTGTGCTGTGACTCAATGTAATATTGACCACAATTTCTGAAACCACATAAACCATTTTTTTTTATTTATTTCTTTTTTATTACTTCACATTTGACATTTTTGCTGTTCAGCAGGATTCACACTTAAATCTAGCAGTAAATTCAAAACATGACATTTTAGTTTTAATGCATTTTGCCCTCTTGGAATACAGAAGCTGCACTCATGATAATTACATTTGACGGCTGACTTTGGAAGAGCGTCCATTCATTTAAAATCGAGCTTTATATATAGCACACGTCTAAATCCACAGGACATAAATTATTGCTAATTTTAACAGTCGTCATCATCTTGCCAGGCATCGTTTTCCAGTGGTGATGGAACTACAAGTCTAAAAATGTTCAATTAGACATTACTAGTTAACCAGAAGCTGGGAGCCCTTTTAATATATATATATATATCTTGATGATGGCATAGTTAAAAGGGGGTGCAGCGCTATAGGTCGCACCCAGGTGCCCAGGAGGGGGAGGCCCGTGTGCCACATAAGAGGACACCAGTGTTATAAATAGCTCATGGCAGGTGGGGGAGGGGAGGGTCCTGTTACAGATCAAAAGGGCCCAGGAGCTTCAAGTTACACCTCTGTGTAGGGGACATTACTACACATAAATAATCCCAAAAATTCAAAAGGTCAGGAACGCAAACACTGGCAGGGGCTCTGGGGAGGGTGGAGACAGTAGGTGGCCAGGGGCTCTGTAATGGGGCAAGGGGTTGAGACTAGGTGGCAGGGCTATGTGGGGGGAAGGAGAGGCAACATTAAAAAAAAAAATTGCGCTGAAGCTGCTGTCTGTTCAGAACGCAGTGACAGTCACCAAGATTAAGTGCTGGCCACTGCTTGTGGCTCCTGCAGGCTCTAGGGTCGCCCAGACGTCAAATTTAATTCAGACCCCCGACCAGACCCCAACATTAATTCAATGCCCTGATAACACCACTAAATAATTCAAACCCCCTACCAGACCCCTTAAAGGGGTTTTCCCATCAGAGATATTTATGACATATCCAGAATGGGGCCCCCTAAACCCTGTTCTACCGCTCTGTGTTGTGGCTGACGTGTGTGATTTCCGACCATGAATTTCGGAAACAGCGTAGCTCGCTGATCTACGCTGTTTCTGTAATTCACGGTCAAAAATCACACACTTCAGCCATGGGAAAACCCCCTTTAATTGACCAGACTGCAAAATTAATCCAGACGCTAGACCAGACCCCAAAACTAAGTCAGACTCCTGACCAGACGCCTAAATTAATTCAGACTCCAGACTAGATCCCTTAATTAATTTTGACCCCAGACCCCTAACTAGACCCATAAATTAATTCAGACCCCAGACCAGATTCCTAAATATGTTCAGACACCGGATTCAGTGCTGGCTGCTGCTTCTGCCTCTTGCAGCCTCTAAGATCACCCAGATGCCAAATTTTATTCAGACCCCCAACCACACCCCTAAGTTATTTCAGACCCCCAGACCAGACCCCTAAATTAATTCAGACCTCAAACCAGATACCTAAATAAGTTCAGACACCAGCGTCAGGACCTTGTAGGCCCAAGCGGTATTTACTTTGGAGGAAGTAGCGGCCCTATTACATTGCAGGGCCCACTCCTTTTTCCATAGCAACTACTGCTGGGGCCCGGCTCACAAGCTTTAAAGTTACTAAAGTAACATGCGGCGGTCAGGATCTTATTTATTTTTCCTTGCGGTTGGGCCCCTGAGGGCAGTGGCAGTCGAGCCCCCACCAATTACCAGGTGATGGCATATCCTAGAAATACTTGCCAACTCTCCCAGAAAGTCCGGAAGACCCTGGGAAAAAAGGGAGAAACCGCAGACCCCCAGAATAGCAGGCAAATCCCCTGGGTGCGAGGAGTCCACTAAAATATATTCACCTCTACCCGTTCCTACACTTCTCTACACTCCCGGGCACTACGGCCGACAAGAACCTGAGGAAGGCATCAGGACATTGTTTGTAGCAGCCCCTGGGTGTGGAGAGGACTACGGGAACAGGGAGAAGTTAATATTGCATGTCTGGTCTGGGGGTCTCTATTTAGACGGTCTGGTCTGTGTTCATTTACTAAGACTGGGGTCTGGTATGGCGTTTGTATTTAAAGAGTTTATTTATTGAGGGGCTCTGGATTTAGGTCAATATTTATTTTGGCGTGTGATAGAGGAGGGTCACCTGCAATATTCATGATTCAAATGCCATAGGTTTGGGCACGTCACTACGTGTGTCGCTTTTCAGACATTTCTTCATGGAGTCCTTTTCAAAAGTTGTCAAGTATGGCAATATGCCATTATTTGTAACATTTGGAAAAACTCCTTTAACCCCTTTCTGTAAATTTAAAGAGGCTCTGTCACCACATTATAAGTGGCCTTTCTTGTACATGATGTGATCGGCGCTGTAATGTAGATTACAGCAGTGTTTTTTATTTAGAAAAATGATCATTTTTGACGAAGTTATGACCTATTTTAGCTTTATGCTAATGAGTTTCTTAATGGACAACTGGGCGTGTTTTACTATATGACCAAGTGGGCGTTGTGGAGAGAAGTGTATGACGCTGACCAATCAGCATCATACATTCATTTACACTGCAGATAGCGATATAGTTATATCGCTATGTGCCGCCACATAAACACACTATAACGTTACTGCAGTGTCCTGACAATGAATATACATTACCTCCAGCCAGGACGTGACGTTTATTCAGAATCCTGACCACTTCTGTAGCGTCTGTGTGAGACTACAGCACATTACAGCAAGATCTTGCTGTACATGACAGCTTACAGCGTAATCTCGCAAGACTACGCCTGCTATGCTGTAACTCACAGAGAAGTGCAGAGTAGTGGTCAGGATTCTGAATACACATCACATCCTGGCTGGAGGAAATGTATATTCATAGTCCGGACACTGCAGTAACATTATAGTGTGTTTATGTGGCTGCACATAGGAATATAGCTATATCGCTATCTGCAGTGTAAATAAATGGAGCGACGTGTATGACGCTGATTGGTCAGCGTCATACACTCCTGTACAACGCCCAAAAAGTAAAACACGCCCAGTTGTCCATTGAGAAACTCATTAGCATAAAGCTAATATGTCATAACTCCATTAAAAATGATCGTTTTTCTAAATAAAAAACACTGCTGTAATCTACATTACAGCGCCGATCACCTCATGTACAATATAGGCCACTTATAATGTGGTGACAGAGCCTCTTTAAGTGCAAGGTTTCTATTTCAGCTGTTTATATAGCTCCAATATATTCCTCCACCCTTAACATACAATGTAATCGCTCACATCTGTCCCTGTCCTGTCAGACACACACACATAGAAACGTTTCATAGGAAGCCAATTAACTGACTAGTACGTTTGCCGGTATAGGAAGAAAACAGAATACTCTGGACTTAAAGCAGTTCTCTGCTTTGGATAATTCCTATTTGTTAGAATAGTCCTTTGATAATAAGCTGATCACAAAATGTTCCCCTGCTAGGACCCCCAGTGATCAGATGTAATCTGTGGGGAAACTTGGCAGTAAGTGTTAATATTCCTAGAGCACCTCCACAGGGGAAATTAAGTATTACACAGTGCCAATTCATATCAATGTGTTGTCTGTGTAATACAAGAGAGGTCTTTATAACACTCTTTATAACCACTCTCCAGTCTAGGTAATAGATGAGGACCACCCTCTCTATAAACTCAGAATTCCCTAATAGGATATATGAAAGTGGGTTTTCTAAACCAGACCACCCTTTTTCAGTGGTACACAGTTAGGCTGGATTCACACGAGCATGTTCGGTCCGTAAAGGACGGAACGTATTTCGACCGCAAGTCCCAGACCGAACACAGTGCAGGGAGCCGGGCTCCTAGCATCATAGTTATGTACGACGCTAGGAGTCCCTGCCTCACTGCGGGACAACTGTCCCGTACTGTAATCATGTTTTCAGTACAGGACAGTAGTTCCACAGAGAGGCAGGGACTCCTAGCGTCGTACATAACTATGATGCTAGGAGCCCGGCTCCCTACAGTGTGTTCGGTCTGGGAATTGCGGTCGAAATACGTTCCGTCCTTTACGGACCAAACATGCTCGTGTGAATCCAGCCTAACTGTTCAACCCCACTAAGTAGCCAGGAACTTCCCTTCAAGCCCTGCACCGTTAAGTCTGTAATATATTTACCTAAGGTTTCTGTTGATTGTAAACTGGTTCCATTTACACTTTTAGTAAAATATTCCTAAAACGGTTTCTATTCAAAAGCAAACAAAAATGAATTTTTGTGGTGCAGAAATCCCCTGAATAGATAAAAGTTGAATAACAAAAATTCTAGCTGCCTATAGCGTACTGCAAACCATTATATTATTGAGCTCAATGTATAAATCCATATGCTGTAAGTTCCCCTTAATGGTGGCTGCAAGCGCCTTAACTGCTAGGGCTGGTGTTACCATGGAGACAGCCCAAAACAATTTGGTTTCCCCCAAGCTACTTCTTGTATATACTCATTAGGGCCTACTTATAGAAGGGCCCAATAGAATTCATTTTTATCATCCCAATGCATTTAAAATGTTGAAAATAGCCTTAATTTCAACTTTCCTATAGTTTGAGGCTACAGCTCTTATACATCTCCATGGTAACAGACTACAAACAAACCCTGTGTAGTCTGCTTCTGCAGTCATATTGACATCCATCTGTTTACACTTGTTACTTATCTACCAAATTTAGATTAGCATGAAATAGAGGGGGGGGGATGCATGGGAGTATTTCTGTAGCATCAGACTACATGGAATTTGTATGTAGTCTGTTACCTTGGGGATACAGGTCTGCATAGGAGCTGTAGACTCAAATGGTAGAATTCTTAATAAAACCTTTCAAAATGACTTCATTTTTTAAATTCATATGCATTGGAATAATCATAAAAATAAAAAAAAAAGACGCCAGGCAGACATCTAACCTTATTAGTCTCTTACTAAATTTGTTTAAACACCGTGCACGTTTAGTAGATACAAACAGGTGAAGAGTAAGGCTGGATTCACACGACCATGTTACATGCGTAAAGGACGGAACGTATTTCAACCGCAAGTCCCGAACCTAACACCCTGCAGGGAGCCGGGCTCCTAGCATCATAGTTATGTACGATGCTAGGAGTCCCTGCCTCTCCATGGAATTACTGTCCCGTACTGAAAACATGATTACAGTACGGGACAGTTGTCCCGCAGCGAGGCAGGGACTCCTAGCGTCGTACATAACTATGATGAGAGCCCGGCTCCCGGCAGGGTTTTCGGTTCGGGACTCGCGGCCGAAATATGTTCCGTCCATTACGGATGTAACATGCTCGTGTGAACCCAGCCTCAGGGTATGTTCACACGGCCTATTTTCGGGCCATAAACGCCTGAAAAATTGGAAGCAGAACGCCTCCAAAAATCTGCCCATTGATATGCAATGGAAAAACAGCGTTCTGTTCCGATAGGCCGTTTTTTTACGCGGCCGTTTTTCAAAACGGCCGCGTAAAAGAAGTGCAGGTCACTTCTTGGGACGTTTTTCATAGACGTGATTGAAAACCGCTCCAAAAACGGCCGTGAAAATCGCGAGTGGCTTAAAAAACATCTGAAAATCAGGAGCCGTTTTCCCTTGAAACCAGTTCTGTATTTTCAGAAGTTTTTGACTCAGCGTGTGACCATAGCCTAACAACTGACTTTAGCTAAATCCTTCGGACATTAAATTGTAGAATGGAGAAAACGGATACAAAAATACAATGCATCCTGTGAAAGCCCAGCGTGTGCCGTCTGGGTCTCCCGACTTAGCAAGGCAAACAAAGGGTACATTACGCAATACTTTTTAGTTGCTACAGCAACCATTATGGAAATTTACCAAAAGGTGTGGGCGGAAGTATGTCTCAGCTCCATTCAGTCTAAAATAAAAATAAAATAAAAAAGGGGGGGGGGGGGTGTCACTTAATATTTTCCTATTTTGTTTGGTCTGTAAACCTCATCGACGTTGACATTCAGAGCC
This sequence comes from Rhinoderma darwinii, assembly GCF_050947455.1. Classification (NCBI taxonomy): domain Eukaryota; kingdom Metazoa; phylum Chordata; class Amphibia; order Anura; family Rhinodermatidae; genus Rhinoderma; species Rhinoderma darwinii. The sequence continues at coordinate 127,573,977 of NC_134692.1, forward strand.
AGAAACAATCATACACGTTGATAGGAGCGTTCTGTAATCTGCCTGTGTGGATACATGACAAGCCGTATTTTACGGTTTAATAGATACAGTGTTCTAAGGCTAAATAGTCACTGACAAGTCTACATTTACATCATGTCTTGGTCCTTGTTCACACAGTGCAGATTTTGTATGTATTTTTTTTTTTTTTTTTAAGCCAAAACCAGGAATGGAACCTAAAACAGAAGACCTAGATAAAAGGAAGTCCTTATAGGTCTGCTCTCCTAGATAGAATTCTTGTTTGGGCTTTAAAAAATAAAAAAAATACATGCAAACCCTGCACTGTGTGAACAAGGCTTTATTGAAGACTATAGCAATGTAAACCCTAGCACTGCCACTGACCCAAAGAGCATCATATACCTAAGGACAGCGTCAGGGCCCACGCGGATGAGCATGTTAGGGTTCTGTGCACATAGGGCAGGTCGGGAAAGACGTCCATCTGAATACATCCAATAAATGTGCCAATTAATTTCTTAATATATCTTTACAGCAGTCGGAGCTTTGTTTTTCTGATGCAAAACTCCAATGACCTGCATAGCTGGAGTTGGGCTTCGTAGCAATCAACTACGCTATTGATTTCGCCGAAAAACGTAAACCTTACAGAACAGAGACAAACGGAAACCATTAGCAACGGAAGAGTTACCATTGAAACCAATGGTAATGGGAAGCTATGGTTTCAGTTCATGGGTTCCCCTCACAGAAAGGTCTGACGGAACCCATAAACAGAACCCTGACGCAGATGTGAATGAAAATTTAGCTTCCTGCAGTCACCAATAGGGGGCGTTTATTGCCTTTGGATTTATACATCAAGTTCAACAATACACAGTAAGCTCCCCCTATTGGCAGCTACAGGCAATTTTTTATTTTACGTAACTAAGTCTATACAGGGGATTCCTGAGCTACATAAAATCACATATTTATGAAATCTGCTCGTGTATGAACCCTTACTCCAGTATTACTGCCAATCACATATCCTGAAAGTCCACAGAACGTCTAGAATCCGTTGTGGATTTTTTTTTTTTTTTACACTGGAAGTGAATGGAGTTCGTCAAAACCTCATTCACTTACGTTGTATTTTACTCATTGCGGAATTTATGTGCAAATTCCACCAACAATCCCACTCTTAATTCTCTAACAAAGATTAAAGGGGTTGTCTCACCCCCCTCTAAGGGCATACGGAGGCTATGGAGAGGGGTTCCCTGCTCTGAACTCCCCTCCATTCCCTTTGCTTTACAAAAGCTGCACCGAGAGGTTAAAGAGGCTCTGTCACCAGATTCTCAAATCCCTATCTCTTATTGCATGTGATCGGCGCTGCAATGTAGATAACGGTAACGTGTTTTTGTTTTTTTAAACGTTCATTTTTGGCCAAGTTATGAGCTATTTTATATATATGCAAATGAGGTTTGAAATGGACAACTGGGCGTTTTTTTTTCGTTATGTCCAACTGGGCGTGTATTGTGTTTTTAACTGGGCGTGTTTACGTGTATGACGCTGACCAATCAGTGACCAGTCAGCATCATACACTCATCTCCATAGCAGCGATGTGCAGCCACATACACAGAGATTAACGTTAATCAAGTGTCCTGATAATGAATACACATGAAATCCAGCCTGGACGTCATGTGTATTCAGAATCCTGACACTTCTGAATCTTTTCTGTGAGATTCCGGCAAGGGAAGCGAAATCTCGCGAGATTACGGAGGTAAACGAGATTTCGTTTCACTTGCTAGAAATCTCAAAAGAAAAGGATTCAGAAGTGTCAGGATTCTGAATACACATGACGTCCAGGCTGGATGATCATGTGTATTCATTATCAGGACACTGCAGTAACGTTAATCTCTGTTTATGTGGCTGCACATCGCTGCTGTGTAAATGAATGTAGAGGAGTGTATGGCGCTGACTGGTCACCGATTGGTCAGCGTCATACACGTAAACACACCCAGTTAAAAACACAATACACGCCCAGTTGGAAAGAACGAAAAAAAAAAAACGCCCAATTGTCCATTTCAAAGCTCATTTGCATATATATATATAAAATTGCTCATAACTTGGCCAAAAATGAACGTTTTTTTAAAAAAAAAAACATTACTGCTCTCTACATTGCAGCGCCGATCACATGCAATAGGAGATAGGGATTTGATAATCTGGTGACAGAGCCTCTTTAATGCACCCACACACCTCTCAGGCTGGTCCTCTTCCCATGCTCTAATGAAGCATCTGTCTTCACCACCAATTGTTCATGAAATGTTATTCTATATCTGGCGTCAATTGTTACAAACCTATTTAAGCATTTGACACATTAGTAAATCTGGCCCAATCTTCTCGGTGAAGCCTTTACGTTTAACTTCAAAAAGGTTAATACAATAATGCAAACTGGAGTCTATACTTTTACATGGATCCTTCCTACCACCAAAGCTCCTTTTAAGCCCTTATAGCTAGCAAGTGGTATATTTAGGGACCTGGCAAACCCCAAATAAACCATTGTATCCCATAGAATTTCATTGCCACCCTGACAAGCCAAGGTGGCCTGTAGGAGTGACTGTGCCCTGACTAGTTTATGTCCACTTTTTTGGTGGTCTAGCGTATTGTAAGGGTCAATGTCAAATTCCCTTGTGGTCAAGGGTAGTAAAGGGGTTAATTCATACCTAGCATATAGTGGTTACTCATCTCTCAAGGCTCCGTGAAGGCCCTTGACAGGAAGCTGAATACATCTTTACGTGCAGCGCCCCAGAGGACTGTGCATTTTGATATAAAGGGGGTTATCCCATGAATCATTTTCATGCCAAAAGTCCAGAAAGGCTGTTAATATTGGTTTTAAAATATTTGCAGTGTTTCTAGCATATAAAAATGCCTCTAAGCTTTTTTTTTTTTTTGGTTCCCTGTGTCCCCCTTGGTGTTGCCGAAAACCTGCGCTGCTGGGGAGTGACTCTTAGCTGAACGAGTCTCCTTCCCACTCCAGCATCTTATTTTCCATGGAGATAGGTAATATGGGATCCATAGTGAAGATCTATACTGAATATATATGAAAATGAAACACTTAGTGGGCATGTGCAGGGTTCAGCCATGCTACTGTTGAGGCACTGCTCCTTCCCTGACAAGCAGGGCAGAAAGCAATTTCTATTGGCTGTTAACAGTCACTATACAAGGAACTGGCTGAGGGGAGAGCGATTGAACAAGCATGTCCATCAGCACTCTGCTTATCAGGTGAATGTACACATTGCTATACACTTTGAACATAAGGTGGCAAACTTTTCACTAGATTGTTTCTTTTAACAGCATGTAAATGGCAAATCATGTAATTTTTTTTATGATCTATACAATTATAGGATTTAATAGTGGGACAACCCACTTAACAGCTTCACAGTGGTCTCTCTGAGCCTTCATCTATGTCCTACATACGGTTACGACATCCATACATCTAACCAAACTCTATAGATCTCTCCTAAAAACAATGGCCACCATACTGGCCACTAAGAGCTGACAGACGCACCCCATTCTCAAGGAGACAAGTGGTCAACGGATTTAGACATTTCCAAGAGTAGTAAAAAGGAATGGCACAACAGATTTCTAATGAAAATTTTTTAGACGTGTCAGGAGAGCAGATCGGTCCTATAAACCCAACTTTAACATCCCCCTCCTGCGTAAAAGAAAACATGACCCCATCCATCCAATCACAAAATATGAAAACAATACAAAGAACCAAATTCTTTACCAAAAATCAGTCAGTTCCAATTGACTTGTTTTATTTGCATCAGTTATTGTGATACAGTGTTCATGTGATTGGCAGATCTCCAATAAAGATCATTATACTTACCAGGTTTAATTTTGGTTTTACTGCTGTTTATTTAAATCTGCATTTTTTCGGGATTACAAAAAAACACATACAGTATATGGTCAGCCAATTACATAAAGATGCCAGGCTATATCATCTGTGTATCCTAGACGTCAAGAAAAAAAAAATGTACAGTTTTTTCTTTTACAGAACGCACAGAAAATAAAGTGTCAATGTCAGTTTACAAGCCAAAAAGATTTCCACTTATGGTCCTTTTCATGAAAAAGATAAAGAAACAAAAACCTTTATATAAACAGTTTATTTTAATCTAAACAGCAACACAGACAGAACGCCATATAAACACAAAAGGAAGTGATGCAGAAGCAAGAGGCCGACTGAAATCAGAGGTGCGAGGTGGCAATGACAACCAACCTTTTCTGAGAGACCTAAAAGGAAAATTTTAGGGGAGGGGGTAGAAGTCATGACATTGGTTTTTAATACAGCCAGCTAAGAGGCTAGATATAGTTCTAAATAAAAAAGCATGCCTGCATCGAATAGCAAAGAAAAAAAAACAAAAAAAAAACCCAAGAAAAAAAACAAACAAACTATAGATTACTAGTGGATTTATAGAAGTATAAAAGTTTATAATTTTACAGCAGTTGAAATACTGACATCAATATTAAAATAAAAGCAAGTTTTACATCATAACAATCAAAATACAAAAAGACTGAAGGAAGAGACCCTGTATGAAAAAACGGGGGGGATATTCAGCAAATTTAGAACTCTATACAAGTGGCGAAAAATGGAAAAATGGCACACATACGACCCCCTCCCCTAAGTGACTTATTTGTATTTAGCGTCATTCAATTTTGCAAAAAAATTTGTTTGTTTTTTTTTTGTAAACAAGTTCTTGCCAAACCAATCCCTTCCTTTTTTTTTTTTTAGTTTTTTTTTTTTCTCCTTATTTATTGTAAGATGCCACATTGTTGAAGCTTATGATGGTGCAAACTTCTTGGCTTGTGCTCTGACTCTTTTTTCGTATTCAACTCTGTTTTGGCTGGAGGAAGAAAAGTGCAAAGTATAAGAACATGGATTATAGTCCTACTGTAATAAGTGCCAGTCAGATATAAAACAGGTGGAGCAGGATTTAGTAGCAGCGGACAGATGGTAAAAGGTCACAGTAGCGCTCACAAAGGCTGCTCGAAAACACCAGTGATGTCCCTTTCCCCATAGCCTGGCCCGGCCCCACACGCACAGGTCTACTCCACCCAGTTTAGTTTCCCTACAACACCCCTACCCACATTACTAAACTAATAGCGGCCATACACCAACGGCAGCTTCCTTGTCCTGACCACATTAAAGAACCCGCAGCACTGGTCCAATGAGAACGGACATCCAGTTCACACCAGGTTTAGTCACAGTTCACACCTTTTTGACTATGTTATTTAAAATACACAAGTGTATTATGCAGCTCCTGTGCAAAACTATGCGTCTCCATGGTAACAGACTAAACAAACCACGTATAGTCTTATTAACCCCCTTGGTGAAATGTCAAGTACATGTACGTCGCAGCCGCCAAGGGGGAGGGGGGGGGGGTCGGGAGAGAAAGTATGGAGCGTGCAAGCGAAAAAGGTCTGCATCTCCAAGGGGTTAAGCAGTCGTGTTAGTCCCTTACTTATCCCTCTATATGAAGGTTAGCAGGAAAGAGGCGGCGGAGTAGAGGATGGGACTACAATACGGACACTGACATGTAGGTCTACATAGGAGAAATATAATAAATTACATACAATTAGGTCCAGAATTATTTGGACAGTGACACAATCGTCATGATTTGGGCTCTGCGGCCACCACATTGGATTTGAAATTAAACAACTGATGCAATTGAAGTGTAGACTTTCAGGTTTAACCCCTTAGTGACCAGTCTATTTTAAACCTTGATGACCAAGCTATTTTTCGCATTCCAAAAGCTATAACTTTATATTTGTGTCGACATCGCTGTATTTAAAGTTTTATATAGCACCATTTTGGGGTACAAAAACAGAAATTGCCACTTTTTTTTGCGTCCCAAATCTACGCCGTTTACCACATGGTATAAATAATCACTTTATTCAGCGGGTTGTTACGATTGCAACGATCGCAAATTTGTATAGATTTTGTACGTTTTACTACGTTTAGACAGTAAAAACACCTTTTTTTCAAAATGATGTGTGTCAATATTTGAAGAGCCGTAACTTTATTTTACCGCCGATGCAGTTGTATGAGGGCTTTTTTTTTTTGCGGGACGACTTGTAGTTTAATAGTACCATTTTGGAGTAGATGTGACTTTTTGATCACCGTCAATAATGTAATAGCTTTATAGTCGCGGTCGTTACAGACAGATGTGTAACTTTTTTTAAAGCATTTTGTAAGGGGAAGTGTTTTTTAAAAAAAAATAAAACTTTATTAAACTTTTTTTTTTACTAGTCCCACTAGGGGACTTTAATATGCGATCCTCCGATCGGTTTTATTATACACTGCAATACTTTTGTATTGCAGTGTATTACTGCCTGTCCATTTAAAACGGACAGGCATCTGCTAGGTTCTGCCTCCGGCATGATCTAGCAGGCATTCACTACAGGCAGACCTGGGGGCCTCTATTAGGCCCCCGGCTGCCATCAGAGTCAAAGGCACTCGGCGATATTTTTTCCGGGTGTCGTTGGGATGAGAGGGAACTCTCTCACTCTCTCCAAAACTCTGAATCGGCGCTCGCTATTGAGCGCCACATCTGAAGGGTTTAACCGGGAGATCAATACGGATATCGATCTCACCCATTCAAGCATGGATGCCCCCAACCCTCAGCTACCTCTGGTAGCGGAGATCAGGGAGATCTAACGGCTCCCTGCTCTGTTTATTTATTCTGATGCAGCGCCGTGAAAAGGAATATGCATCGAAATAAAGCCTGTTAGTGGCCGGCCATGAAAAGGCGTATTGGCGGTCACTAACGGGTTAATTCAAGGGGTTGAACAAAAATATCCTGTGAAACGTTTAGGAATTGCAACCGCCTCGTTTCAGGGGCTCAAAAGTAATTGGACAAATGAACATTACCATAAATAAAATGGTTAATACTTTGTAGAGAATCCTTTGCAGGCAATGACTGCCTGACGTCTGGAACCCATGGACATCACCACACGCTGGGTTTCCTCCTTTGTGATGCTTTGCCCGGCCTTTACAGCAGCGTCTTCACTTGTTTGTTTGTGGGTCTTTCTGCCTTAAGTTTTGTCTTAAGCAAGTGAAATGAAGCTCGATCGGGTTGAGATCTGGTGATTGACTTCGCCATTACAGAATATTCCACTTCTTTGCCTTATAAACTCCTGGGTTGCTTTCGCATTATGTTTTGGGTCATTGTCCATCTGTCCTGTGAAGCAACGTCCCATCAACCTTGCTGTATTTGGTTGAATCTGAGCAGAAAGTAAATCCCTGAACACTTCAGAATTAATCTGGCTGCTTCTGTCACATCATCAATAAACACTAGTGACCCAGTGCCTTTAGCAGCCATGCATGCCCATGCCATCACACTGCCGCCACCATGCCATCACACTGCCTCCACCATGCCATCACACTGCCGCCACCATGCCATCACACTGCCGCCACCATGCCATCACACTGCCGCCACCATGCCATCACACTGCCGCCACCATGCCATCACACTGCCGCCACCATGCCATCACACTGCCTCCACTACGTTTTACAGAGGATGTGGTGTGCTTTGGATCATGAGCCGTTCCAAGCCTTCTCCATACTTTCTTCCTCCCATCATTCTGGTACAGGTTGTTCTTAGTTTCATGCTGTTCCAGAACTGGGCGGCTTATTTACATGTTGTTTGGCAAAGTCTAATCTGGCCTTTCTATTTTTGATGCTTATTAATGGTTTGCACCTTGTGGTGAACACTCTGTATTTGCTCTCATGAAGTCTTCTCTTTATGGTAGACTTAGGTACTGATAACCTACTTCCAGGAGAGTGTTCTTCACTTGGGTAGATGTTGTGAAGGGGTTTTTCTTTACCATGGAGAGGATTCTGCGATCATCCACCGCTGTTGTCTTCTGTGGACGTCCAGGCCTTTTGGAGTTCACGAGATCACCAGTGTGGTAGTTTTTTTTCCATGAATGTACCAAACTGTTGATTTGACCACTCCTAACATTTATGCTCTCTCTCTTCCTATTGATTTTCTTCATTTTTTTCAGCCCAACGATGGTCTGTTTCACTTGCATTGAGAGCTCCTTTGACCTTATGTTGTGGGTTCACAGCAACAGCTTCCAAATGCAAATGCCGCACCTGGAATCAACTCCAGACCTTTTACCTGCTTAATTAATGGATTAACGAGGGAATAGCCCATTAAATAGCTGTTGAGATAATTGTCCAATTGCCTTTGGTCTTTTGAAAAAGAGGCAGCTACATATTAAAGAGCTGTAATTCCTAAACCCTTCCTAAAATTAGGATGTGAATACCCTCAAATTAAAGCGGAGAGTCTGCACTTTAAGCCCATATGGATTATATAACTGTATATTCAATATGTTTTGGTAAACAGCTAAAATGCCAAAACTTGTGTCACTGTCCAAATAATTCTGGACCTCACTGTACATATACACACACATAATGTAGATCATAAGGAGAGGGCAGGGTTCGGCAGCAATTTCCCCTCACGCGTGTAATACTGACCAGTAAATTGTGTATGCCTCTGCTTGAGCTGGATCTTGTATATTTGGTTCATTTAGAAGTTCTTGTATTCCTAACAAGATCTGAAGAGAGAGGGGAGTGTTAGTCTGTGCCTATTCCTGATCCTCCTCTTATTGCAGTAGAACAATGCTTACCTGTTTAATTGTGATTGCTGGCCTCCAATCCTTATCTTCTTCTAAGATAGACAGACACACTGTGCCTGAAGGATAGACGTTTGGGTGGAATAATGGAGGCTCAAATTTACCTGTACAATAAGAAAAGTAAACCGATCAGTAGGAGGAATATACTAGAACTTTTAGGGTACGAACAGACAGCGCAACACTGCGGATTTTCTGCAACAGATTCGTTACAGTAGCAGCAGTGTGGGAGAGATTTAAACAATCCTCGTCGCCACATAGCGGAAAAAAACGCTGCAGAATTTCTGTTCCTGTATTGCAGGTTTGAATTCAATGGGGTGCTTAAAGCCGCAACAAAGTGGTGTGTGTTGCGAGATTTTTGCGCCGAAGTTGCAGCAATTCGGATGCAAAAATAGCAAGAAAAAAAAAATAAAAATAAAAATTATATACTTACCCAGAGTTCTCTGCTTCTCCAATAGTCTCCTGGGATGATGTTTTATCCCATGTGACCGCTGCAGCGGTCACATGGCCTGCAACGTCATCCCAGAAAGCATGACCGTGCCTGAAGAGAGGGAGGGGAGAAGTAGGATTTTGTTCGGCGCTGCTTTCCGCAGTGGAAATTGTGGTGCGGTTTTTCAGACAGCACTCCCTGCGGTGTTCAGGGCGGATACCCTCTGTGTGCCTACCCTTAGGGCTCATTCAGACGAGGCGTGTTCCTAGTCTGTGTGCTGTCCGTTGAAATAATCTACAGCACACAGACTCATACAAGTCAAAGGGGCCACGCAGACATGCGTGATTTTTTCACACAGCGAGTGTCTGTTGAGCGAAGCTCACTGCATGGCCTTTATTGGTTTGTTTTTGCGGACGTGGTCACCCATTGAAGTCTATGGGTGTGTGAAAAACAGACAGGACACGAACGACATCCGTGTGCAGTCAGTGTATCACGCATCAGCTGCTAAAGGAATTAAAAAACAAACAGTGCTTGCAGAGAAGCACGGACGTGAAAAACTGACACCACACGCAAAGCACACTGATGTGGAACGGAAAGCACATGGACATAAAATTATGTCAGTTTTTTTGCGCACGCAAATCAGACATGTTCGCCTAAGGCTACGTTCACACAAGCGAGTCTGATTTGCGTGTGCAAAAGAGGGACCGTATTTCCTGCATGTCATGTCCGTGTGACAGTGTGCGTTCAGTGTGGAATCCATTTTTTACATCTGTGATTCTCCTCTGCAAGCACTCCCTCCCCTTTTGGTTTTTTTCATTCATTTCTTTAGCAACTGATGCGTGAAACACGAATGTGGTTTGTGTGCGATCAGTGTTTTTTTTTTACACACATACACTTCAATGGGCGACTAAGTCCGCAAAAATTGACCAATATAGGACATGCAGTGAGCTTCACGCAACGGACACTCGCTGTGTGAACTCACACGTGTCTGAATAGCCCCATTGAAAAAGCATGGGTCCGTGTGCTGTCAGTTGCTTAAACGGACAACACACGGACGAGGAACACGCTCCTCTGATTGAGCCCTAAGTCTCAGGCTTCATGGAGTCTTCTGCGAGTCACATTTGTGTAAAGGCCCTTTTACACTGGCCAATTAGCAGGCAAATCAGTGTTAACAGCACAATTATTCTCCATCATTTCCTAGTGTAAACAGGGCAACGATCAGCCGATGAAAAATCTAAAATATGCCAAGTGGTTGGAGTCAAACTAAACTTTGCCAGCCTTTGAATTATAATGGTCACAGAGACAACCACTCAGTAAATTGAAGCTGGCCTCATGATCAAGAATTACATGCCGGCCATTCAAACGAGCGGTTCTCCACTCTGACTCAGAATCCTGAAAGGTGGGACCCCCTGTACGATGTCCATATCGCCCCCATAAGCAAAGTAGTGTGCAGCAAGTCTATACAGCACAGTAGTACTCAATAGAGAGTGCCGCATCGGAGTGGTTTTAGAGAGAGGGAGGGAGCTCCCTCTCACCCCACCGGCATCATGCGTCAAGATCGCAGGATGTCGGTGGTTTCTATGGCAGCTAGGAGGCCTAATAAAGGCCCCCAGGTCTGCCACTAGTTAGGCATGGCCTAGCAGATGCCTGTCAGTTTTACACAGACAGGCAACAATACATTGCAATACAAAAGTATTGCAGTGTATTAGAAATGCGAACCGGAGGTTCGCATAGTGAAGTCCCCTAGTGGGACTAGTTAAAAAAAAAAATAAAGTTAGAGAACCTTACACCTGCCCATACATGTGTGCAGCATGTAATGGGGAGGGCTGCACAAACCCTGGGGCACTTTAAAAAAAAAAATTCTACCCTCAGTTATTCAGATATTGGTGTGATTATATTTGGCACCTGATATTTAAATAACCCCCTGAACTGTCAATGGGGCATGTAACATCGCTGTGACACGGTCCAATCAGCTACGGACAGTGCCACATCAAGAGCTGGAGAGAGGAGAGCGTGTGCGCACTCACTCACTCTTCAGCCCTCAGCAGACCAAGTACAAGACTGTGATCTCTCGCGAGAGATCAGTCTTGTACTTGTCTGCCGAACTAGCAAGCGGCAGTGTCTCTGCTACGGACAGCGCAAGAGCGGAGGACAGCGCGCATAAATGTCTATACTGAGTTGGGTACTTACATTTCGGAGGCGAGGAGGGATAATCATCCTTAAAAAGCATTCGAAGTTTAAATAATCCTCCTTCCCATGGGGTCTGCAGAACAGAAAGCACAAGATGAATCAATAAAACTACGCATGCAAGTCTGAAAATTCCATTCCATCATTCAGCAGGACAGGGGGACTATGCGTATTCTGCACTGAAGTCTGGACAAAATCTGCAAGCATTCTGCCGCAAACGAATAGGTCGTTTTATGCCCCATTCACATGCTCCAGAAATCAAAAATCCGCGTGTGGTAATAATTCTGCAGCATGTTTATTTTTCACGCAGGAGTAGTCGCTGAGAAGCTACGGACACACAGGCCAATCCGCTGCAGAAATTGGAGTTTAAATCTAGACTGTGAACAAACCGTAAGGAAACCATTAGGAATCATCCACCAAGTCAGTTTTGTACCCTGGTGTTAAAGTCCCTTGAAGTTATAGTGTGTCTGTCACCATAGTAGTATGGGCAGCCTCCTCTTATATACAAATGTGGTGCACAAGATCCTCACTGATCAAACATTTGGCAAATTTTTTAGATTTTCCACAAATGTTTATTAGGAAAACCGGTGTCAGTTTTATTAGGTTTAACTCCATAACATCCAAAATCTCTGGATCTTTTGGCCAAAGTGATCACCATGTGTAAGTGGTTTGTTTTTGTACACTGCGCCTATATGTTAAGTATATGCATAAACAGCGTTAGAAAAAAAATCTTGCAGAAAATAAACACAAGGTAGAGATTCTGAGTCTTACCCCTTTCTTGCCTGGAATAGCACATTCCCAGTTCATCAAATTCATTGTGCCATCTGGATTTTTTGTTGGTACTGCAACAAACCCCTTAAATGAAAAATACAAAGTTATAGAACAAAAGTTTATAAAAATGCTCAGATGATCACAAAAGAATAAATGAAACTTACAAAAGGATGGTCTTTTCGCCAAGCTTTCCTCTCCTGTGCAAGTCTGCTCAGGGCTATGCCAGACATAGTTTGGGTTCCTGCAACATAAATCACAGGGTCAGGTACAGAACTGATCAGCTGTTGTATGCTGTTGCCATCTAGTGGTTAAGATGCTAACTGCAAGAGTCTGAGCAATGGAAATATGGAAGATACACATTATGAATGGGAGTCTCTGCATTGTACTCAGCAGGCAATGGAAAATGTCACATCTACAGGAGCTTCTCCAAGTGATGACATCTGAATTGCAATATACAGTGATATAGAAATATACAGACACACACACTATTAGGGTATGTTCACACGCTTCACAAAAAACATCTGAAAATACGGAGATGTTTACAGAGAAAACAGCCTCTGATTTTCAGGCGTTTTTTGAAGCTGAAAATGAAGCTTTTGCAGGCTTTTTTTTTTTTTCCCCCAGACGTTTTTCATAGTGTTCAATGGAAAAAAAATATATAAATAAGCTCCAAAAAACGCCTCAAGAAGTGACATGCTACTTCTTTTTACGGAGCGTCTTTTTAAAACAGTGGCGTAAAAAGACTAATGCGTTAAAGAACTAAATGCGTTTTTTCCCATTGATTTCAATGGGCAGATGTTTGCAGGCATTCAGCTTTTGTTTTTTTCAGGCGTTTTGCGAGGCGTAAACGCCCTGAAATACACAGCGTGTGAACATGCTCTTAGGGATCTTTGAGTTATACCATTATCTTTCAGCCAGAGAGCAAAGTGTCCCTCTCTAGCACTTCCATGCATCACAAGGAAAAAAACGATGCAATGCTACATTTCTCCTGTGGTGGCGCTGCAGGGAAATGAAACCCTTGCTGCCCCACAGATTACAGGTGATCGCAAAGCCCCTTTACAGCCTGAGCAAGGTGACAACGTCACTCACAACAGCCAGGTCTACATGAGTGACTAAAAACAGTTACGCATGATTTCGCTTCAATATATATATATATATATATATATATATATATAAATAAATAAACTTATGCAAATATCGCGCATCTTTTTCCAGTAAAAAATTGTGCAATTACATCAGGTCATTCACATTATGAAACTAGCCTCTGGGTGAGATTGTGCAGCTTCCTAAATTATATGGGGGGTGGGGGGTGACTACGTATCAATGGCATCATTAGCCCGATTTACTTCTACCGCAGAGATGTGGATAATGGCGGTGTCTGCTAGATCCTCTGCGGCACTACTCATTTATTGAGCTGGAGGGAAACTAGTGCAACAGGTCTAACCCGTCATATTTGAGATTATGTAATAATCTTGTGAATAGTTTTACAATGAACTTACAGGCGGTAGAAAGATTACGGCCGAGAGGCCTTGAACAATGACGCTCGTGTGTCAGCTGATCGTATACATCGCTGTACAGTATCACTACGTAGCACTCAGGTGGAGCAGATCTGCACTGACAGGAGAGTGCTCAAGCCACACATCCAGCCACAACTGTTCACGTTCCCAGGTTAATCTCTTTCCAATGAAGATGACAAACCAATAAACCTGAGTGCCACGGGCACCCGTACCAGAAGGATGTGGTCAGGTTGTGCACTGGTTTCTATGGGTGCGAGTTTGTTTTAGGTTATCATACCATACAGCGTACATCATTATTTAATATACAGATCACAGCAAGTCCAAGGGTAACCAGAAACCAAAAGGAAAATTTTAAGTTTACTGACTAATGGTCTTCATTTGTAAACCTCCAACTTTTAATGGGGTTGCTTAGGATTATAAAAACATGGCTGCTTTATTATAAAAACAGCACCACATATGTCCATGGCTGTGTCCGGTATTGCAGCTCAGCCCAATTAAAGTGAATGTGGCTGAGGTGCAATACTACATACAACCTGTAGACGGTGTGGTACGTACTTAAAAAAAAAACCTGATGTTTTTTGAACCCTGGGCAACCCCTTTAAGAGGGGGGCACGCTTTACACCTTAAACCCATCTAGCCAAAAATTGCCGCACTATAGGACGTGTGTACATGTTGGAAATTATTGGAGTCAATTATTTCACATAACAGACTATAGTCAAAAGTTTGGAAGAGACTAGTTATTGAGTCCAAGGCAAACACCCTTCGTGTCGGCTGAAGATTCATGGTCCGATAATTCAGGAGGCCATTCAAGAGAAGTGGCATGATCAGAAGAACCAGAAGAGGACTAATCCCTTCTCTTTGGTGGAATACATGACATATCTCCTTGCCCTGTTGGTGCACGGAGCAAGGGCAAGTTCCAAAAAAAATAAATAAATAATAATTCAGAGAAGCTTTAAAGAAGCTGGTTTCCAGTCACTAAAAATTGATGGCATAGCCTCAGGGTAGGCCATCCATAGCTGATGGGTCGGGATCCGGATGTCAGGACCCCTGCGGATCAGCTGTTTTGAAGGGGCGGCAGCGCTCGCGCGAGCGCAGCTTCCCCTTCATTCATTTTTGCTCCCCGAGTCGACGCGGACGTAGCAGCGATTCACAGTATTGCAGCCTTATCTCTCGTTCCGTTCAATAGAAGGCGGCAATACCTGTGAATCGCCGCCTCAGTGAACAAGAATAAAGGAAGGGGAAGCCGCATTCGTACGAGCGCTGCCACCCCTTCAAAACAGCTGATGTGTCGGGGTCTGACCCTGACCCATCAGCTATTGATGGCCTATCCTGAGGACAGGCCATCAGTTTAGAGGCAGGAAAACCCCTTTAACTCCATCGGGTAAACTTTTCATGTTCTCCTTAGTCAGCACCAGCCCAGTGGCCTCAACACCTTTTCCATAGTTTCATGTTAGGCTGGGTTCACACGTCCTATTTTCAGACATAAACGAAGCGTATTATGCCTCTTTTTACGTCTGAAAATAGTGCTCCAATACGTCGGCAAACATCTGCCCACGCAAACATTTGCCGACGTACTGTGCAGACGACCTGTCATTTACGCGTCGTCGTTTGACAGCTGTCAAACGACGACGCGTAAATTGACTGCCTTGGCAAAGAAGTGCAGGACACTTATATACATTATATGCAGGACACTTATATACATTATATGCAGGACACTTCTTTGCAACGTAATTTGAGCCGTTCTTCATTGAAGTCAATGAAGAGCAGCTCAAGATTACGAGCGTCAAAGACGCGTCGCATATTACGAGGAGCTTTTAAGTCTGAAACGAGGCAGCTGTTTTCTCCTGAAAACAGTCTGTCTTTTCAGACGTAAAAGACAGTTCCCGTGTGCACATACCCTAAATCTCTCTGGCACTAGCGAAGTCCTTCCATTCTCTGGGACCCCCATATGACAGGCACTGTACGTGACTGAAGTTACGACAAGCATCTTTATGGTTCTACCAGAGGCCAAGACAAGCCCTTCATTCGTATCATACTACAGAATAGACGGCACAGCCCGCCTGCGTAGTGAACGCCCTTGCTCTTGTTGTCGGGTGCTCAATACTAGACTCTCCAGCTCACAGGCCCAACCATGATAGACAAGCATGTTCAGGGTGTAGATTGAAGTTTTTAGAAGTCACTGAAAACTCTAAAGTAACAACTTCCTGAGGTCAATGTAGTGGAGCAGAAGTTCTGAGGTCCTATGTCTTAAATCTAGATACAATGGGAGAGTTTATAAAAAATAAAATAAAAAAGCAGGAGGAAAAAAAACGGGAGCAGTTACACATCACAACCAACATGAAAGGTGGAGTCGGATTGCTACGGGCAACTACTCCAGGTTTGCATTGCACCCGTTTTGATAAATCTCCCCTAATGTCTCTACAGTTACCCAGCTGCCACAGCCCATCTTGCCGATGGCCATGCAGACATTGCTATCACAGACCATCCTGCATGTAGTGTTTAGAGGGTTGTCCCAGAAGTGACACATTTTCCCCATCCACCGGACCCTTGCAGGGAGGAGGAACTTTAATAAAACGGTGGTCGAGCATGTGCCTGCCGCTTCATTCAATGTCTATGGGACTGATGGAAACACCCGAGCGCTGTACTCTGCTGTGTCAGTCCCATAGACTTTAAACGGAGCGGCAGCAGTTCTGATCGCCCTCCGCTCCAAAGTACTGAACTGATCAGACCGACCATTATCACCCATCTTATGGAAAGCGGATAATAGTCTATTCTTAGGATAGTCTATCAATATCTGATCGGTGGGAGTTCAGACTCCGTTACCCAGGCAAAGCACCGTTCGTTTGCTACAGCCAGCGAACCTCCACTACTCAGATATTGATGGACTATCTTAGAAAATAGGCCATCAATATTACAGTCCCAGAAAACCCCTTTAATGCCACTCTGAGAAATCTTCAATAAAAAAAAGGAACCAAGCTCTGACCAAATGAACTCAAATTCTTCATGAGGAGCCTAAACTCCGCAGAACCGCTAAAGACAGCGGTGAGCTGAACACTCGTCCATCAGCGGTGTCCCCTGACCCCCCGTAAACACAAACTATGGTCTCAGCCAACCATGTTTACGTCAAAGGGGAGAGAGAGAGAGATAAGCAGCCACCAGAGGTGTATTACAGCTGCTTATCTGCGACTGACAGGGGAAGTCGTGAGACCTCCATACACATTAATCTTACGTGTATATGAGGCATTAGATACAGGGGACAATTCATAAACTAGCGCCAAAACACAGCAACCAATCAAATCACAGGTCTTATTTTTCTATTGGTTGATATGGGAAGCTCCTCCATTATTACTACGCTATCCTACCATGTGATCATAGTCTCCTGAATGTATTTCATTTCCTAATATCTTATAGTTCTGTTTCCACCCCGAGTATTACAGTCAATGAAAACAAACTCCTCCGAAGGTACAGCGGGAATAATGGAGGATAAAAGCAAGAAGAACTAAACCTAAAGTCGACAGCTACTAAAGAACAGCTGATGACACGCAGAACTGGAGATCAAGTAGTGATCGCGATACAGGAGTTATTCTAGACTTCTCATGACAGTCGTCCTGTAAATCACACTGAAATGGCTGATAACAGGGATCAATCGCAGAACACTTTAGAATTAGTGTCACTTTAATGCGAGTGATGAGAATAATTCTCTTTAACCCCTTAGTGACCAGCCTATTTTAGGCCCTAATGACCAAGCTATTTTATTCGTTTTTCTATAGTCGCATTCAAAGAGCTATAACTTTTTTATTTTTCTGTCTACACAGCTGTATGAGGACTTGTTTTTTTGTGGGATTAGTTGTACTTTTTAATAGCACCATTTTAGGATACATATAATCCCTGAAATTCCGCCATTGTTCTATGCGTTTTTAAATTGACGCCGTTCACTATGCGACGTAAATAACATGTTACCTTTATTCTATGGGTCGGTACGATTACGGCGACACCACATATGTAGAGTTTTTTTTATGTTTTACGACTTTTGCACAATAAAAACACTTCTGAACTAAAATTATTTGTTTTTGCATCGTCGCTTTCCAAGAGCCGTCATTTTTTTATTTTTCCATCAATGTAGTGATTTTTTGGACTTGTTTTTTGCGGGACGAGACGTAGTTTTGATTGGTACTGTTTTGGGGTGCATGGAACTTGATTCATTTTTATTATTGCTTTTTTGGGGGGCAATGGAAAAAAAATTGCAATTTCGCCAGTTTTTTTGCGTTTTTTTTTACGGTGTCCACCTTGCGGTTTAAATTATATATTAACTTTATTGAGTCATTACGGTCGCGGTGATACCACATGTGTACTTTTATTTATTTTTTACACTTTTACTATATAAAACCCCTTATGGAAAAAAAAATGATTTTTTTTACTGTAATTTTTATTAATAATCTTTATTTCACATGAATTACTTATTTTTTTAGTCCCACTAGGCGACTTTATAGCAGCGATCTGAAGATCGCATAGTAATGCTTTGGTGTAATTCGTATACCAGAGCATTATTGCCTGTCGGTGTAAATCTGACAGGCAATCTATTAGGACGTGCCTCCGGCACGTCCTAATAGGCACCCAGGGCAGACCTGGGGGCTTTTATCAGGCCCCTGGCTGCCATGACACCCCTTCGGAGACCCGCTATTGCATTTGCGGGCCGCCGATGGGTGACAGAGGGAGCTCACTCCCACTGTAAACAAGTTAAATGCTGCAGTCGCTATGGACGGCGCCATTTAACGGGTTAAACGGCCACGTTCGATCGCGTGTGTTTGAGCAGGAGCCCAGCTGTCAGACAGATGAGCCTCAGCTCCAGCCTGCAAGGGAGACCCATGCAGGACTTAGACTGGGCCACTGTGAAAAGGCGTATTGGTGGTCACTAAGGAGTTAAGTTAATGAATTGGGGTTGTTATGATTCAACTATTGCAATAGATATTATATACACTGATCAGCCACATCAGCCATTACATTAAAGCCACCAGCCTAATATCGTGCAAGTCCACCTTGTGCCGCTAAAACAGCTCTGAGCCAGCGAGACGTGGACTCCACAAGACTGACGGTTCCGGTGACCAAAACGTTAGCAGCAGATCCTTTATTTCTTGTAAGTTGTGACGTGCGGCCTCCACGGATCGGGCTCATTTTTCCATATCCAACAGACGATCGATCGACTTGAAATCTGGGGAATTTGGAGACAAGTCAATATCTGAAAATCTTTGCCTTGTTCCTCAAATGATTCCGGAATAATTTTTGCAGTGTGGCAGGACGCATTATTCTGCTGAAAAAGGGCGCTGCCAGGAGAGAACACCATTACCATAAAGGGCTGAACTTGGTCTGTAATGTTTAGGTTGAAGGTTCGTGTCAAAACAAACGAACGGCAGGACCCAAGGCTTCCCAGAGCATCACGCTGCCTCCACCCGTTGTCTTCTTCCCATAGTGCCATCTTTTCTCCAGGTAAGCGACACATGTATCCAGCCATCCACATGATGTAAAAGAAAAACAGGATTCATCAGACCAGACCATCTTCCATTATTCCAAGACGGTCTGTCTTCCATTATTCCAGTTCTGATGGTCAGGTGACCATTGTAGGTTCCATAGGTGGCGGACAGGAGTCATCACGGGCACGCTGACCGTTCTGCAGCTACGCAGCCCAAAACACAGCAAGCTGCGACGCTTTGCATGTTCGGACATCTTTCTAGTATAGCCAGCAGTAACTTCATCAATTGGCGATATAGTAGCTCGTCAGTGGTATCGGACAGGCCTTCACTCCCATTAATAAGCCTTGGGCGCCCATAACCTGGTTGCCGGTTCACCGGTTGCCCTTACTTGGACCACTTTTGGTAGATACTAATCAGTGTATACCGAGAACACCTCACAAGATGGGTCGTTTAGGAGATGCTCTGACCCATTCATCACAATTTGGCTTGTCACAGTCGCTCAGATTCTTACACCTCATGCACATGACAGAGTATACCGACCGAGTCCCGTCAGTGATCAGAGGAAAGATAGGACATGTTCTATCTTTCCTCGGATCGGAGACTCGGACCATTTTTCACAGACCCGATTCACCCGCTAAAGTGAATGGGTCCGTGAAGACTATCGGGTGCCACTCGGATGCCGTCTAAAAACAGCCCGAGTTGCACAACAGTCGTGTGCAGGAGACCTTTCACTTTTCCAGCTTCCAAATCAACTTCAAGAACTGACTCCTCACTTGCTGCCTAATATATCTCACCCCTGGTCAGGCGCCATTGTAACCAGATATTCACGTCACCTGTCAGTGGTTTTAATGTTATGGCTGATCTATACACAGCACTCCATATGACACCAATCTTGCATCATGTACAGGTGGATCTAGTGCAGAAAACTGGAGCAGCTGCCCCTTGTAACCAATGGGATCACTGCTTTCATTTTCTAACCGGCGCTGTATAAAGGATAATGGTTACGGTTGCTATAGACAACGCCTGCACTTTATATCTGTACTAGTTATACATGAATCCTCTATACACACCCCAAACCGCAGCAAGTTTTTTTTAGTCTAAAACTAGTAATTAGGTCGGGGGGTCCCCAGAAGACAGAGAGTGCCGGCGCTTACAATGCGGAGGGGGAAATGGATTTCAGCCTCAGAGAAAGCAAAACAATCCAGCAAAGCGCTAAAAGACCTGCCACTAGATAAAAGCTAGGAGGCAGAAATAGTAGTAAGGCCGGATTCATACGAGCGTGTGCAGGCCATGATATAAGGTCCGCATGTCGGCCGCATTACCCGGACCGAAAACACTGCAGGGAGCCGGGCTCCTAGCATCATAGTTATGTTTGATGACCGGTGTCCCTGCCTCTCCACAGAACTACTGTCCAGTGCTGAAAAACATGATCACAGTAAGGGACAGTTGTCCTGCAGCGAGTCAGGGACTCCGGTCATCGTACAGAACTAGCACGCTAGGATCCCGGCTCCCCGCAGTGCGTTCAATGGGAAATACCGCCGACATACCATCCGTATATCACGGACCGATCACGCCCGTGTGAATCTGGCCTAAGTGTCCCCCAAATGTGGAGATATCTTTTCAGGGGTTCTCCAATGGTAATAAGTTTAGGAATCGCAGAATGAGGTGATGTAACCAGACGATTTGCAATGCTATAATATACTTGATCTAGCACCATTTTTCGAGTATCGAAGTCCATACTTACCTGTAGTCACGGCGATGCGTCCCGCAGCCCGGCCTCCTGGGATGACACTTCATCCCATGTAACCACTGCAGCCCGCAATTGGCTGCAACAGTCACATGAGATGAGACGTCATCCCTGGAGGCAGAGGAATAAAGATCTGGGTAAGTATGCGATTTTTTATTTTTTTTTCCAGATGCAAATTTTTGCAGCAGAGTCACATCTTTTACGCCGCAAAAATCGCAACATCGGACATTTATTGCGGGTTTTACCTCCCCATTGAATTCAAATGGGAAAACCCACAACAGAGAAGCAGCGATTCCGCGACATAAAACAGGCAAGCTGCGGGTTAAAAAAAACACGTCAGTTTATGAAAGGTTTTTCGGCAGGTTTTTTACGCAGCGTGTGGATGCGATTGGTTCACATTTCATCCACTTTGCTGCTACTGTACTACACGAAAATCTGCAGTATTTATGCTACATGTGAACTCGGCCAAAGGGGTAAGAGCAGAAGCAACAATTATCACCGATCCACAGGACAGCTGATGATTGGTTCCCACCGCTGGGACATTAAATGGAATGGAGGACGAGCAAGCAGTGCAGCTCCATTCAAAGATTCTGGGATTGACGGAGACAGCAGAGTCCAGTGCTTGGCTATTTCCATTATTCTCATAGACATTGAATGGAGCGGCAGGCGCATGCTCGACCACCACTCCATTAAAAGCTACTAGTCACTGCGGGGGTGGGTTAAGTGATGTACAAGGCGGTTTCAGGACTCCGGTTCTTGTGACCAGTGGAGGTCCCAGCAATCAAAATTATCACGTATCCTGCGGTTAGGTGATAATTGTAGATTTTGGTACAACCCCTTTAAAAAGGGACACTCTTGGAAAAGTTATACAATAATGCCTAATGCAGGACCTGAGGGGGAGGTGCATGACAGGGACTTTCTTTGAACTCATTCTGACCGTGTTAAGGAGTTGTGCACTGGTGTCATTGGAACATCGTTTCAATTCACCGAGAGCAAGCAGAGATCCTGAAAAACGTCGATCCACAACACACACATTATAGAGAATTCTTCATTAGATAACAATCTTCACTGAGATAAAGCCGTACACTGCCTAGATCGTCTTAGAACGGTCCAATCTCGCAATAGCGGGCACAAAGCATCATCAGCTCGCAATAAGGATGGGGCCACGCGGTAAATCGCTGTCCAGTTGGAGCCTGAAGCGGAGTGGTCAATCCACAGGAGTCCCTGACAGTTTTGGGAACGAGGCCATTGGAAGATTTATACTCAGACTTCAAGATCCCCCAGACCCCAACCTGTGGAGCAGCACCATATCTCCATCTCTGACTAATAGAGAAATGTGGTGACAACCATCATTTTGTCTCCATAGATCGCTTATTAGGATCATTATGGATTACTGATGCCCATGGTTGGCAAGACAACAGCCCATTCTCAAGCCAATATATTTTATTATGGAACTGCATCTTAAGTTTAAACGATGTGTTATGATTTGGACCTGACATTTCCCTATAGCCTGCGGTCATCTGCGATCACAGTAGGTTGCAAAGTTCATCATCTAATAAGGGACAGCTTAACGGGGAAATTCACAATGGTCAGAAAACCCCTTCCGGCCGTAGACGCTGCGCTTAGGGGGGGGGGGGGGGCTTGGTGCATGGACCCAGCCACAGAAAGACCACCATTCAAATTACAAGTTGCCATATTTTACAGGCGCCACCTGCAGTCTATGATTGGAATTGCTCCCACATGTAAAAGGTAGGATTCTGCAAAGATAATCAAGCAATTACTTAAAACACAACTCCCTAATAAAATTGTGCTGATCTCTGCGTCATATTGCCCGTCCGAGACTGTCGCATCTACACCCACAAGACTTCTGTATTATTTACTGGAAGGTAACTAAACAGCACAGCTTAGACATGGTGGCCAGAGAAGACTCGAGTTCCTGTAAAAGTGAAGCTACATCACTGGTGGGAACTGCTCCAATAGCAATTCCATATTATAATCCTAATAGGATCATTCAGAACAGATCCCATAACCGGCGATCAGCAGAGATGATAAAGTTTCACCAAATGGAAACAGCACCTGAATGTCACTGACGGATCCTGTAACACAAGAGAAGGGACCAGGAGCCCCGCAGGTTATAATCCGATCCCTGTCACCGATAAGGAGACCGGATCCGGTAAATCCTGCACATTGTGGAATGACTACTTAAGTAATTATCTGTAAAAGCTGCAGCTCGGGGTAATATCCCTTTAAATCAAGTCTTTCCATTCGGTTTACGGGCACAGAAGCCTCTGACAGCTAGGAGGAAGTTGCCCCAGAGCCATGTGGATGCGATATCAGGATAGAGGATAACGTGGAGCAGCTCCTACCGGCCTTGTCACGACATCTGTGTGACTATAAGGACAGGACTGTGGCCGCCAACACCTCCACCCACCAGAATGAATGAGAGGGGGGGGGGAGCGGTAGTGCGGGGCAGCTGAGAGGGGGGGCGCGGGGACCCCTCCTCCACTGTTCAGGATGAGGCTTCCGGTAACGGCTACGAGCTGAATCCGCCATAACGGGCGCTTCGCCGTTATCATAGGCTATAAAGGGGGGAGCCCCAGGTCACGACGCGGCCTACCACCGACGCCCCCGCCCGTGTTGAGGAGGGAGCTCCGCTGTGGGAAGCTTTTTCCTCGCCGGCCCCGGGAGCCGCTCACCTGCTATAGCTTCACCCCCTGACAATCCGGGCTCCGCGTCGGCGACTGCTCTTTGTGTCGGGACAAAGCCCCTGAAGTTTCCCTCCTGAAGCAGCACTGAACCTGACCCAGACTAAATAGGACCTCATGTCACAAGGACCCCAGCCGCGGGGCTGCCCTCATAGCTGCCTGCACAGCGGAAACCCCGCCAAACCCCCAACCGACTCCTACCCCACCCAGCAGGAGGCGCCTTACGCTATAAATACCGTCTATCCCACCGAGTAAACAACAAGCGTCCGCCGCTCTATGGTCAGGGCGGCACTAGTGATACGTGCGATGGCACGTTTATGGATCACTGATTCTAGTCAGGTGTTAAAAACGGGCCGGTTATAAAACAAACGCAAAGTATATTTAAAACTATTTCATATCGCACAGTTATAGTATCTGATACTAATCGGGTTGTAGTAAAAGAAGGAATAAAAAGAAAAACGGTACAGGCAAATTCGTGGACAACTATGCACTTAAAGGAGCCGCGTTCTAAATATAAGGGACCGTCTACAAAGTTCCGGTCGGGACGAAGGACTAGGCCTCAAGAAGTGTGTAACAAGCCGCAGCAGAAAGTGGGAGGCCGATAACCATGGAAAAGCGCGATATATCAGGAGGAGAGGAGCTTAATCATCGATATATATCGAATAAAGGACCCGAGGTTCGTATTTTAGTTGCGAACTGTGCTGTGTGGCCTACAATTTCTGAGGGTTTTTTCCTCCACACCGAATGGAAAGCAGGATGTAACCGGGAGAGAGCTCGACTCTGATTGGTGGGATCGGCAGTGAGTGGGCGGAGGTGGTAAATGACTGACCAATGACAGGAGTCGTAACAAAGCTGCGTCTGTGCTGCCGAGAAGAGTGTGGAGGAGTGAAGATGGTCCCTAAGTTCTGCCTGATGGAAATAATAGAATATGAGCTCAAATATATGAAATCCATGGAGTGACCCTGCTGCTCCCCGCACCGGAAACCATGCGGACTACTGAGCTAGAACAATGGGC
The DNA here is from genome assembly GCF_050947455.1 of Rhinoderma darwinii. Lineage (NCBI taxonomy): Eukaryota > Metazoa > Chordata > Amphibia > Anura > Rhinodermatidae > Rhinoderma > Rhinoderma darwinii. Next base: position 127,598,475 of record NC_134692.1, read on the forward strand.
AGAGCAATACTAAGACATAGCAAGACTATAATCATAGTAATAATAATTGACATAAGATACAAAAGAAGTATACAGTGTCTGATAACTAGTAATAATGATAATACTTGACAAAATGAAAGTGGATATAAACTATAATGATGTTAATAATAATAATAATAAAAAAAAAATCTAGATAAAATGATGGCAATAAATAACAGATGATGATAAAAAAAATATTTTTGTTTTCTATTATTGAATGATCCATTCAAATAGTTAGACAGGAAATCTCACAATACTATAAATAATGTAAAAATAGTTACTATAATGAAATGGGATTAAAAGAACTCTGAATCTGTAAAGGTGTGATTTTTTTTTTATTGATTTTTTTTGTTATAAATGATATATGTAATATGTTTATGTTCTATTTCCATGTCGGGCCTGAAAAGTGCAATATAGAAAGCTGTTTTTTGTTTGTTTTTTTTATATTTTCGTTTGCAGCGACCCCCCCCCCCCCCCCCCTTCGGGTATGTTCACACGCTTACTAAAAAACGTATGAAAATACAGAGCTGTTTTCAAGGGAAAACAGCTCCTGATTTTCAGACGTTTTTTGAGCAACTAGCATTTTTTACGGCCGTTTTTGGAGCTGTTTTCAATAGTCTATGTAAAAACGGCTCCAAAAAGTCCCAAGAAATGTCCTGCACTTCTTTTGACGAGCCGTCATTTTACGCGCCGTATTTTGACAGCGACGCATAAAATAAAGGCTTGTGGGAACAGAATATCGTAAAACCCATTGCAAGTAATGGGCAGATGTTTGCAGGCGTATTGGAGCCGTCTTTTCAGCTGTAATTCGAGGCGTAAAACGCCTCCATTACTTCTGAAAAGAGGTCGTGTGAACCCAGCCTTAATATAATAGACAAATCGGTCCACTATCTGGTAGACCATAGTCATCAAATATATAGATATATTAGAGAATTGCAGACTGTGGACCTACAAGATGGTGAACTTTAGGCCCTTTTACACGGGCCGGTTATCGGGCGAACGCTCGTTCATCAGCTGATCGATACGAAATATTATCATTGTTAGCAGTGCATCTGTGTAAACATGGCGACGCGCTGCAGACATGACAGAAATGTATTTGGACGAGCGATCGGAGTAACGAGAACTTGTCCCCGTGGGAGCAAACGAGCACCGATCAACGAGCTGTGTCGTTGATTGGTGCTCATTTACGTGGCTATGTCGGGCTGTGGTAAGAGGACCGTTACACCTTAAAGTTGTCGTATATAAAATAAATAAATATTTTCTTTTTTATATATACAGAATTTCCCACTTTAGAAATATATGGGGTCTGTGCACTGAACAGCCATAACGAATTATCGATTATATTGCTCAACACATTGTAACAGCCTCTCCGCTCTATATAGACAGAATACTGCTAAACACTGACAAGAGCAGCGCTCATAACCACGATCTGCTGTGTTATCTTTTTAGTTTCTTTTTTTTTTTTCTTTTTATAAAAAAAGTGATTTTGCCCAAAATACTAAAATAATAAATGATTATTTATATAATCACTTTTAGAAATCCTTACTGTTTGCCGCAAACATCCTTTTTTTTTTTTCTTTTTTTTTGGAGCGGTCCTTTGAACAAAATAATTTTTGTGTGCCATTTGGCACAGACACTTAGTGGACCTGTACTTAGAGGCATTACCATCTAGTTACGTTATGGGATATCACTAGCGTTTGCCAAGACATCATTAACCGACACCCGCCGATCCAGAAAATGAGCGACTTCAGCTTATTCCCTGCACTACGACGCTCCTTGCCCTAGGGCTATGTTGTAGTTCTCCTTTATTCTGAGGACCTCTGGGGGTCCCGGCAGTCAGACCCTCACAATGTGTAGATGATAGTATATCCCAGCAATATGCTATCACTTAGTAATGTGGTAAAGCCCCTTTAGATTTATTGTCCCATTAAGACAACCCCCTGTCTGTATGGCCCAAATCCCTACTGTCTTCTGCTCCATAGAGCAGGACTAGCATTCACTTTTCTCTGTAGAGATGAATAGGACTCTCAGAAGGAGCGGCGAGCATGGGGGAAGTTTTGCTTGTGACGTTTTTAATGCTCAGTTTTGAACCCTTTCCCAGTCAGGGACGTATCGCATATGTCCTGGCAGGGAAGAACTTCAGTAGCCAAGGACGTATCTGGTAGATCCTTGCTACAAGTATCTCTAGCACTGGATAGCTCGCGGCTAAACCCACAATCATGGTCTTGTTTTATAAAGTCAAAAATCTTGACTCTGCTGAATGAACTTGTCCAAACTTCCAAGCTAGAGCGGGCTGAAGTGAGAGCTGCATAGACTTGCATCTCCCACTTCAGCCAGTGTGGGGGAAGAGAGAAGAGCCAGTGGGGGGCCGTGCTGACACCATGCAGGGAGAGGAGGAGGATCTGTGATCGTCCTCCTGTCCCTGTATGGCTGTAGATGACCCCTGGGGTGGGGAATAACAGGAACCCTTTTTCCATCAGAGAGCATATTTGCGCTGTGATTGTCACATATAGTGCCCCCCCCCCCCACAAAAAATCAGTGAGATGATGAGCAGCTGCTCATCTAATCACCCATCTGTGCCTAACTAGGCCATTTATTGACTCTACGACCCAGACATTTACCAGCATCCAGATCGTGTCATCAAGCACACAACCGTATTTTTGTCCTCCCGTAAATACTGGCGTAAATACGGGTCCTTGGTCACACGTATTCGACCCGTATTGCACAAGTATTTACGGACCCGTGCCCGTAAATAGGGGTCCAGTGTCACCCGTATTCCACCCGTATTTACTGGCACGTTTTCGCTGCAAAATTGCACTGCACTAATCGGCAGCCCCTTCTCTATCAGTGCATGATAAAGAGAAGGGACCGCCCTTTCCGCAGTAAAAGAAATTCAAACTTACCCGGCCATTGTTTTGGTGTCTTGACATCCAGTCCGACCTCCCTGGATGACGCGGCGGTCCATGTGACCGCTGCAGCCAGTGATTGGCCTGTGATTGGCTGCAGCGGTCACATGGGCTGAAATGTCATCCCAGGAGGCCGGACTGCAGGAAGAAGAGTTCTGGGTAAGTTAACTTCTAATACTATTAACTCCAGCGGTAGTCACTGTCCCAGGTGCTGAGAGTTACTGATGATCAGTTAACTCTTTCAGCACCCTGGACAGTGACTATCACCTGACGTCGCCTAGCAACGCTCCCGTAATTACAGGAGCCCCATAGACTTCTATGGGCCTGCCCGTGCCGTAATTACGGCCTGAAATAGGACATGTTCTATATTTTTCAACGGCACGGGCACCTTCCCGTAAGCATACGGGGAGGTACCCGCGGCCAATAGTCTATGGGCCCGTAATTACGGGCGTTTTTACGTTCGTGTGCATAAGGCCTTAAGTCGCACTAAGCACTCGCCCCCCCTCCCCCCCCCTACACAAATATCAAAGTTTATACATTTTGTACTGTCCCTATCCTGTTTGTATCCGATTTTGAGCATAAAATCTTTTGGCCGCTTCTCTAGCGATACTCGTTAGATGCTACAGTCATGGCGATAAACATTTATTACTTGAGAAGAATGTCGGATTAATTTCTGTCAGTCGTAAATGACAGTTTCACCCACTGACTGTCGCCCTAAATGATGGTTTCCAATTAGTTCCACTGTTGTATGTGCTTCTTTAACGTACCGCGCAGTGAACATGTGGCGCGTATGAACTCCTCACATCTTAGTTTTATGCAGAGTAGACTTTCTTGTTCGCCTTTTAGTCGCAAAGTTTCATTATTGTGCAATTTTTGCTTATACTTGTTTGAGACAAAGTTGCATGGAGGTAGTTGTTCATATAAATTATTAAAGAGGCTCTGTCACTAGTTTAGTAATGCCCAATCTCCTAACTAATCTAATAGGCGCTGTCACGCTGATAATTCCAGTGAAAATCATGTCCCAAAACGTTTATTATTTTAAAAGTTATGAGCTAATTTCTAAATATGCAAATGAGGCGATACTAGCCAAAGGGGTGGTAATGCTGCTCTCTCTGTGGGCGGAGTATGTGTTGTCTGTATGCAGCTGTCCAATCCGCATCATACAGCTTCTCCCTTTCCATGCACAGCGTGATCTCCGCCTCAATCGCGAGATCACGCTTTTACACTTCTGGTCGCATGCTCCTTCAGCACATTGCTTAGGTGCTCATCCGGGGACCGTTCACACAGTTTTTTTGCAGGCAGAAAATTTTGATCTGCCTGCACGCCGCTTGACGCGTTTTTCGAGGCATCTTTCGCCCACGGCCATTGAGTGCCGCAGGCAAAAAACGCAGCGAAATACGCTTTCTCTGCCTCCTATTGATGTCAATGGGAGGTCAGAGACGTAAATGCCCGAAGATAGGGCATGTCGCTTCTTTTTCGGTTTTTCCGTTCGTGGGAAAAAACGCCTCAGTCTCACATTCAAATCAATGGGAGGCATTTTCGGACGTTTTCTTGACGCGTTTTCTGACGCGGTTTCCACATCAAAACTCTGTGTGAACTGGCCCTAACTCTCCCATCCTTTCAACCTTGAAACAAACAGTTGCAGCAGTGTCCTCACACCCGCAGGTATTGCCACAGTATGACTGACATTATGGCACCCTTCAAAGAGACATTTAAGTAAATCTCCACCTTTTAACACCGTGTAACCTTAGGTCCAACATTCTGTTGTGAATTATTTTATAATATCGCTTTATAGCAATCCATCTTTCTCCAAATCCCCCTATAGCTGGTGTAGTGTACTGAGAATATGTTGCTGTTTGTGGACTCCAGGCTCAAGGGAGCTTTTTTAAAAAAAATGAAAACACTATACTCTAAGGCCTCATGCATACGACCGTAGCCATGTGCACGGCTGTGATTTTCGGGTCGGCCGGCCACGGAGTGTCATCCGCGAGCCGCCCCCAAATCGCGGGCCGTGCACATGGCCATATTAAGACATGTCCGTTCTTTCTGCGGTGCGGGCTCCTGGGCCATGCATGGACCGTGGAAACCACGGTCGTGTGCATGGCCCCATAGGAATGAATGGGGCCGCAATTCTCCTGTGGATTTTCGGGGGAATTGCGGCCGCAAAAGCACGTTCGTGTGCATGGGGCCTAACATACTATTACTTTTCAGGTTGTGCTGTGTACACTGAGTGCACGGTCAGCAGTCATTTCATTATTATCAGAGGGCAGATTACCAGGAAAGGTAAAGCCGTGTTCACATCAGCATTTGCTTTGCGTTCATGGGTTCCTTTGCAGCTTTCTGTCAGGGGAACCCATGTAGTAGTCGACTACGCTATTGTTTCTGCTAAAAAAAAAACGTTTGCCTTTCCATTCATAGGTTCCTCCAACAGAAAGCTGCAATGGAACCCATGAACCGAAAAGCAACTCTGATGTGAACAGGCCCTAACAACTCCGTCATAAAGCTGGAGGCAGATGACACAGGATGACGCCATGGACAATAGGTCACTACAGAGACAGCACACCTCCCCCTCCTCCCCGCAGTGACCACTGCACATGTCATAGAGCATGCCCACAACATTCTACCATAGAAGTGAATGACTCGTTTCCTGTCTTCGTTTTCTTGTACCCCAGTGACCTGCTGTAAAGCAAATCTCTGGTACTGCTGTAAAGCATCTGTGGCCCTCTTGTGAAAAAATAATAATTCAAGAAAATAAAAAAAATCCTCTTTCATAATTTAGGGTTTTTTTGTTTGTTTTTTACCAGAGAACTGCTGTTTTAAGATAGAGATTGTGCAGAGAGGAGAAAGTGTATAAAGAAATTAAGCAGAATTGTGGAGCCCCCCGTCCTGACTAGCGCTCGAGGACAAGTGACCTACAAATGAGGTTCTGTGCCGGCGGAGTGGTCGCTCCTGCTTCCTTTCAATTAGCTTTGATAACATTCACAAAAGGAAGACGCCGATCACCGCTGGAGTCTTCAATAGTCTCCGAATATATGACAACAAGCTATGGCGCGGACTGTCAGATCCAATTACTGGGCTCGATTACAGAGAGTGACTCTCGTACTGTGATAATACCTCGCACGGGACTGCTTCAAGTAATATGTTAGACAAAGACGGTGCAACCATCTGCTCCTCTCATGCTGTACATCATCCCCAATTATAGTTTCATTTTTTCAAATTTTTTGACATTCACAACAACTGCGAGGATCTGCCCCTCTGTGTGCTGACGTGTCAAATTACTTACCTGTTCTAAAATATGGAATTTCCTTAGGAGACATCTCAGGTTTTGTTTAGTAGCCCCCACATATCCGGGATCTCTGGTCTACTGGATCCGCATATAATACACATCAAAGAAAAAATCCCACTGACGTGTCTGTAAATAATAATTGCAGAAACATCAAGTTTATACAGAGATGAGCGGCGCTACTTAGGCCCTGCTTATCTCTTCGTTTTATATATATATATATATATATATATATATATAAATAAAATTATAATTTTTTGTTTCAATGTCAGACTGATAAACCAGATAATGTGATAAGATATTCACCCAATCCCATCAGGTGCAGTGTATGGACAAAAGTATGTGGACACCTGATCACACACCTGTATGAGCTTGTTGGACATCCCGTTCCAACACCTTTGGCGATAATATGGTGGTCCCCTTCGGCAATTGCAACACACTCCACTCTTCTGGAAAGACTTTGCACAAGATTTTGGAGTGTTTCTGTGGGAATTTTTGCCCGTTCAGCCAAAAAAACATTTGTGAAGTCAGACACTGATGTAGGAGGAGAGGACCTGGCTCACAATTGGCGTTACAATTCATCCCAAATGTGTTGGATAGGGTTGATGTAAGTGCTCTGTGTAGCCATTTGAGTTCCTCCACAACTAACTCCTCACCCATGTCTTTATCAACCTTGCTTTGTGCACAGTCATGTTGGAACAGGGAAGAGCCGAAACTGGAAATAAAGGGCCTATCCCAAACCCTGAAAAATAGCCCAGGACCATTATCACTGTTTTACCAAATGTTGCAGTAGGCACTATGTATTCTGGTAGGGAGCATTCTCTTGGCACCCGTCAAACCCAGATTCCTCCATCAGACTGCCAGATAGTGAAGCGTGATTCATCACTCCAGACAGTGGCGTAACTACCACTGTAGCAGCCAAAGTGGCTGCTACAGGGCCCATGGCATGAGGGGGCCCTTGCTGCCAACCGGCACACCCCCCCCCATGCCCGGTGGCGCCGCTATACCACACTCAATAGTATCTACATCCTTAGGACGCAGATACTATTGAACACTATGACAGAGCAGGGAGGTATCTCAATGCTCTGCCGTTGGCTACAAGCCTGCGCAGGCCGGGGTGATGAAGTCACTGGATCATGCCGGTCTACGCAAGGATCCTGTGTAGAAGCTCCGTTCGTCGCAGGAATGGGACCTAGGTGAGTAAACTTTGTTTTCTTTTATTTGTTTGGGGGGCGCTATCTACAGGGGGGGGCTGTATGACGCGATCTACAGGGGGGCTGTATGGCTGTCTACATGGGGGCTGTATAGCACGTTCTACAGGGGGGGCTGTATGGCAGAACTTGGGGGGGGGGTACTATCTACAGGGTGGCTGTGTGTGGCACCCAGGGGAGGGGGGACACAGTCAAAAGTTTTCTATGGGGCCCAATCTTTCCTAGTTACGCCCCTGACTCCAGAAAAAAAACGCTGCTCCAGAGTCCAGTGGTGGCGTGCTTTACACCGAGCCAGCCGACACATGGCATTGTGATCCTAGGATTGTGTGCAGCGACCACCAAAACCCATTTCAAGTAGCTCTGGAGGTACAGTACTTGTTCTGATGTCACTTCCAGGGGCATTTTAACCCCTTCACGCACCCAGACGTGCTATTACGTCCGGGTGTGGGGGATGATGTTTGGAGCGTGCTGGACTAACAGCCGGGAGCAGCGATCGCGTTGTTCCCGGCTGTTTAACCCCTCAATCGCGACCGCAGCATCTGAGGCGTTGAAAAGAGGGAGGGTGGCCCCCTCGGACAGCTCATTACCCCCCCCCCATCTCTAACCAGTGAGATCGGGGGTTGATAACTGTTGTTATGGCAGTCCATGGGCCTAATGAAGGCCCCCCAGGGCTGCATTCACTCGGCCTCTGTTAAGCCCTTAACAGAAGCCTGTAAAAATAAGGATATACTGCAATAGGTTAGTATTGCAATATATTGTATCAGCGATCGCTGGTTCAAATCCCCTTGGGGGGCTAATAAAGTGTGTGAAAAAAAAAAGTGAAAACATTTTTTAGTAGTGAAAAAAAAATAACAAATATTAAAATTTACGGAACACCGTAAAAAAAAAAAAAAAGTAAGATGCCAAAATTGCTGTTTTTCGGTCACCTTAGCTCTCAGAAAAAATTTAATAAAAAGTGTTCAAGAAGTTCTACGTACAGATAAAAACCACAGCTCGTCCCGCAAAAAATAAGCCCTCACACCGCTCAATCGGTGAAAACATAAAAAAAGTTATGGCTCACATAATGTGGCGACACAAAACATCATTATTTTTTTTTTAACAAAAAGTTTATTATCAATAAAACTATTAAAATATAAAAACTATATAAATTTGGTATCACCGTAATCGTATTGAGCCACAGAATAAAGATAAGTTCTTGTTTTTACCACACGGTGAAAGCTGTAAAAACGAAACCCAAAAAACTATTGAGGAATTGCATTTTTTTCCAACTTCAGCCCCCAAAGAATTTTTTTTTCAGTTTCCCAGTACATTATATGGAACTATAAATAGTACAAAAGAAACTACATCTCCTCCCGCAAAACAATAAGCCCTCACACCACTCTACTGATGGAAAAATAAAAAAGTTATGGCTCTTGGAATGCGGGGAGTGAAAAACGAAAAATCAAAGAATGGCTTCGTCCCGAAGGGGTTAAAGGTCTGTAATGAGTGATACATCTCAATATGCTTGAGCAGTTGGCGGCCCGGCACTGAGTTTACGTGGTCTACTGCTTCGTGGCTGAGCTGTTATTATTTCTAGACACTTCCACTTCACAATAATAACACAGGTGACCAGGGCAGAACTAGCAGATCAGAAATTTCACAAACTGTAACGTTTGTCTATAGAGATTGCATGTCTGTGCGCTCTATTTTATGCACCTGTTTTCAATGGATGTGCCTCAATAATTAGGAGGGGTGTCCACATACTTTTGGCCATATAGTGTATCATTCTCTAAGCAGTACAGCCTTTTTAACACTAGAGGGCACGTTGGGTCTTTGTCATAAATGGCATGAAATACTATACTACGTACAATAGCGATTAATAAACACGCATTTATTGCATATTTTGCTTATTTTTTTCATATTGTGACATTTTTTTCACGTAAAAAAAAACAAATATATATTATATCGTGTGACATGGAGGTAGTCCTGTGTCCTTCTGAATGGACATTCCCTACTCACTCCGACCCCTCTACAAACGTCCCCTTTTTGTTAAAGAACCTTAAAGGACTTTTGCCATCACATAAATGTATGTTATATTAATAAGATATGCCACAAGTAGATGATCTGTGGGTGCCCCACCAATCGCTAAAACAAAGGGGCTGCGGCACTCTCTTCAGCATTGCCCCATGGACTGCTCTCAGGAGACACTCGTTCAGCCTTTTATAGCATATAGACTTACCTGGGGTCTTCAGAGAGTCCTGTAGGGGCAGCCCCTTCAATTTAGTGAGTTTTCAATTACATATTAGTTTTAAAAGAGAATACTCTGCCTATTGTGTGTCTGAGCTGCGGATAATACTATAGATACTGGGGTATGATGAGCACTGTAGTACATTGATGTGGACACACAGGAATAGACTTGGGTGGTCAGAGGAAGAGAAGCAGCTGCAGGAGCTGGCGGATCCTACTAGAGATACGGTATAGGGTGGCCAGACGACCCCACATTGAGAACCGCACGTGTGTGGATAGGATGGGGGAAACTGGGTGATGCATTATAAATAAGGCTGGGTTCACACACCCTATTTATGGACGTAACTGGGGCGTTTTAACCTTGAATTAGGTCTGAAAATACGGCTCCAAAGCGTCGGCACACATCTGCCCATTCATTTGAATGGGTTTTACGATGTTCTGTGCCGACGGTCATTTTTTTTACGCGCCGCTGTCAAGACGGCGCGTAAAAAAGACGCCCGCGTCAAAGAAGTGCCTGTCACTTCTTGAGACGTAAATGGAGCCGTTTTCCATGGACTCCATAGAAAAACAGCTCCAATTACGTCCGTAATGGACGCTGCGAAAAACACCTGCACATGCCACTACGTCTGAAATTACGGAGCTGTTTTCTCCTGAAAACAGCTCTGTAATTTCAGCCGTATCGGACGCTGCCGTGTGAACATACCCTAACACTAAGGATCGGTGGGGTCAGAGGGTCAAATAAATAAATGATTATCAATCCAACAGCGATCATGTCGACTTTAGGGACATAGGAGGGGGCACATTCTGAAACGGCCGGGCACCAAGAGAGCTTGTCCCACCCGTGGTTACTATGGGGCAATTGCACCACTTTTCCTTTGCACCAATTTTGTTCTGACTTTCGCCATTTCTTCACATTGTTTCTGCCTTTATGGAGAAGCCCCACTGTTCTAATCTAGAATCCAAAAGGAAATGTCCACACCTGTCCGCGGAGAGATTTGGATGTAGATTGCCGTATACCTTTTTTTGTCTCTTCACTCATCCCTACCATTTGTACACATTGAAATTGTAACACGAAGGACAAGCCGTAAGTTTATGTAAATCGAGGAAGTAGCAGGTGTTACGAAGATCTACAAATGATCACATTTTCAAGCACCGAGCTCCAATCTGTGGCATGTGGTAGGGGCATAAAAGCCAGATTGAAAGCAAAGTTTTTTAGTCACATGAAACCTCAAAAATTGGATGAGGTGGTGTGGGATGATTGTGCGATGCCTCCTGTTCGTCGACGTGCCAGTTATCGCCACTTGTCACAAACTAAGAGGGACAGAATCCTTGAACAGAGAGACCTTGGTTTATCACTGTGGCAGATCGATGTGCGCCTATATCGGGATGTCAGCACTGTTCAATGTTGCGTGTCCCGGCAGTTGGGAGAACAACGACGAACGAGAATGACAGGTAGAGGTGCGCGGAGGCGAACCTCTGCATGGACCCATCGTTTGACTGGAAGAGTGGCGTGTAGAGATCCATTCTGTATTGCAAGTGAAATTGGACATCACAACCCTAGCCTAGCGCGGCAACCAGTTTCGACACAAACCATCAAAAGGCATTTGCACAACATTGGGCTATGAGAGATGTCCAGCTACAGGTGTTCCATTGACCACACGCCACCGCTCTCAAAGGCTATCATGGTGCTCAGCAAGACAGCAATGGAGGCTGGAATGAAGGTCTATCCTCTTCAGCGATGAGTCCTGCTTTTGTCTCGGACACAATGATAGCCGGAGATTGGATGGAGACCTCATGGGCAACGCCATGAAAAGGCCTTCACAAGGGAACGTCACACAGTTCCTACTCCCGGGATTATGGTGTGGGGTGGCATAATGTACGGTAGCCACCCGTTCGTCATTGCTCTCCCTCTAGTCTTCATTTCAGATTACACTAACAGATCGGCGTTACATTGATTTGATCATGGAACCAGTGGTACGGACATTTCTTCAAAGTGTCCCAGAAGCCGTTTTTCAACAGGACAACACCAGGCCGCATGTTGCTCGTGCTACTGTGAGCAGCCTGTGTGGCCTAAACTTTCTACCATGACCTGCAGCGTCTCCGGTCTTGTCTCCCATTGATCACATATGGGACGTCATTGGTCGTCAATTGCAAAGGGAGCTGCCAGCAGCCAATCTTGATGGTGATTTGCGTGCCCATGTGAATTCAGAACCATTAATAACCTCATTGATAGCATGCCAGGGCGTGTAAGTGCGTGTATTTCTGCGCGTGTCGCACATACTAAATAATGAATTAATCAAGATGTTTCTAATATTTTGTTTCCATTTTTTTTAATCATTTGCATATCATTAAAGAGACTCTGTCACCACATTATAAGTGCCCTATCTCCTGCATAAGGAGATCGGCGCTATAATGTAGGTGACAGCAATGCTTTTTATTTTAAAAAAACGATCTGTTTTCACCACTTTATTTGCGATTTTAGATTTATGCTAATGAGTGTCTTAAAGGAACAGTGTTACCACAAAATTTTTTTTAATATGTTAAAGATGTTAGTGCTTTATTAAAAACGTTTGGATTAATTTGTGTGTTTGTGTGTTACTTTTTCTTATTTTTACACTTTTTCTTCCCTATGGGGGCTGCCATTTTTTTTTCCATTTCTGTATGTGTCGATTAACAACACATACAGACATGGAATACGGCAGCCACAGTCCCATAGGGACTGCGAACGGGTCCCGTCCCATCCACTTCTGTGTACGCCGTCTGTGTGGGAACTGCGCATGCGCCGCTCCCACACAGTCCAATTTGAAATGCGCGCCGTCCGGCGCCATTTTCCTGTGGACCGGAAGTCGCGGCCGGACAGTAAGATTACTACTTCCGGTCGCGGCTTCCGGACTTGTGCACTTGGACCAGCGGCAGCAGACGGAGCGGACGGGCCGGAGGGAGCCGCGGCGGCAGGAGCAGGTAAGAGATTTCTATGTATGTTCGTGTTTGTGTGTGTTTACTACTGTATGTAAACCTACTACACTGTGTGTTAGCTCAAAAAATGGCGACACACAGTGTAGGAGGTTAGACCGTTCAATCCCCTCGTTTATCCCGGCACTAGCCAGGATAAAGGAGGGGGGGATTCTCAGAGCTCACTAGAGCGAGTGCTTTTTACCAAATTTTGCAGCAAAAAACAATGTGGTTGCTTTACCACATGCAATGCTGCAATTTTGGGAATAGCTTCATCTAGTGACCAGCAATGGGAAATATTATAAATTAGAATCTAATTTATAATATTTCCTGACTCGTGAAAAAAATAAAAAAAATGTGAACAATGTTTAAACACCTACACACTAAATGTTTAATTAAAAAAAAAAACAACATGTTTTGCTGGCAACACATTCCCTTTAATGCCCAAGTGGGTGTGTTTTTACTTTAGACCAAGTGGGCGTTGTACAGAGGAGTGATTTTTTTTTTTTATATGTTGTTGCTTTTAGTATGTCATTAAAATAAATTTTATTTATTTGTGTTTTTGTGTTGTACTTTTTTCTTTCTTTTACTTCTCTATGGGGGCTGCCATTTTGTTTTCATCTCTGTATGTGTCGATTAACAGAGATGGAATACGGCACATACATCCCCATAGAGAACGGGAGCCGTTCCATTCACTATAGCGTACGCCTCCTGTGTGGGAACGGCGCGTGCGCCGCTCCCACACAGACCAAAAGAAAGGTCTCCGGCTGAGCGACATTCAGCGCCACTTTCATGTGGACCGGAAGCCGCGGGTGGACAGTAAAATGACGGCTTCCGGCCATATGTTCAGAAGCAAGAACTAGGAGCGGAGGCAGCGGCAGGTAAGTTATGTTTGTGTATGTGATGTGTGTGTTCGTGTTATACTGTGTGATTACCACTGTATCTAATCCTCCTACACTGTGCATTCGCTCAAAAAATGGCGGCACACAGTGTAGGAGGTTTGAACATTCAACCCCCTCCTTTCTCCTGGCACTAGCCAGGATAAAGGAGGGGGAATTGTTTGAGGACACTAGAGCGAGTGTGTCTTCTCCAATTTTGCAGCATAAAGCAATGAGGTTGCTTTACCACATGCCAATGCTGCAATTTTGGGAATTGCTCCCTCTAGTGACCAGCACATGGAAATGTTATAAATTAGAATCTAATTTCTAATATTTCCTGACTTGTGAAAAAATAAAAAAAATTAGAACAATATGTAATCATTTATACACTGTTTAACTTAAAAAAATAAAAATTTCTAGCGACACATTCCCTTTAAGAGTACCATGACTACTAGTCTAGCTAGTGGGTGGTTCTGGTATTGCCTGCATTGCGCCTTTTATCTAACACCGAACTCTGTTAAAACAAACTGGGTTCGATGCTGGAAAGTCCTACCTGCGTTGCGGTGGGCTCTGGCGAAAACCATAGATTACCCTTAAATTTGGTTGATCAGAGTTGTGACGGATTCGGGGTTGCGGATCTATTTGCACGCTCATTCCTGAGTCTCCAGCAGCCTTTGGGCAATCGCTCACACAGCAATTGCATAAACTTCCACCCTGGAAAGTACTCAACTAGTGATTCCATAACACTTACATGGAAATCCCACCCACATTTAGCTGCTGGGCATTGTAAAGCGTGAGGTCATTACTGCTCTTACAGACATTGACATACATACCATGCTGGTGTCTGGCATTTGCCTAGACCAGGGGCAGCTGTGCTATGATGGAGCGTACTTTATTAACAAATGTAAAGTGAAGTCGTGACACATTTACTAATCAATTTCTTAACTGGTAAAATGAATACAAAAGTGGATGAAGGCCAAATCGACTGAACCGGATGCTGGACAGAGATACTTTATTCTTCACATGTCTCAATTAGCAGTTACCAGCATTTTCCCCGAGTACAATTCCTAATCCACTATCAAATGTCCGTTTTCTCCTCCAAAATAGACGATATCATCTATCATTACCAACCAGGTGCCTGTAGTCGGGTTTCCAACCTGAAACATGAGCTCTCAGTAGCAGATTGTTATAAATAGACGGTCTAGGATCCTACAATTTCACTTTCTTACAGGTAATGCAAGAATTTATTATTTCTATTAACCCCGAACGGAAAAAAAAGATATAGTAAATGATAGTTTTGCATCACTACAAGCCCCTTTTGTCCTTTTATTTGGTCTGAGTAATCTGAGAATGAGCAGTATGTGCTCGCTGACAACCCCTCAATATAAAAAAATGATAGGTAGGGAATAAATAAGCAACCAGTCTATCAAAAAAGATCATTGTACGGATAGCAGGGAAGAGGAAAAGCAATATTCAAAGCCACATCAATCCCTATTAGATCCAATGGTATTAAGAAAATTCTACTAGAAATACATTTACATGGAGAAGTTCTTTGAGGGATTCAGCGGGATGGTATCTTTCTATGCAAACATATATACAGCCCTCTGTGTTGTATACTTATGGTTGCTTCAGGCATCGTGGCTAAACGAAATCACTTTGTTCCCGTATGGGTCCTGTAGATACCTCCTTACCTTCATAAGGAGCATAGCCATACTTCTATATCCTTTAGGAACAGACATACCTGTCCAGGATGAAAAGGTTAATTTCGTTTGGCTGCTTTATTTCTTACCCCCAAACTCTTTTTTCAGGCTTGACTTGTGAATTAAAGTGACTTTTCACCCCACTAAATAGGTCCTAAGTTCTGATTACTTTTATAACATATTTTCATAGTGGTCGGAGCGTCAATGGTTTTCTTATAAAGAGCTCCAAATCCCCTTTAGAACCATAGAGTTAAATGATAAACTTCATGCTGCCTGCAGCTGCCACTAGGGGGAGCTTGAGAGCTCACGGCATACAATTTATATATTTAAAGGGACACTCCAGCCAATACAAAACTTTCCCATGTGCTCCATTATGGTATTTCATGTGTCAGTCTCTCACCTGTTATTTATCTTTCTATATATCAGACTGGGATGGTTGCTTATCAGCCGTCTGAATACGGCTCGGTGACTCGCTTTCTCTAGTGGAGTCCATGGAGATCTATGTGTCACCCATCACAGGCTTCAGCAGTTCCTGTACCACACTAGTTTTCATGGGGGACAGAAACTTCTATCATCAGATACCTCAGATACTTAGACAGGTTCCTGTCACACAGGTATAATGTAGAAGAATATAGTGCAGCCTCCCTGTCTGTATTACTTATGTTTTCTCAGCCGATTTAGGAGAATATGGAGAGAATGATAATCAGTGTCCCCCAGCATGCAGAACTGGTATGGTCTTTAGCTGGTCATGTGATGCTCTGCTGAAGCATCATGTGATTGATAGCAAAGCAGGGAGGAAGAGAAAGCTGGGGAAATCTAAGAATCAAGATGGAGAGTTTTTTAAAGCACAGACAAGGCAGCAGTTCATAAAGACAGTACAGTATACATAAAATAAGTGTAGAGTGTAGTATACAGTCAGGTGGGGAATGCAGACATGGAAAGTTGTTTCCACTGGAGGTATTCTTTAACTCCATATAACAGTATGTACTAGGCTCCCCCTTGTGGTGATTTCTTATTTAACTATGTGAGGGAACCCAGAGGCTCTCCAAAAATTGATCTCCAACCATTAAAAAGGAAAAAAATGTCAGTGTTAGGTTGGATTCACACGGGACCTAAATGCTGCAGAGTTTCCGCAGCAAAGGGTGAAATTCGCAGTAAACATAATGAGAGTGCTGAACATGTTCAAATCTCTTCCGCTTTTCCATTTCTATCCGGTGTGGACCCGGTCTTAAAAGTTGTGTGAGTCAATCATCAGCATATGAGATTTACCGTATTGGCATGAGGAGTTGTATTTCGATCCCATTTACATAAAACAGAAAATACTGAAAGTAAGAACTTTTTATTGGTTTGTAGTTTGGGTTGCAAGCAATAATATACATATAATAAACACCCATACCGATTCAGTACAGAATAATTAACAATTATAGACCGGGAAGAACCAAACGTTCCCCACTGGGCTGAGGCTTCTCAAATCTCTACGGCAGGAATAAGACACCCAACGTTCAGACAGAAGATTTTATTTTCTTATGGAGTTTGCAGAATTCTTTGATGAATAAAATATTGAGAAACTTTGTACAATACACAAAAGTTAAATACATGTAAGGGAAGGTGAGTCCTCTTACACTGCCAATATATAGGGTGGGTTATTCGGACCATTTGAAATTGCCCCCTGCATATCTAGGCCAAAATGTATCATCTCTTATACAGAACACAAAACAGGACTCCGTTGGTCATTGGCAAAGTGTGTGTGACCAGATCCGAGAAGCAGTAATATTTACACATGCGGATTATGTACATTCATATACTTTACTGGGGTTTTCCAGGAAAATACATCCATGACCTATCCTTGGGATCGGCTATTAATTTGTGATCAATGGGGGATCCAGAGTGAGGGGTTGATTGCACGGGACGGGGCTGGGCTGGGCTGCGGTAACACAGCCCCACGTGCGGCCGAGGATTGAAGGGGCTACCCATCAATTTATAGTCCTGGAAAACCCCCCTAATGCAGTCTTCTAAAAGTCAGCCATCCAGAGTTGTTTCCTTAAAGAGGTTGTCCAGGAATAGAAAAGAAAAAAAAAAGTTAACTTTTTTTAATTCCAGAAACAACCGTATACTTGTCCACGGGCTGTGTCTGGGATTGCCGTCAGCCCTATTCACTCATGGGGATCGGCTACAATTCCAAACCTTGCCCATTGACAAGAAAGTCACGGTTTCTTAGACAAAAATAAATAAAAGCAGACCCTTTATTTTTATCATGGACAGTCAGGATTAGATAAACACTTTTAAAAAGATTTCTTACATTTTAGACGATACCCATCAAAGTCTAGGTAAAGTACTTTAGAGGAGTTGAGGTTGGCGCTGACTCTACAATGCCACTTGATTCCTAATGGGCAGCATCTTATTTTTAGAAATAGTCATTTATAATGTTTAAAGAGGCTCTGTCACCAGATTTTGCAACCCCTATCTGCTATTGCAGCAGATAGGCGCTGCAATGTAGATTACAGTAACGTTTTTATTTTAAAAAAACGAGCATTTTTGGCCAAGTTATGACCGTTTTTGTAGTTATGCAAATGAGGCTTACATCATTTCTTATCATAAAAGTGGGCGACAAGGTGACGTTTGTATCAGGCCTTACAAAATAACGGTGGACCTAAATGTAGGTGTTTGGTTCAAGACCTTTAATCCAAAGCATTTTACACCACATAACCTGACATACACCAGAGGCTAAAGCTGGCCATACAGCAGGGATTTCAGACGGCAGTTTTCTTCATGGTTGGTCTGTAAAGGTTGTCATTTGGAATGAAAGGAGTTAAAACCCGACAAATCGCCGATCGATCTCTGACTCGATCTCTGGCCTGGTCTTTTATGGACAGGATATCGGTCTTTATTCGGCATCTTTCACGCTCATTCAGGTCACGAAGAGGCGCAGTTGGCAGAAAATAGTCTAAATCTTCCTTTTCCGACACCCAAAATCTCTAGTGTATGGCCGGCTTTAATTAAAAAAATCCTGAATAATTTCCCATGTGATTTGAAGATTACAGCCACTTCCAACCAGACAATTTATTTTGACAACACTGAAAAGCCATTGAATTATTGATGAGAATAAAAAGGTGCACCGGACTTCAAACCAGGATTAGTTCACAGCAAGAGGCTTTCAGACCGTGCCTGCAAGTGTACGCACACCCACGGAACAGTTCAATAGACGGAACTATAGATCACTAGATAAAAGGAGTTAAAACTTCACAAAATCCATTAGTTGATGACAAAAACCGCACTTAATAGATTGTCCGTGTGGTTCAAACGTAGAGGAAACTCCCCGCGATGTGCACAGAATACAGTCAGGGTTAAGTGCATATATTAACGTGCCACACAATGCATGCCCATATCCTCACCGTGGCCAATGATGTAAACTAGTACACTTAAAAAAAAAATAGCAAGTTACAGTCTACCAGTCACCATAGCTGCACTAGGCCATTGGGATTAGTTTGGGGGTTGCAGCACTTGACCCCTCGGCATCCAACATTTTCATGTAGCACAAGACAAAAGACTAGTGACAGCAACTTGATGATAATGATTTGTTATATAGCAAAAAGTTCAGGTTTTTTTTACGCTAGTCGAAAGAAAGTAGGTACAGATTAGCCCTTTGCTTACTGCATTCGTTTTTAATATACAGTATAATGCAGAACAGATTATATTAGCCCTTTGCAACATGTAAATTACAAGTGACAAAAGTTGAACATCTATTAGTCAAGAGGAGTTAAAAGTGTTACTGAAGAGATATGTAAGGTATATTATCTTACTTCAGAAGTCAATATATCTTGGCATACACAAATAAAAATTTTTTTTATATATATATATATATATAAAAAATAATGGAGCTCCAGTAAGGTTTCTGTAGCCATGTAACTGACTGCGTTGAGCTAGGTATTTGATTACAAGACAGGATGAGTAGAAGAATGACGTCATCGGAAAATCATCCAAGAGAGGATTATGGAGCAGAGCACCAAGTGGCGTCTGAGTAAGAGCGCGAAGATCTGTAGAGAAGCCGCATCCTAATCCCGACACTCACACCCAGGCTTGGGAATCCTTAAGCGATAAGGTCATTAATTCCCCACTTTAGACATATTGGTGAGAGATTACAGATGATAAACAGCACCCCTCTTGTCCATTGCAGTATTGGAGCTGAGATGCAATACCGGATACAGAAATGGATGCAAGGGTGGTGCCATTTTGAAAGAAAACCCCCTCCAAAAAAAGCTCTCATTCTAATTTTCTAATTTAATTAAATAGGAGATATAGGCAGATGACCATGCTCAGAGGAAGTCAGATAAGTCAGGGGAAGTAGATGTTCACGTGGAGGTGCGTTCATATTTAAAGGGGTTGTCCACTTTGGACAATCCCTTTTTGTAAGCAAGATCCCTTGATGATGAGCTGACAAAAGGGTATTCTGCTAGGACCGCTAGTGATAAATGATAACATCTATTCAATTCTTCTGAAGCTCCACCACGGGAGACACTATTGCATACCACGGGCCGTCCGTGTAACGCACAGATGTGTTAGGCCCTCCAGAGCGAGACAATTTTTGTAGCTGCTCTCTGCTCTGGCTAACAGAAGTGTAGTCTATGGGGGACCCCCTGTATTAATCAGAATTCCCCCTAATAATATTTAAAAATAGGGTTTACAAACCAGACAACCATTAAAAGAATAAATAAAATATTTAGATAGAAGTCTTCATACACGGACAGAACTGGGAAATAATTGGTCTATTACACGGGCCGTGCCGGTCATTTACACTATTGGGGTCCGAGCCGTCTACCTTCAATAAGTCTCCAGTTTCGATACTAAACTTGTGAATATTCGCTCTGCATGAGGAGACAAGCAGAAATAATAACAGCACAATTCTCATTCCATAACGCGAGTCTCGTTTTTTTGTTTATCCAATTTATCGCCTCATCTTTATTACCATCATCGGATCATACAGGAAACCAACTAGAAGGATTTATAGCCTGAAAAACTTTTTGGTGCAGTTTTTTTTTTTTTTTTTGCCAAAGCCAGAAGTGGATCCAGGAGGAAGGAGAAGTTACATTTTTCCTTTATATTTCCCATTTCTCTTGGCTACGTTTGGCTTTGGCTCAAAAGTCTGCAACAAATAGGTGTGTATTTCCAGACATGGGGTGAAGGTTTTCTCACTTAGTTTAAATGTTTTTTGGCAAGACAGATGGGGACGAGAAAAGCCCCAACCACAGACACAATCATTGATGATCTATCCTAAAGATTGTCCGCTAATTTCCCAGAAAACCCCTTTAACTTTAAGGTTGCGCACGCTACACCACGTTGATTAAGATCACAAATCTGTTCCAAGTATCAAAATCAGGAGTGCCCACTCAAAATCAGGAGTGCCCACTCAAAATCAGGAGTGCCCACTCAAAATCAGGAGTGCCCACTCAAAATCAGGAGTGCCCACTCAAAATCAGGAGTGCCCACTCAAAATCAGGAGTGCCCACTCAGAGTTTTGCTTTGCTAGGTTGAAACCAATAGGGAAATATAAGACGCCCAACAAACATGCGTTCTTGGATTTTCTGAGTCAGTAGCGATTTTTTCCCAGTTGTGGCAAGCCTGGATTTGGCCTGTTTTTCCCCATAATTTAGTAGTGTTTTTTTGTCCCATAGACCTCCATAGATTTCATTATTCTAAAAAAAAAAAAAAAAAAGAAGGATGCGTTCTGTTTTGTATGGTGTTTTCATAGAACGAAGAAAAAAAACAAAAAAAAACAAAACAAATTGTTGCAAACCCGAAACCTTCGCATCACATGATTTTTAAATCACAATTTGGAAGGTGAAAAAACGCCACCTAAAAGCGTGCAGGCAGCAAAACAGCATAGAGGAAAAAAAACCACATATACCACAGTGCCCAGGGAACTAATATGCTGCTATATTCCTCATATGAATTCGACAGACAATAGTGGAAAATGTCTGACCAATACCAAATACCTTGCAAATCATTACAGCAGAGGCAGCCAAAGTTCGCTGCTAGTATAGACTAAGCCTGTCAAAGATAAATAAGGGGATACAAAAAAAAAAAAAGCTTTAGACCCCATGCCCCTTATAGCTCTAAAAACTGTAGTGTAGGAGTCCTTTGACATCGGCCAATCAACAAGACAGCTCATTGATCGGCGCTCTTTTCACCAGGAGCTACGATCAGTTATGTATGGGGACGGGTGATCATCACTACAATCGCTCATCCCCTCACACTTCCATCATGTCCACAGTACATTACACAGGGATCTGTTCTGCCGACAGCGATAATATTTTCTGCAGAACAATACGATCGGCCGATGGACGAGTGTTTGCACTTTTATCAGCTGATCGTTGCCCTGTTTGCTCAGGGCAATAATCAGGAACATATCACGTGAACGCTCGTTTGGCCGATCATTGCCCAGTCTAAAAGGACCCTAAGAAAACATTGTACAAGAGTGAGTAATAAGAGGGGAGAATTAGCTATAGCCTGCTCAAGCCAAAAATAATTACGCTTTTTGTGCCCGCACTCAATGTTATGGGCTTCATGGAGCGGTTACCTAAATTATTCAAAAAAGATATTACGTGATTGATAGGCCTGGAAGAACAATCTACCCGGTCCCAGGATTGATTGAGTGCTTTTCTGGGCAGATGTCATGACTTTTTTTTTTTACAAACTGAATATTTCTCAGAATTTCCCACGCCGTCGTCTTAAGTACTTGTCACCGACCAAATACACAAATAATCTTATATAAAAGAAAAAAAACTTCCTTAAAACTTGGTTACAGACATCCTTTATAATCCATTCCTCATTGAGCATGCCCTATGCCAAGATGCAATCTGCTAGCAAGATAATATAATACATTTAAATCACAAAAAAAATATATATAAATTTTTTTTTTCTTTACATTTCCGCCAAGGAAGCAGTAGCATTTCAATGGAAGAAATCTTTTGCGGCAATAGACAAGTGCAGATGACATGCTCCGTGTTCTTTACTGATAAACAATGTGAGTCCAGGAGTTTTTTGTTTTTTTTAATGATGGAGGAAGTGACCAAGTGTTTCAGCCAGAGAACGATGCCCCCATGTGGTTAGGACTGGAATAAAAAAAAAAAAAAAAAAAAAAGGTGGGAAAACTAGAACGGTACAAAGTGTAAGGATGATGTCAAGGGCAACACGTTGGTCAGACTGTCAGGTCCCCCTGATGTACAAAAAGATTCTAGAATAAGGGGGTAGGGAAGAGAAACCTTATAATAGACACTTAGAAAAAATTCCTCTTCAACAAGTCCCCATGAATGAAACACTGAAGCCTCCGCCACAAGTACAGTACACATTTTTTTTTCATGACAGCCCAATAAACGCTACTCTTAACGCAGACATTTTGTGGTGTCGTTACAGTGGCGATTCTTCGCTTGCTTGGAATGAAATAAAAATTAAAAAAAATATATCTTCTTTCAAAACACTTCACATTCGGGAGCCTCTTTCTTGCAAGATCTGAAAGACAATGTTAGTGATAGACAAGTGAAAAAAAATGGTAGAAGAAGTGAACCAATAGGGAGGTAACACAGCCAAGAAGCTATAGCTACAAAGGCACACCACAGCTAAAAAAAACAAAAACATCTAATAATGAACTGGAAAGTGGCAAAATGGACAGATGGTTTATTTATCCTACAAATATACAGTCTAAAAAGCAGCTACAGGCATTTAAATAAATAATCAGTTTTGTTTTTTTCTACAAACAGCGCCACTTTGTCCATAGTCCGTGTCTGGTATTGCAATATTCACTGTATTTTAGCGCAGGTTCAAGACAGCCGGAATAATCCCAGTCCCCCATGACCACTACTTTATCTCAATAACCAGTCTTACTCCTTAAAATCGTGTACAAAGATGAACACTTATTGATCAAAAATAAAAGAGCGCCCTGGCTGTTACACAGCTCCGAATCCATATTTAAAGGATAAAATTCTGCCTGCTCACACCACCACTAGGGGGAGCTCAGTAGAGTAATGCATATAGCATTAATTACTTCTATCATCTGTCTACGCAGGGGATTTGGAGATCTGTATCCAAAAAAGCTCCACCTGCTATAAAGATATATTTATCAGCAAAGAATGGTGGACCTAAGAACAACATTGCCTTCAGTGAACCGTTTCCCCAACACCTGGATTAGGTTTAAAATATGGTCCTCCTCACCTGTGGTCATGGGACAAGTAAAACAAAAAATCCTCAAGACATGTCAAATGTGAGCGTCCTTGTGTTCTCAGGGACCAGTTTATTTCCCCTCTGGTTTAAAGAGGATTTGTCTCCTCTCCGGACATGTCTTTTTTAGTAAATACTTTATTCCCCATGTAATAATTCTGGAAGATCTTTTCTTAGTGCTCTGAACTGTGCCGTTCCGGTGTTATTCCTCCTGGAAATTTATAAATTGAAAACTGGGTGTTACCAATCTTGTCAAAGGGGTGTGGCCCTACAGTCACCACCATCAATGATTGGACAGGGTCAGTTTGTGTAGAGACACACCCCCAACTGGTAATAACCAATCATCAATTTATCCATAAATTTCTAGGAGGAATAATGGAGGAACAGCACAATGCAGGATTCTAAGAAAATATGCTCCAGAATTGTTAAATTATGGGGAATACAAATATTTACTATTACAAACCTGTAAAGAGATTGGAGAAGTCATCTTTAAGAGCAATATCCGCTATGTAACCTGAGTGGTTGTCTTATGAGGATCTTTGAGAAAAATAAAAGGTAACACGTGAGGCCATAATACTCAATTGTGTTATCCACCACTGGTCTAGATCAGTCCGTGTCACTAATCTGGTGAAAGATTCTTTATGAAAACCTCCGGTGCAGCCTTGTACTTCATCTTAGCAAGATCTGGACTTGTCCTCCATGGCTCAGGTGTATAGAGTATAAACAGCGACTACTCCCTAGACAATATAACATTACAGGATAACACATTGCTGGCGCGAACACCAGAGAACTCGGGAGTTCAGCTGGAAGCAAATGAGACGTGAACAAGCGAATTGAATCAGAGTCATCTGCTTTACTATGGTGCGGCCCTTAAAGGATATCAGAGTAGTTCTCCCCTCTCCAGTACTGGCCTATGTGGAAGTCTAACAAGTGTGTGACATCACTCCTGAGATCAGGGAAAAATAGTATATTAAACCCACTGGATATCAGGAAATGATGGTAGATTAGGTTGCTTGATTAATAGGGTTAAAATATTAGCTATTTAGGGGGGGGGGGGGTGGTAAAAGTCCTACATTGCACAGAGACTAAGGGAGAAGTGTAGGAACTCGAGCATTCAGGTCAGTGGACACCGTAGAACAGAGATTTTAGGGAACTTTGTGTTGCAAAAACTTATTCCTCAAAAATAGGGCTAGACCCCACCCCCCCAAAAAATAAAAAATAAAAAAAAATGAAAAGTAAAGCTATAGTGCAGAGAACTTTAAAAATGACAGAATTTGACCGATTCAGATAAAAGTAAAAGGGTGGACATTCACTTTAAGCAAAAGGCGCCATACATTAGGTTTGCATTTGTCAGCAGCTATATACACAATTTATCTATATACACACGCACAGAAAAGTTCTGTTTCCTGTCATTCTGCTGCAACCTCCCAAATAAGCACATTGAAACCTATTAGACAATTAAAAGTACATAACCCTATCCATATTTAATAAGTCTTCAGCCATTACTGCAAGCAAAAAAGCATTTGTTTTACTTTAAACTGAATGTCCGCCCAACACAATTTTTTTTTTTCCAGTCAAAATAGGTTCACTATAACAGATTCATTTCTTAATGGATCTTTATAGCGTTGGGAGCTTTGTTTTTCGGATACAAAGCTTCAAATCCCCTTTACACAGATATGGAATTAACACATTTGGCTTCTTGTAGCCACCACCAGATGGAGCTGCAGAGCTTATTGCATACTGCTTCTTAACTCCCTCTACTGGCAGCTGCAGCAGCCAGAACGTTATATCTCTTGAATCTGCCTATACCAGTGGATTTGGAGCTCTGCATTACAGAAATAAAAGTTCAAACCGCAATGAAGCTATATTAAGATAATCTGTGCAAAATTTTGGACCTAAAAGCGCCATGATAACTGGTGTGGCTGTTGGGCCGGTCATTAGCTTACATTGTATTTTGGCCAGTCTGATGCAATGCTTACGCTGCTAATCATCGTATGAGAACGAATTAGCCGTGTCGGTGAATGTCGCAGGCATAAGCTTATTGCTGCTACTCATACAAACACGTGAGCTACTGACCGCTCAAGACAATCCTTTAATATGCTTAGGATCTCTGAAGCAGAGTCGTCTAGAATAAAGGCTGCTAAATTGGCTACAAGGTAATCAGAGGTCTATAGAGTGAGTATAAAATATAAAGCAATCACCAAATCCCATATAGTGCCCCGTGAACTCCATGCAGAAGAAGTCTCCATTTATTCCCATGGCGTAAGGGTTCAGATGCCAAACAACGCACTAAGGAGAATGAGTAAATCTACTGGGAGGTTGGTGAAGGATCGGGAGCAGAGGGGTGTCAGGAAAGCTGGCGCTCACCAGTAACTTAAAACTTAATCTGAGTCATTCATATCGTAATCCGTCTCTTCGTCCTCACTCTGTACCAGCATGCAGCATGCATGTGCAAAGAAAAGGAGCGGAAACAAAAACTTGTAAGTGCAAACAAAAGAATAGAAAAACAAACTACAAGCACAAATGCACCAAGCCGGGGGGGGCGGATGCACCGAGCGCAATCCGTGGCTTGGTTGTTCCGCATGCTAATAGATATTGTCATCACGTTAGACTCAGACCACTGGTTTGGATGTACACAGGGTTGCATTACATACAAATTCTATTATATAGTCATGACGGCAAGCAAAAACAACCTGCAGCTAAACGAAAGCAGCACCAAACCAGTAGGCTATGCTTTGTAAATGGCAGTCTATAGATTAGAGATGTCAGAGGGTGGTCCCCCACTCGGGATCCCCTCTGAACCAGAACAGAGCTGGTCTGCTAGAGGGGCTCCCGTTCTGACAGACCGGTCGTGTCCATGCCTTACATGGAAGACCATTCATTTGAATGGCCGGCGTGTAGTGCTACATGAATAGTATGACAGCGATAACAACTGATCACCGGGGTTTAGAGAAGCCGGGCCCCGCGGCAATCAGCTGATCGCCGGGCTGGCTTCTTTTTAACAAGGGATTGTTTTCTTGAGACAACCTTTAATTTTACTAATTAACTGGAAAGTTTAACATGGTCTATTGTATTAATGATCAAAAAAAGTTATTACTGAAATAAAGTTTGTCGTTCTACTGAGAGCAACAAAATGCAGCAAAAACTTGACAGACATAATAGGACATGGAAGTTATTGCTAGATGTTATCCGCATGAGAAATAAAAATATTCTCTACCTGTATGCCTGACCTAATCTGGGAGGAGACCGTTCTGTAATAAGTGACTTGGGTCTCCAAGTGAATAGCAAAAAAAAAATGATCATTCAGAGAGCAAATAATTAAAGGGGTTTTCCCACTAAGAACATTTATCCAGAGGATCGGTGATAAATGTATGATCACTGGGGGCCCCACACCGATCACTAGAATAGATCCCGGTGGTCAGCTCCAAAGACCTTGAATGGAGCGGAAGGGCACACGAGCGGCCATTGCTCCAGTCAAAATCCTCCTCACTGCCATCGTGCTGTGAGGAGAAACGGAGCTCAGGATCCACATTTTAGTGACCGGTTATGGCCCCACCGATCATACAATTACATATCCTGTGGAGAGGCGATACGTTTTTAGTGTGAAAACCCCTTTAAAATGACATCGTGTCAGTGGATGTTGCATGGAGTAAATAACCACAACTCTGGAGACGTTTGATAACGGAAGTAATACTGCTAACAACTGTGACTAAGCGTGGTGACGCTCTCCGCAGCTCATACACCCAGCTTATTAACTTCTATATTAACCCGCAGGAAGGGGTTTCATTAAGCAGCTTGCTTAGAGATATCATGTCGAATGCACATTTTGATTCTAAAGCCTGCGCTCCAACCATAAACCTTAAACTCAAATATCATCCATGTATAAATCCTTCTTCTAATGGAAACTGCCATTTCCTAAACGGTGGTTGCTGTCAAAAGAGAATGCCCCGTCCTAAAGGGGCTGTCCAGATTAAGAAAAACATGGCTGTTTCTTTTTATTTTTAAAACAGCACCACACCTGTCCATAGGTTGTGTCTGGTATTGCAACTCCGCTCTAGTGCAATGAATTGGGATGAGCTACAGTACCACACACACACAACCTATGGTATCTGTAGTGCGGTTTTTGAAAGAAAGCAGCCTTGTTTTTCTACTCCTGGACAACCCATTTAACTTGAAAGATTATTTTTAATGGTATGCCCCAGTTTGCAATTTAGGGTCTAAATTGCGCTATAATTGCTCTAAGCAACTTGATTCAGTAGGAGATGCTCTTAAAGGGTTTGTATGAGATTATAAAAAAAAAAAAAAAAAGGTTTTCCATAAACCGCTCCACTATTGTCTTATGGGCCGTGTCTGGTATTACAGCTCAGCTCCATTAATTGCTGCAGTACCAGGCACAGCCCATGTCAACAGTGGCGCTGTTTCTGGGAAGAAAAAAAAAATGGCATCTTTTTTTCTAATGCCAAACAACCCCTTCAAAAAGAGACAGAAGAAAGCTAAAGAAAATCAGAATAATTCCCCTTTCCCAGCACAACCAACTTACCTTTGCCTTTTCACTAGGTTCACTGGTAGTGCCATATGGCGTATTGTGCAACTCTTTTGAAACCACACACAAGAACTCGGCTTGATCTTCATTTCCATAGTTATAGGAAGAACCAATGCTGACAAGCTTAGAGAGAAGAAAAATGAAGCAAATGAAAATTTCAGTAATCACATTTTGGCACATAAAACATTACTGGAAGCATAAAAAAGTAAGGGTCAGCAACAAAAACACCTCGCAGAAATGTACATTACGCATTTCACTTGATTAGATTGTTTAAAATGACTTAGGGTTTCGGTATCTGCATGTAAAGTGGTGGCCGGAGGAACGGCTGGAGGACTGACTAGGCCAAACTGCACTAAAATAAAACTGGCAGCTGCTTATCCCCTGGTGGGACGGATCAGGGATGGGGAGATCCAATATGCCCGATGTGGGGGGACGGGGACAGACGCTCAAGATAGTGGGGTTTGGCTGACTTCTCAAGTATATGGACAGTGTAACACTTACTACTGGCCTCAGATGCCCACCATCCAGAACTATAACCCGTAATCCACTGGAAACTTATCACCGGGGGATGCCGCGCCCAATGCCGTACATGGACAGGACTGGTCCAACTCTCCGCTCTAGCTCAGACTGGGGCCCGAGTAACGGTATACCCCTTTATGGTGTCTCACTAAGTCATCCCGACCCCACCTCTAACCCAATTTTCAAAAACCATTACTGACCAGACAGCCATAGATTTAGAAATATACTCTGACAAGGTAAGTGAAGGCCCTTTTACACAGGCAAATGATCGGGCAAGCAAGTAAATCACATGAACGCTCATTACCGATCATTGCCCTATGTAAACTGGGCAATGATCAGCCGATAAATGAGCAAACTCGTATCGTTTATGCAGCACTAAAGATTACCGTTGTCTGCAGCACGTCCCCCTGCCGACACGATACAAATGTATGAGGACGAGCGATCGTAGTAACGAGCGCTCGTCCCCATACATAACCAATGACTGCTCCTTGCAAAAGACTTCTTGATCAGCGCTAGTTTCCCCGGCCCACGTAAAAGGACCCTTAGGGTGCAGATTTATGTGGATAAGAGAACGAAGAGGTCTGTCCATGTTGTCAAATATCACAGAACTGCCTACGAGCAGGTATAGAAAATGTGGCATTCATAGGAGTTCGATACTGAAACATTTCAGAACTTCTGCAGTCTTAAATCTACTTGTATTCAAACTCCGGATTGAAACCTGAACCCTTAAACTTATATTATGCTTCTTCTACCAAAGTCCCCCCCCCCCCCTCCCCGCCAAATAGGAGCAGCTGCGGGACGGGCAGATAAGTTAAAGGTAAGACTTTAAACAAGATAACCAAGTAAGAAGGCAATGTATCGGAATTGGATCTTGAAATATTCAGGTAAATAAAAGACCAGCTGAGAAGAAGGTGCCATATCCAAGCTAAAAGTTAGTCAGTGGGTTTAGCGACAGACGTTGGGACCCCATTGGCAATATTCCCGTAGTGCTGAATGCAAGGCCATGCATGTGTACATGTAGCATAGGGGAGCAGAAAAGAAGATTTGGGAGAAAAGAGCAGTGTGCAGAAAGGGACACACCTCGCCGCTGCATTTCTGGAGGCTGGTCTCCTCCACTTTCACCTCCCTTGAAACAATGAGCAGAAACTCTGACTGATGATCCCGCCCGCAGCCATACATGGAACCTACGCTGACAAACTGCAACCAGAGTAAACGCACAGTAACTAGGCTGCACAAAGCAAATCAGTGTAGAAAAGCATAGCGCTATGTGTGTAATGCCAGGTCACACCTGCTCTTGGTACTACGCCATTTGTCTACACGGTCATTTCGAGGAGTTGGTCACTTATCTGATTCATGTACAATATTGGCATAGTATCAAGAAGTAATGTCACCTGTTTGATCCAAAACACTAAAAAACAACTCCCCTGAAATCAGTTACCAAATGTGAGGTGCGTAATGCCTGGACTTGTGGTCACATGATCACTGTACTAACATGGTAACGTTATCGGCCGTGTGCAAGCGCCCAGGATCTCGACCAGTTTACCTGTTCAAATTTCCAGCCATCCGACATTGTGGACACCATCTGGGTTAGCTCTTCCTCTTGACATTGAAGAACTCTGTAAACATGTTTAACTGGCACCTTTGAAGTAGTAAAAATGCAACAAGTTATTAAAAAAGAAACCAAATTTCGTTCGTATTCACAAGAGGCAAAAGTGCAATTTCCCCTTCAAACGCGGATTATTGGCTATTAAGCTTTGTATTCCGCAGCCTCATGACCATGTCAGCGCTTGTATTGTAGTCTGGACCGCCCCCTTCCAACTGTTAGAAGCAGTAAGTGGGCAGTCCAGACTACTGCAGGAAGTGGACTCATCTCAAAATCTATTGAAAGTACATTACAAGTTTATTTTTAGTTTATCGGATTTTTAACCTTTTCAGGACAAGACCAGTTTTAGTTTCTTCATCCTAGCGTCTTCAGAGAGTCCTGACTTCTTTTTCAGTCAACATACCCATGAGAGCGTTTTTTTTGCGGGACGAGATGTAGTTTAATGACACTATTTAATGTGCCAGAGAAACTGAAAAAATACTTACTTCGTGGGTGAAGTTGCGAAGACAACTAAAAAACAAAAACGCAATTTCTCTATTGGTTTTAGGGCGTTTCTTTTATACAGTGCTCACTGTTCAGTATGGGGTGACATGGGGGGGGGGGGGGTCGACGAGTGGAGCGTGGTTTATATACACACACACTTTAACATGGGAGCCTATGGGTGACATATGCCAGTGTATGACTTACATCATAGGTATACGTTTAATGTATACATCATGGGCTTTTCATGTAAAATAAGTACCATTGTAGTCTATGGGCAACGGACACGTTAAAATGGATGCCTAATAGTGGCATCCATCATCATTAATAGACTAGAATGGTATTTGTTTAATGATACGGCATTTACTCGTGACCCCAGTTTACGATGTATCCGTTAAACAGAGACCATCAAAGTCTATAGTAACGGATGCCACTGTTAGGCGTCCGTCATGGCCTACGTTTTACGTATACGCCAAGCAAAAACATAAAATAAAATGTGAACATCGCTTTAGACAGAACCTGGCAGCTTTTCTGACACTTTTTAGTAACTAAACATATTCCCATTTTGTGGAATCTTTTCTTATAACTCTGCATTGGAGCGTTCTTCTGTTATTCCTCCTGGAAATGCATGAATAGGCTGACTTAAAAAGGTGACACAGTACATAATGTGCATTTACCGGGACTTTCCTTGCCTGCGGATTTCAGCCTCACATTGCACTAATTAGCTTATGAGCTTTCCCGTCCGGGAATCCTGAGCTCGCGGTAATATTCCCTTGTAGAATTTATTCTTCGAATGATCCCACAACACAAGGAGCCTCCTCCACGTGATGGGGGATCTACAAGTGTGAGTGTCAGCGGAGGCCACAGATGCTGTTAGAATGAACGGCCATGACTAAATCGGAGATTTGTTATCTGGGTGACGTAAATAAGCCGAGCTAAGCGAGTGTTTTGTCTGTCCTTGCGGAGATAAAACATACAGGGCACTTTGTTAATGTTGTCCAGTATCTGCTGCTGCCGAGGACTTCCTTTTATGGAACATTTTGTGCATTTTCGTTCCCTCGGTTTATTGAGATGCCAGAAGTCGTAGAACAAATTGTTGATGCTACGAGTCAAAGCGTTGAAATAGTTGCTTCTCAGAGTCACAAGCTGGAGAGTGAAGGGGCTGGAAAGAGGAACGTAGCACCGCACGCGGGACCCCTAGACACGTTACATCCACCCATCAAATAGAAGCATCTAAATATATACACGCAGGTTTATTTAGACATTGCTCTTTTCACCTGTATGTAGGGAAGGCCATTACAAGATTAGCTGTGTCTGGAGGGGGAAGGGCTGCAGTTCCTTTATCTAAACCTCTAAGTATTTGGCAGTAGCAGTCCGCCCGTGAGGAATTCTACTACTAAGGAAACGAGTGTGGAGTGACGATACGCAATGTCACTATTCAGTAGTTTTTTGCAGCGGAGCCCACCGCAAAATTCCACCTTCCATTCATTTCAATGGGAGTCGGACACTTCTTTCCCCACCAGCTGATTTTTTTTCTCAGCTAGCGGGAAAAAGTAGTGTCCCGCCCGATCTTTGGGCGGTTTCCACCCGAACCTCCCACTGAAGTCAATGGGAGGAGGAATCTTCATGACGACGGCAGGAATAATTCTGTGGCAGATTTTGCGGTGGGACCCACCAAGCAAAATCCGCCGTGTGAACGGACCCCAATGTATGAGGACGAATGATCGTCCATCCCAATGCAACTGCATCATGTTGGCAGCCCATCCTCTGTTTACAACGGAGAACGTGCTGCCGACTAGTGATCATTTTTCTGGCCGAATAAAAGATCCGATCAGCTGATGAATGAGCAACGATGGGGAACGAAACCTCGAATGAACGCTTATTTGCCAGATTGTCTCTGATGCATCCTATGGGAATCAAAAGGTTTTTGTTTCTTTTAAGGGGTTTGGTTAACCCAAAAAAAAAAAAAAAACAGGGCACATGCTAGGGGCCCCCTGTGTTAGCCAGAGTGGGGAGCTGCAGGAAAGTGCTCTATAGGACTCTGCAGATGGGATTGACTATAATACATGATCGTGCCAATTCCCCATCTAACATATGATGCATTTTGTTTTAAAGTGTCTGCAGTAATCACACGTGAGCCTATCTGTTGACACGCCGGCCTCGTAGGTGTCGCTGGCAGAGTAGTAACACTCTTGCTTGAGACGGACCCATATCCCCATCTGACCTTACACTTAAATACAAAAGTCACTGCCGCAGCTAAAAATAAACCCCTGGTGCAACGTGCTTATTGTCGGCTGATCCTAAGTCCTGGAGCCACAATTAGTCAAGGGTAAAGAATTTGTACGTGAGTTAAAGACACTGTTCCACCTTCAGGGCAACGACACCACAAAACAGGCTCAATTTGCAATCTGGGGTGAACCCGCGCAACCATTTTTTTTGCTCGGTGATTTATAAAATGCTGAAATACTCTGTGCACTCACATCATTCAATTCCCTTAGATGGAGAGACAATGCGATTTTATAGACAGCCAAGATGCCATTCTGGAGAGGTCTCCTGGTCCTCCCGAAGGCCGCAGCTGAAGCCTTTTAATTGTGGCATACAAGAGAAGCAGGGGAGATCAGCTTTCAGGTAAATGAACTAGTTATAAGAGGACTTTAATACACGGCAAACGCTACATTCTGGGTTTGCCGAGATAATTTGTGTCCTACGGTTAATTTTTTTATTATAACAGTTGTTCGGGGAGGGTCGTCACAGCACTATTACAGGGCCCCCTTACTAGGGCTCATTCACCTCAGTATGTGTGACCATTACCCGATTTTCAGCTTTTTTCCCAATGGTTTACTAATTAAGAACTTTATAATAAGTCTGCCCTTTCAGTAATAGAAATCATCTCTCCGCGCAGACTTATTGGTGATCATGTGATCGACTTGTGTTTATACGCAGCAGCCAATCTGAGGAGGCAGAGCTACAGTGGGGAGGGAGGGAGAGCAGCCTGAACCAATGATAAGACAGTAGGTGGAGCTCAGTCTTACAGGGAGTCTGAGGTAGTCACTGATCACAGCTCTGCCCAAATTGAGCTGCCCTAAAAAGTGGCTGAGCAGGAAGTACTAAGGAAAGAATATAGCAGATAAGTATCACATACAGGTACTGACGTCCACAGCATGTTTAGGCTTACTACTAGACAGTTGCTCTAATAGTGCAGTCATTCAGATTACTCCTAATGGCGGACCTTCTCCGGGTCCGCTAATGACAGAATGCCTTACCTGTGAGGTTTTACTGTCTCGTTCCCTTATTCTATCCTTTACTAGTTTAATTAATGATGTAATATTGTAGAACTCTGCTTCCTCCAGAACACCTTAAAAAGACACAAAAAACAACATTTTTATATTAGCAAGTGACATCTATGATTTTAAGAAAATCATTAAACCTGAAGCCGGTTATATGTGGATTCAGAAAACTGATATAACCCAAGGTGAATCTACTAGTGACATCACCAAGAAGCATCAGGCCGGTGTGTTTAGAGTCACTCGACAGTAACAAATAAGCAACTCACAGTGAATACAACAATCATCGGGTGTCATTTTTGGGATGGTAATGGTGTATTCTAAAGAACTAAAAATCAGCACAAAAACCCTCCGGCAAAGTATCTGAAAAGTTGACGTACATTAGTCTGAAAGCAGAATTCTGTTTAAAGTGACGCCGGGTGTGAAATCCTGACAGTTGTTATCGTGTAATAATATTTTGATTAGGAGATTTACAGCAGGAAGTGACTGATGAACAATACGGCTCAGCAGTCATCACGTCACACGAGCCGCTCGTATGAAACGGTCACGCCTTGGAAAACCCTCAGAACAAACAGGTTATACTGCTTCAGGAACAATCATTGGAAATATTTGCAGTGCAGTTTAAAGAAGGGGCTCTACAACTCTTACTGGATAGAGACCAGAGCTCATCTAGTGATGCATTTTCCTTAAAGCATAACTAAAACTGAAAAAAACTTTTGAAAAGTCATAGTGACGTGTCAGAAGTTTTAATTGGTGAAGTCTGAGCGCTGTGCCGCTTAGCTTCTAAACCGCTTTCCTCGGAAAGCCGAGTGAGCGGTGTACGGACTCAGACTTTCTATTGAGCCCGTACACAGCAAAGCCAATGAGAAACGAAGTGGCACAGCGCTCACTAGAGCGCTTCTGCTGCTTCGCTTTAGCAATCGGTGGGGGTCTCAGTGATTGTACCCCCACTGATCAAGACTACTGAAATAGGTTTTTTATTTTTTAAATTAAAAAAAAAAGTTTAGTTACACGCTAAGGACTGCTAAGCTAAAGATGGTTTATTTAGGTCTCCACCATACAGTCCTAGGATCAGGAGGTGGATATAAACCTCTGGATTGATCCTACTTCCAGAGTTGTCCTTACAGAAAGAAAATACAAAAAACGATGTAATGCAGCCGGTATCCCAACATCAGAAATGTATATACATTAGGATGTTCTAGCACTGCGCACACCAGGTTATTTAAAGAGGATTTGTCAGGTCTCCTATGCTACTTATGAGGGCATCACAAGATAGGGAGGTGGGAGGGGGAAATACACTGAACTCCGGGATAAAGTTTGTGATCCGATTCAGAGTTTTCATGTAAATAACCTTGTAAACGCTGCCAGGACTCTCAGCGAAATTCTGCGAGTCCCACTTTCCCTGTCCACAGAACCATTGACAGCTTTCCCCTATGAGTTTGGGGATAGGGAGAGCTTTCAATAAATCACTTACTGTGAGGATGGGGCAGGAATCAGGCTCTCGCTATAAGTCCTGGCAGCAGTGTCATCTCTAAATTGGCATAGATGGTAAAGATAATTTATTGTATAGAAAGTAAGCACTAATCCAGACAGTAGTGTCAAAAAGTAGAAAACCATATGGAATATTTTGAAGGTTAGAGTCCTGGAAGTGTCCTGGCTAGAATTCAGTCTTTGTCTTCCCAGTTCGATCCAGGGCTTTCGCCGATAGCAGAGACAACACGTGTGGAGGGTCAGCGTCTGACAACACGGCGTTTGAAGGTAAATCGATGTAGCTACTTACCTGCAAACGCTGATGCTGCTGCAGAATCATCTGTAGCCTCTGGTGCCGATGTGTCCTCGCTCGTCTGACACGATGCAGGACCTGTGAGTGACGACACAGCGTGATCTCTCGAGAACACGGCTGTGTCTGCACTGCCAGAAGCTGGGCGTTCTGAAGAGAAGTGGATGATACTTCTATACACAACGCCCAGCTAGTAAAAGTAGTAAAAACGCCCTGATGTACGCACATAATACACGCCCAGTTGTACTTTTACTTTAAACACACCCACTTGGACTTTTGCAAGCCTCATTTGCATAACTACAAAAATGGTCATAACTTGGCCAAAAATGCTCGTTTTTTAAAAATAAAAACGTTACTGTTATCTACATTGCAGCGCCGATCTGCTGCAATAGCAGATAGGGGTTGCAAAATCTGGTGACAGAGCCTCTTTAAGTACAAGGATAAGGGGACAGTCAATTGCAAAATAAAGTTGCGCCCCAGTTTATATAGTCCAGGAGGATTCTTAAAGGAGTTTTTCCACCTATACGAGTGGTGATGTAACTAGTATACGCTCTCACTTCATGATTGGCGGGGTTCGGACTGCTAGGGTCACCACTGATCGCCAGAACGAAGGGACTGTGGAGCAACCTGGCTCCTTCTGAATGGGGCCTGAACTGTAGTTTTCTGCACATAGCCCGGACAGCAGCAGTTCTGTGCAGAGGAAAACCCTTTAAATCGAATACTGGTCTACGTGCCCGATCACTGCCATTTTTACTAATTTCATAGTAAACAGGGAACTCACCTTCTTCTGCTAGGTCTTTATTGATGACCAGTTTCCCATGCCTCAAATAGTTCAATACTGGACCAAAGTATGTGGGGTCCCGGTCTATTAAATAGGCACCTGCTTCATCCTGAAAACAAACAACATACACAAGACATTAGTCCGGGGTGGGGACTTAATTTTTTTTTAAAATAAATGTCCTGATAAAAAAAAAATATATATAAACCATTATAACCAATTATTATAACCAATGCCAGGCTAGTCATCGCAGCAGTTCCTTTCGGCAGTAGGGTTACCTAAGCCATCCGAGTAGAAAAGCAAAAATTTACATAATAGAAAAGTATACACACACACACATGCAAATCAAGTTTCCAAAGCTCTTTGAATACTGAAAACAGGGAAGTTATAAATTGAATGGAAACACAATTTGCAAGATGGCAAAGCAGCTTACGGCGGCGGTTCATTGTCCTGCACTTGTTGGTAATGCTATATACTATACATACAGCAAAATTCTATTGGGCTATAGATTGTCAATGCAAATGCGGTTTCAACACAGGACAGTGTACAGCGGGAGTCATAGCACACCGGTAACTAGTCTGGCACCCAGATCAATATGGTGTACAGTGCTGCTTAGGCCTCATTCTGCCAAACAATATATGGATCTATGGGTTGTATCTTCTGTTCAGTAGAACAAAATTTGGGTAAAACATGTGTCTGAATGAGGCCCAAATAAGTGCAACTTTTCAACATCTAAATCGGCAATTCTATCTAAGCTTAAAGGGGTTTTCCCAGGCTATGTCAAATAGATGCGGGTCCCACTTCGGGGACCAGCACCCATCTCTATGACGCGGCCCCCCTTATGCCAGTTCTAGCTTTTTGTGTTCACGCTGACTCCCGGCTACTTCCTAGTCATATGGTTGGGAGATACTAAAACAGCGTAGCTCACTGAGCTACACTGTTTCCGTAACTCCTATAGTAGTGAATGGTAGTTACGGAAGCAGTGTAGTATGCGAGCTACGCAGTTTCCGTAACTACCATTCAGTTCTATGGGATTTACAGAAAAAGCGTAGCTTAGCGAGTTACGCTGTTTCTGTAGCTCCCGACCATATAACCTTTTTCATGGTCAGAATTCACCTGATTCAGCCGCAACATAGCAGCAGAACTGGGTTTAGGGGACCCTGTTCTGGAGATCGGTGCAGAGGTTGAACCCGCCGCATGACATTAATGACATCTATCCTGTGTATAGGTCAAATGTCTCTTGTGTGAAAACCCCTTTAAAACACAGTGGGTCATCAACGGTGCCGCCTGTCATTTTAGCTGTGACCACATATATGAATAAGTTGACATTCTTTACTTTGAGGAGTCACAATAGGCACAGTAGATGTTATGGCAAGTGGACCCCATACATGAGCTTATATGTCATGGGGCAAAATAAAGGAAGCAGGGCACAACTGGTATGCTGGTGATCTGGGCAATTTAACGTGTCACTTATTAAGTCTGTCACGTCGTGATCTGGATAGGAAGCTTGTGTGACAGTCCTAGCGATTAACAAATTACAAGGCTGTGATTGCTAATCTAAGGCCCGATTCACATCGTTTTTACCCTTCTGTCAGAGGTATACGTTGGGAGGAGTTCCGACGTGTAACTGATGGGAGGTAGCGGCATATACCACTGTATAGGCATACAGTGGGATACATCTCCTGAACTCCCTGGGCACAGCGCTACTTGAAGCACTGAGCCTGGGGAAGCCCCTGACATCACTGTCCATATATGGACAGTGATGTCAGGTGCTTTCAACTATGGAGTCCCCGACCAGACCATCTCAGGGAAAGTCCTTGATGTCACTGTTCATAGACAGTGACCTTAGGAGTTTTAGGGTACCAGAACAGTGACATCAGGGGCACAGGAGCAGAACCCCCAGGTAGAGCGTTGCCAACACTCTGTCCTGGGCTTACAGGTTTTTAAAGCTCGTAAGGACACTGTATATGGAGAGTGACGTCAAGGGCTATCCCAAGATACGAGACCTCCCCATCCGGCCAAAGTGCATGCGAGGCTCTGGCCGGGCACTTTGTCATGGAAAGCCCCTGACATCACTGTCCATATATGGACAGTGACGTCAGGGGCTTCCCTGGGCACAGCACTTCAAGTAGCACTTTGCCCAGAGAATTCGGATGACATCTTACCGTATGTCTATACAGTGAGATACAGCGCTACCTTCCATCAGAGGTATAAATTGGAACTCCTCCTAACATAGCTCCTTGATACAATTGCACTATTTTTTTATGCCAGAGATTTGAGAATTTCATATTTATTCTAATTTGTCTGAGCAAATCACCAATAATTCTAATATATAGCACGTCTTTAACGCTGGAAGCCAAAGAGCAGCAATACCAATAAGGGAAGTGGACAGGTCACTGATGGACTACGATGAAACATTCTAGTTGATTTACATTTTTCTAGGGATGTGTTAATTCTCCACATCCTTACGTAGAGGATGGTACTCCATTAGTCTTAAAACCATTATATAAAGATGGCACATCAAAGACTTCCCATAAATGCAGGAGGCAGCGGCACTACAGGATATCATGTGCAAAAAGCACATAAATAGCATGAATAATGTAAAGCCTCTAATGAAAAATAGGATGGTGGCAAAATTCAATAGATGGACAAAAACTGAAAAGTTTAAGAGCACTCGAGTAGAACAGCTGCATTTCTAGTGGCCGCGCAGTGGAAACCTTTAAACCGATTTGGGGGGGGGGGGGGGATGTAGGCACTAAAGTTAGTAAATATCTGGGCACATTGGCTACTGGAATTTGTCAAGCTGTGCGATAGATGTTCCTGAAAGACATGAGTCACATGACCAGAACAGCACCACACTTGTCCATTGGTCATGTCGGGTGTTACAGCAGTTGCATTTATTTGCCTGGGGGGGGGGGGGGGGAGCTACAATACCAGGCACAGCCCACGCATAACTACCAGTTCCTCAAATGATTTAAGATGTTAACCTTTGCTTTTATAAACCGCTCGTGAAGCTAACTAAAAGCCCTGTATACAATGTGTGCCAGACGGTTAGTACAGCCTGCAGACTTATTCACAATTTTCCAGGAGGAATAACAGAGGGTCGGCAAAAGCAGAGTTCTAAAAAAGATGCTCCAGCATGCGTTAATAAAAGTAATTACTAGAACGGACACGTTAGGAGGGCGGACAAGTCCTTTTTATCTAGGCAAAATTGCCATTCAGGAATCTAAAACAGCTGGGTAACACTATGCGTATTTTTATGCGGCAAATCTTGCAGCGTAATACAGTACCAGCAAAGCTTATGAAACTTTATGTAATCTCACCTACACATTTCAGATTTTTTTTGTCCGCACGTAAATTAACCTTCCATGTGGATTTTAAAATCCACAACATGTCAATATAATTTGTGTTTCCACCTCAGAATCGTATCGAACTATTTTTTTTTTTTTAAAAATGCTCCAAAATCCTCATCATTAATCCGCACCTATTTCCACATCAAAATGTAAAAACTCATCTAAAAACACACTACGGCCCTGTTCATTTTTTTTGCTGCAGGTTTTGCAGCGGAAACCGCGGCAAAAAAACGTCTGAAATCGCCTCCCATTGATCTCAGAGGGAGGCGTTTATTCCCCACGAGTGGAAAACCGCATGCGAGTAAAAGCGACATGCCCTTTCTCTGGGCGTTTCCATCTGACCTCCCATTGACATCAATGGGAGGCAGAGAGTTTTTCACAGCTTTTTTGCCCGCGACGCTCAATGGCCTAGGCAGAAAAACGCAGCAAAAAAATGGCAAAGAATGCAGGCAGGTCAAAAATCTGCCTTAAAATTCCTGAAGGAATTTTGAGGCAGATTTTTCTGCCTGCAAAAAACTGTGAACAGGGCCTAAGTGCACATTTTACCTGCGGTTTTGATGTGGATTTTCTGCACACATCAGTCACACGTGGCG
This sequence comes from Rhinoderma darwinii, assembly GCF_050947455.1. Classification (NCBI taxonomy): domain Eukaryota; kingdom Metazoa; phylum Chordata; class Amphibia; order Anura; family Rhinodermatidae; genus Rhinoderma; species Rhinoderma darwinii. The sequence continues at coordinate 127,638,793 of NC_134692.1, forward strand.
GAAACATTCTGCCGCATAACCTGCACGTGTTACATCAGACTGTGCTGCAGTTTTTACACTTTGAGGCTACATGAACATGTTGCATATTTTGCTGCCGGAAAATACGGCGCAAAACCGCAAGAAATTTGCAGGAAATACACGCAACCGAAGGTGCGTTTTTTGATGAGTTTTTCAGTGCAGTTTTTACATTTTGCTGCAAAATTGCGTTTTCATGCTGTGGGTTTTGCAGAGTATTTCTGTAGAACTATAGAGCCAAAAATCGCAGGCGGAATAGCGAGATAAATGGACATGCTGCCGTTTCAAAAATACGCACCACAGGTCAATGTCCCGAAAGATACAGCAGCGTGTACACAATTCCCTGGAATCTCATGGACTATGGCGGTACAGTATTGCGCTGCGGTTTTGCCGCACACATACGCATCGTGTGTATTGACCCCAAGGCTTCATGCACACTGAGTATTTTTCTGCAGAAAACAGGCACCAAAACTGCAGCAATACGCTGGAAATTCGCAGGTAAAACCACCACTTAAGGGTATGTTCACACAGGCTATTTTCAGCTGATTTTCGGGCCGTAAAACAGCTAAAAATGCGGGGGCTGAACGCCTACAAACATCTGCCCATTGATTTCAATGGGAAAAACGGCGTTCTATTCCCACAGGGCGTTTTTTACGCGACAGTTTTTAAAAACTGCCACGTAAAAAAAAAAGCCTTGTAAAAAGTAATGCGTCACTTTTTGGAGACGTTTTTCTCATTGACAATAGAAAAACAGCTCCAAAAACCCTGCAAAAAACGGCTGAAAATCAGGGGCTGTTTTTACTTGGAAACTGCCCCATATTTTCAGCCGTTTTTTGTTTGCCGTGTGAACATATCCTAATTGTGCGTTTTTAATTTTTTTCTTTTTCAAGTTTTGATATGTTTTTGGGCGTGATTTTCCACAGAACTAGGCAGATACAATCCACAAGAAGAAACGCAAGACAAATGGACGCGCTGCAGGTCAATTTCCCAAAAAATACTGCCGCGTGTGCATCAGATTTACTGGAATCTCATTGACTACGCTGGTACAGTATTAAGCTGCGGATTTGCGCGCGCAAATACGTGCCTCAATACCACACATAATACGCATTTTGCTGCGGAAAATACGCACCAAAACCGGAGCAATATGCAGGAAATTCTCAGGTAAAAACGCACCGGATTGTGCGTTTTTCGGTGCGGTTTTAAAGTTCTGCTGCGTAAACAGCTGCGTTTTCATGCTGCGGGTTTTGCCGTGTATTTCTTCAGAACTAGGGAGATGCAATTCTGCTTGTGAATTCTAAGATAAAAATATGCTGCGGTTCCGAAAATACGCACAGTGGGTCAATTTACGTGCAGAACGGAGGAGTTCAGGGGTCTCAGTAGGTCGCCAGATTTTTTGTGCAGGTTCCACACGGAAAAAAAAAATCTCCCAATAATTGGACTGCACAATACACGTGAAGGGGTTTTGAAAAATAAATCCGTAACATGTCAATTCGGTTGTGGTAACGCTACAGATTTTTACAGCAGATTTGCATTGCACATTGAAATCTGCACCAAAACCTGCAGAGGAAAAGTCCTGTAAAAGTGGCCATATTGGTGGTCACCCAGCTTTCCCAGAAGCAGATAACTAGATAGATTAGTATAACGAGAAGACTTATTCACTTCTCTTCTTCCAAAGACCTAAAAGGCGACTGTCCAGAATAAATACATCTAATCTCCAGGTGGAATCGATCGACCGGATACATGATCAATGTCCTTGCATAATATCAATGGAGAATCTGCGACTGTTCAGCGATATCTGGTCTTTGGTTAAATGTGATTTGCGATCTCGTCCTATCACAATGTGCAGCGTTTGTCGTTCTTCATCTGCACGTCATTTGTAAAGAAGAATTTGCAGGCTGGGTTTATACCATTACAAGGGAAAGGAAGTTCGTCCAGGAGAACAGATGCTTTCATGTCATCATTTTCATTTAGCGGCTGCGAACATCTTGCAAATAAATAAAAGTATTCCCAAGACCTCGCCTCTCCCCTGTGTACCTCATAAACACTTACTAGAGAATAATCATTATGTTATGCAAGTAGAAACCTGAAAAACAGTGATGTCATGCAGCAGCTGAGCCTCCAGGATCGCCTTCACCACCGGTCCGTCAAAAAAGCAAAATGTAGCCTGAATCGGGATGTTCAAATTCTAGCAAATTTAGTAAACACGATTTATAAAGCTGTAGATCTGGGGGAAAAAACAAAAAAGTACACTAGACTTAGACGGCGTAATGACTCTAGAGGGCGCTAGAAACCCCACTAAAAGCGCCACTAAAGTTGCAAAACTTGGGCTTAGTTTACATCTGCGTCAGGGTTCCGTTCTGGCGTTCCGTAGGAGCTTTCAGTCAGAGCGGGACCCTTAGGTTTCTGTTTGCATCTCCATGGATTTCAATGGTGACTGATCTGGTGCAAATGGTTTCCATTTATCAGCGTTGTGCAAGGGTTCCGTCGTTTTGACGGGATGAATAGCGCAGTCTACTACGGTATTGATCTGGTATTGGTTTCCGTTTGTTACAGTCAGGGTTCCGTTCTGACGGAACGCCAGAACGGAACCCTGAAGAAAATGTGAACGAAGCCTAAGTGCACATTGTATGCAAAGCAGCTCATCCCCCAGCCGATCACCTGACAGGGTTACCAATTCTAAGGGTCCACACAACAGAATTGCTGCGGATTTCCCATCCGGAATTGTAAACGGAAAAAACGCAATGGAATACAGTAGCAGCAAAGGGTCATCCACACGATGCGGAAAAACTCAGTCATGAAATTCACCTGCAGTGCGTAATTTTATTTCCGCAGCATGTCCATTATTGCTGCGGAAAGTGGACTGATCTCCTGTGCTTTTTCCCCATAGAAATCAATGAGGAACAACAATTCTTAGTCTCTCCTGTGGCGGCGCTGCAGGGAAAGTGAACACTTATTGACAAGTTTCCCTACAGATTACAGCTGATCGCTAAGGGTTCCAGCAGGTGGGGGCGGGGGACCACTGATCTGCTTATGGTCAAGGAAACCTAAATAGTAGGGATTAACCAAATGGATAGCCTGTCATGTGGGCTGAGGCCCCTTTAGACGGGCCAATCATTGGCAAAGGAACGTCCATACGAACGCTCGTTCCCAATCACTGCCCTGTGTAAACATGGCAACGATCAGACGCTCATTCATCAACTGATCGCAACGTTTATGCAGTATTAATAGTCATCGTTGTCGGCAGCACATCTTCTTGAGTAAACAGGGAGATGTGCTGCCGACATGATGGAAATGGGGATGAGAGATCATAGTAACAATCGCTCTTCCCCATACATAACCAAGCAATGATCAACACCCTGTCTCGTTGATCTGCGCTCGTTTTCACGGCCTATGTAAAAGACTCCATATACACTGCAGTGCATGCCGCACAGAATTAGGACCCTATTAAGGACATTGGTCAGCCCATTTTTGAAGGCCATTGAGCCCACAGGTTTACTGTTATCAGGGCATCTAGTGTGAGCTGTCCTGGTGACCGATCCCCTTTAAGGAAAATTGTAGATTTACATTTCTCCTGCCAAGCAAGTTCAACCAAACAGTCCACAGCCTGTTAATGGGCTGCAATAGACAATGTCTTCCATGTAGATCAGGGGTCTCAAACTCGGCAGGGTAAGTGGGCCGCATATAGAAAAAATGTGAAGTGGTCAGGCCGCATTACTTTCAAATTTGATACAATACAAAATTATTGTTAATAAATTACTTATTTGGACTACTATAACACTATATTACTATAATAATAATAATACTACATTACTATAATAATAATAATAATAATAATACTACATTACTATAATAATACCGCTAGGTTTAAAATTTGAGATATTTCTCCACGTGCTTATTTCAACAATTCAGTTTTCCAGTTTAAATGTCACTAAATGCAGTCCGGCGGCTCAGTTGGCAGCGTTTGGCAGACAGACATGTCAAGATTGGGCAGCCCCTTTTTAGATGCTGCCACAGTGCCCTCCGCAGATGCTGCCACAGTGATGTCAGGGGCTTGCCCAGAGCTGCAGTCCCGAAGCAGAGCCGCTTCTAGCACTCTGCCTGGGATTCCAGCTCTGCTCATGACATCACTGTCCATATATGGACAGTGTGTCAGGGTCTTCCCCAGAGCTGGAGTCCCGGGCAGAGTGCTAGTAGGCTCTTCCTGGGACTCCAGCTGTGGTCCTAACATCACTGGGACTCCTGCTCTGGGGAAGCCCCTGACATCATTGTCGATGTATGGACAGTGATGTCATGGAATGCCACAGAGTCCCGGAGCAGAGCCTGTACTAGCTCTCTGCCCGGGACTCCGCTCTGGGGAAGACCCTGACACACTGTCCATATATGGACAGCGATGTCAGCGATTTCCACAGAGTCCCGGAGCAGAGCCTGTACTACAGCTCTGCACTGTACTCCGGCTCTGGGGAAGCCCCAGACATCGTGTGTCCAAACATGGACACCGATGTCAGGGAATTCGACAGTCCCGGAGCAGAGCCGATACTAGCGCTCTGTCCGGGTCTCCGCTCTGGAGAAGACCCTGACACTGTCCATATATGGACAGCGATGTCAGGGAATTCCACAGAGTCCCGGAGCAGAGCTGATCCTAGCGCTCTGCATGGGACTCCGGCTCTGGGGAAGCCCCAGACATCGCTGTTCATATGTGGACAGCGATGTCAGGGAATTCCAGAGTCTCGGAGCAGAGCCGATACTAGCGGCTCTGTGTCCCGCGGGCCGCAGATGACAGCCCCAGGGGCCGTGTGCTTGAGACCCCTGATGTAGATGTTCAGTGGTCCTGGTCACACAAGTAAATACCTGGAAAGACCACATAAGGGACTGGTTCGCAGATACAAGATAACTCATTAATGCAGTGTATGCAATAAACCACCCCAATAGTGCCAATCAAGTCTAAAAAGGGTTATGCTCCCTTAGGCCCACTTTACACTGAGCTTTTTCTATGCTGATTTTGACATTGAAACAGCGTCTGATTCAGTGGCAAAAAAAACAAACTGATTTCAACGGGAGGCGGAGCAGTTTTTTTTTCCACGGCAGTTTCTAGCCGGTCGCTGTAAATAAAAAAAATGGGCATGGTCTTTCTTGCCGTGGTTCCGCCTCTTTCGCAGGGTTTTGAGCCCGCGGCTCCCAAAGTCCGTGGGCAAAAACGCAAGACTTTGCAGGCAGGTCAAAATCTGCCTCAACATAGCTCAAGGAATTTTGAGGCAGATTTTTCTGCCTGCAAAAAACCTCTTATGGCCTCAGTGACACTGGGAACCTGCTTCCAATAAGTCAAGGTAAAGAAATGCCATATGGTACAGTCAAATTTCACACGTACTCATATGGTTGCAGTATTACGGACATATCACCCCCTAAAACAATTGCTCCAATGACAATACGCAAACTCGATGTGCCGCAATACAGGGTTTGAGCAATTTGCAAAACTATTGGCACCTAATATCCCTTTACAGAAATAGGACTATTTCTACTGAACATATGGAGGACTCCGCTCCGTCATATATATACCCAACAATGTAAATCGGCCATATAATAGTTTCTGCATAGACATAGAAACAACGGCCGATACCAATCACAAATGTAATACTTTTTAGGCTTCAATCCAGAGCCCTTTGAAAAGGCAAATCACAAACCAATTTGCCTTTACACAAAACGGAAGAGACCCAAATATACTCAATACTCAATCAATGCCGCTCATTCCAAATATATCTCCATGTCGGAAATATGCAAAAGACAAGAGTCTCCTTTGCATATCTAAACTAAGATTTCCCAATGCAGACAGAAATTTCCATTCTACATGTAAGACGTCATAATGAAGATCCGGTGTCTCAGAACTGTGGTCAGTGGCAGAAATCCTGATGCCAACCTCTCTCCAAACGCAACAGCGTTAACCAATGAAAGTCAGTTTGTTTTTTTAGGTAGATCATGTAGATTTTGATAATCCCAACATTGTGCAAAAACATTTATTCTGAAACGATTGGTCTAAAAAACAACATTTCCTGACTAAATGGCAACTATTATGCATTAAGGCAAATCAAAGCCCTGGCATTGCCAAAGTGGTAACTGTTAAGGCTATGTCTTCAAGGCCTAGAGCCAGTGAAGTGGCATTGGGCGTTAAGAGGGACCGGGGGCATGGCGGGCGGTACATTTTCTCAGGCAATTGTAAGACGTCCGAAGAGTCGCTTGCACAGCTCTTATTCTAATAGGAGCCTGGCATAAAACTCTTCAGGCGTTGCCCAGCGTGCTCCGTGCCTTGCTACACTCCAAAGGTCAGATCAGGCAGAACAGTATGCTGGTGGCCATTAGAAGGGGTATTCCCATAAGGTCTTCCCTTTTGGTCTCCTACATGGCAGAAGATGCTGGGGGACAACCATTAATGACAGCTATAGCAGTACCCATAGGGGAATTAAAACTGCAGGACAGCCGTAAACTACCCAAAGGCCGTGCCCAACACAGAAATGAGCCACAGCAAGAGTAACACGGCATTTCTCGTGTACAATAATGCCGCTTTCATGCACAGTAGAAATATTGATCAGAATAAATGATGTGCACTTTGTCTTACAAGCCATTAGCCTCTATGCACAGCTGTATCTTATTCCCAGACTCGCCATCCTGGATCCATCTGGTCACGGTGGTCCTGCTCTCGGTGGATCCCCCCCCCCAACCTACCCCGTGCTTATTTTATTCTTAATTATAACTTCAAAATGCACTTTACTATTTGTTTAACCTGCAAAGTAAGAACAGACTATTGTATTAAATGGTTACTCCCTTCTCATAAAGTGATGCCATTTTACTAGGATGTGCCATCACTCTGATCTTGACACTGATCTGAGAATGAAGGGGTAGTAGTACTGGTTTAGTGCGGTGTTCCCCACCGGATGTGCAGATCGCGCCGCTGTGCAGGGACAAAATAGTGAAGGGTTCGTAGCACTAAACCAGCACGGCAGCCCCTTCATTCTCAAGATTGGTGGGTATTCCGGCAAGCCAACACCCAACAAGCAGAAAGTGATGGCATATCGTGGGATATGCCATCATTTTTAGAATATGGGAATAATTCTTTAAAGGTTAACTAAACGTCCATGCTGATGTAGCAGAGTACGGACTCAGACTTTCTATTGGGCCCGTACTCCGATACATTGATTTCTGGCAGAAGCCGAACAGAAACTAAGTGGCTGAGCGCTCACACGAACACTTCTGCCACTTCGTTTCAGTGATTGGTGGGGGTCTCAGTGCTCGGACCCCCACCAATCAAAACTTCTGACATGTCACTATGACGTCAGAAGTTTGTTGAACGTTTAGTTACCATTTAAGTAATGACATAGCCTGGCTCACAATTTTCTGCTGCCTCTGGACCATCTCCAGTGTGCAGAAGTGGACAAAATACTGCAGCCTATACGCAGCAATTTGACATCAGGGCCTCGCAAATCATTTATAGAAAAAGAGAAAACTATCCAAATAGGTGCCAGCAGAAAGCGTCTAGTGTTTCTAGCTATATGCAAAACGGACACGGTTAAAAAATTAATAATATATATTAAAGAGGACACGTCACCCCTTCTGACAGGTCTGTTTTAGTAAACTGTTTAGTGGGCGCAGAAAAGGTCTTTGTTAGGGTGTCTTATAGATTCCTTGAAGGATCTGTCTGGGGAGACAATTCATAAAGCAGCTCCGTGCAGTGGGGTGAGGTTGGGAATGTGGGCTGGTACCGTACACGTGTGAGCGCTATGGTTGTCATGTCCATACAAAGCTTTAGTATTAGTTACGCTCACTATATAGGGCTGGTCTAACAGGTTTTTACAGGCGCTGCCACGTTTGGTCGACTGAATTCATTTCATGAAGCTGCAGCAGTTTTGTGGTTATCTAGTTTGCTGGAATAGAGAGATTTTCCTGTTAGAACTGAGAATAGCAACAAAATGCAAACCAAATTCTGGACAAAACCATCACGTATCACCTGAAAGCTTAGAGGGCAGGAAAGTGTTGTGCCAATTACCCGCTAACCGCAGTGGCCATACAGAATAAGGCGCTATCCACACATACTATCCCACGCCACCTTCCCATTATAAATCAGAGACTTGGGCTCATAGGAAATATTCTTGCAATTCTGACTCAGGCAAAGTTTTCTACCTTACACGGAAACCTTAGAGTTTCTGCAAACTTTGGATAGGTCATAAACGCATATCAAAAGTGTGGATCGGTGGGGGGCGGTTACCGAGACCCCCACTGTCGCTGAAATGAAGGTGCAGGGTGCTCCACTGAAGCCTTCTGCTTTTTCATTTCAGTGATGATGGGGGCCCAGGTACACAGACCCCCCACCTATCCAAACTTTTTATATGTATCTATGCCATGTCAGAAGTTTACAGAAAGTGCCCATTATCTGTACCAGTCTTTGTACCACCATAGTCTTGGGGCAGGTTCAAACTACCACTTTCTCCTTTGACAAAGTATAGCAGATCTCAGCTGTAGTAAGAGATCAGACCCGGACGTTATACATATGAGCTGGAGCAGGGGTTGTGAAACATTCCTATAACGGATATTACCCCCATAATTAAATAGGGTGTAGAAGTGTGAGAATGTCTTTACAGGTGTCAATGACTGCAGCGGAGATCCGCTAGAATTCCCGCCTGACTACAGATGTGTGTTCTGGAGTTCAACGGTAAAAAAAAATTATTCTAAAGCATTATTTTTATATTATTGCATGTACATTACTGAGAACAAGTCCTCGGCTTCAATACCACGGTGGTTATCAGCATGATATTCCGTGTCACAATGTCAAGGCCGCTGTTTGTAAAAGGCTTTGTTACAGGTGTGGGAAACGCAGAGGTTTTTGGAACAAGGTCCCTTTCTACACAAGCTTTATAAACGCCCCCCCTATGACAAGTGCTGAATAGCAAAACAGAACACAAAAAGCCAAGCGAGACACACGGATAGCAAGAGTGACAAAAAGCAACAACCGGGCAATAGACAAGTAGCAGCTACAAGCAAATTGTTGCAAATCTTGAGTAAATATGCAACGACCATCACAATAAAAAATGTGATCTCATCAGACTACATCTTTCAGATTGGAGCACCCCCAGCAAAGAGCCGGACAGGCACTCCAGAGCAAACGTAGAACATGGGGAGTCGGAGTGGGAGCCGCTCCTTTAAGACATTACTGTGCCCTAATAACGCATAAGGGGTGGTCTTCGATAAACAATCCATTAGAATAAGATTTAAAAAAAATATTTTTATTTTATTTTTGTTTTTTGTTTTTTTGGGTAGATTAACTCCCATGTCTCTTAATGGAAGTTTATCAACCGAAATATATTTTTTTTTTTTTAAAACGCACCATGTGAACAAGCCTTAAAGTCCAGTTTTCACTCCCCGGGTAATGATGTGTTCTCCACAATGACGTCAGGATGAGAGTGGTCAATTGCATTTAGCCAATGGATTGCCTTGTCATTTCTTGCAACCATGGTCACGTGACATTACTATGGTCAAGACATCGAGCCAAGAAGTGAACGTCTACCCGCTGGGCTCGCATGAACGATGTGCTAGTTGTTGGACATAAAATGTTCCTTCGGATACTACTGCTGTAATTTACAGAAGGGTGTAGGTATAGCTCCAATAAAGGAGCCCTGTTATAAGCGGATGGGCAGGTATGCAGCTCCACAAATGTAGAGGGTATATACACAAACCCCCCACCCCTGAGAAAGGGCTTTTCCACACAACGGATTTGCTGCAGAAAGTTTCTGCAGCAACTCCGTTGGAAGTAGCAGACCTTCCGCTGCGGAAAAAACACACCGTTTCCTGCGTTTACCGCAGAAAATGCAGTGGATTTTGCTGCGTATTTCACAATGTTGGGAGATGGCGACACCTCCAATAAAAAAAACGCAGGAATCAGTCCACTTTCCGCCGCAGGAATTTACACGCTGCGGTAAAAAAATAAAAATACGCACCACAGGTCAATTTCTGGTCAGAATTTTTCCGCAGTGTGTGGATGATTTGTTAAATCTCACCCACTTTGCCGCTACTGTATTCTGCGGTGTATATTCCGTCCACATTTACGGACGGAAAATACGCAATTCCGCTACGCGTGGACAAGCCCAAAAGTCGTAACGTCAAGAGAACAGTTTATTTTCTAATTAACCAAGGTTACGGCTACTTTGGACACGACACAGGTAATGAAAGTTAATGTGGTCGCTTTGTGACCGTGACACTTAAGTCGCAAGAAATCCAAACTTTTACGATTCATACTGAAGTCTAGGACACTTCACATGACAGAAATATCTTCAACGAATCTGGGGTGCGTAAACATACAGATGTCGTACATTTTTAGGGTATGTGGAATACAAGAAAACATGCGCAATACAGAAATCTGTTACCTCTACCGTAAATATACACACCCTGCAATCCTCAAATCTTTGGCAATACTTGTAGGCACCAATAGGGCAAGTCAGCAGCACTACATGGCTCAGCGGGTATGGACACAAGGGCGTGAAAAGGAAATCATAACACAAAAATTCATATTTCCAGAGTAATAGATGTAAAACACACTAATGACATCAATCCCACTACAGATAATGATCCCTCATAATGGCTGGCGTCCCCGTCCTATAAAGGTCTGGCACTTGTCCAGCTCAGTTCTCACCTCCACCTGTCATAGGATCAGCTCATACACAAGTGGAGGAAATGTATAATAATCATAACTTCAGGTTGTACGAGAAGCTTCAAAGCAAGAGGAAACAACCAAAAACCCCTCCGCGGAGCTCAGTAAGTGACATTGGGGATATGAGCGGTCACGTTTGGGTTTTCAAGTCTTGAGTAGAGCGCCCTCCCAAATAAAGGCTTTGTGCCCGGGTGAACAGATAGGACAAGGAAAGGTCCGATACAAATCTTGAAAATAACGCAACCAGCACAGACTTTGGCGTTTCCATAAAGTGCACCGACATGGATGCAACACAGCAGCCCCCCCCCCCATTATTTACATTAGAGGAACCCAATTCTTTGAACCCCCAAATTGGTTGTTTAGACAAGACAGTAGGTAACACTAGAACAACAACTCCCACTGATGTCGTACAGAACACGGCAGGTGCCCCCTGGGTAGTACAGTGGCCTCATTCAGGGCATCAAATTAGTTTTTTGTTTTTATGGGGGCTCCCAACGACCCTGTATTTCTAACATCGCCCCATCGCTGGGCACAAGTTTCTGTAGCCAATACGAAGCCGTCTCGCTCTTAAAATATCTATTTAGGAGTTTCAATACTGGGCAATGATGGGTGCAGTAGTCCCACACTCCGATACTTGCAGTTCCCCAGCAGCAGGACAGTCACAGGTTAATGAACACCCCCCCAGCACCAGGCGTTTCACCCTACCCCCAACCATACCTTATCAGAGTCCAGATCCGGGTCCGCCTGACACAACCGGTACAGAAAGGATTTCGGGTCCCTGCAGAGAGTTTGTCGTGTGGTCAAGAAACACGTTCCGCCGACATTGAGCCGGACCCACTTAGACACGGCCCCCGGTGTGCTGCCCCTCTCCCCCGTCACCGCCGCACACCTCAGACACACCGATGCCGCGGACCCGTTCAACTCGCAACTATTGTCCGCCATGTCCGTCTCCAGCCTGCCACTGACAGCCCCGGAAGTGTCCAAGCTTTAATAGCTTCCCCATCCTGAGGGCTGGGCGCGCTGCTGACGCTACACCGGAAGCGGAAGCGTCGTAAGCATGGGGGACGGAATAAAGTGTTACACTGACCGGAAGTAAGCTTTAGAACGTATGAAGCGACAATTACTAACTTTAGATGGCGGCAATATTGTGAGATAATGCAATATAAAAATAATGTTACTTGTAAGCATGACCTATGGTTAGGTGTGTAGAAAAGTGCATCTTATACAACATATAATAATTATAATTGCCAGCTTGTAAGAAATCACAACAATGTATTTGTCACATTATGGTTATCAATATTCAATTGTATATTGATAACCATTATTCAAAAAATATATATAAACAGTGCCGCTACTTTTTAGGGATATCCATGGTGGAAAAACGTCACCTTTTTCCTAAGAGTATCAAACGTCTGTTTAATCCTAAACGAGTAGGAGATCTCGGAAGGAAGCGAATAAATGGTGAAGACCCGGACCGAACACAGTGCAGGGAGCCGGGCTCCTAGCATCATAGTGCTGTACTACGCTAGGAGTCCCTGCCTCTGCGTGGAACTACTGTCCCGTACTGTAATGATTACAGTACGGGACAGTTGTCCTGCAGCGAGCCAGGGACTCCTAGCATCGTACATCACTATGATGCTAGGAGCCCGGCTCCCTGCACTGTGTTCGGTCCGGGTCTTCCGGCCGAAATACGTTCCGTACTTTACGGACGTAACATGGTCGTGTGAACCCAGCCTCAGGGTACGTAACCACGTAGCCGCACGGTTTTGCCGGTAATAGCATCATGAATTAGGATATGCCATAAATGTCCGATAGATGCGGGACCTACCTCTGGAACACGCGCCTTTCTCTAGGAAAGACCCCCCCCCCCCTCGTCCGACGTACCTTGTCTCGCTGTAACTGCTCTGCAGCCACTGAGTTACAAGGTGGCCAAAAAGTACGGTAACAGCCGAGCTACGCTGTTTTTATAACTTCAATAAAAGTGAATGAGAGTTACAGAAATAGCGTAGCACAGCAAGCTCGGCTGTTTCCATAATCCCGGCCAAGGTAGGACAGGGGTCAGGGGGCCCGACCCAGAGATAGGTGCGGTTTCCAGAGGTGGGACCCGCATCTATCGGACATTTATGCATATACTGTGAACATCCCATAAATGTCAGAGATGAGCATACCCCCATTAAGACTAGGCAACATTGGTCACGACACAGATCACGCAGCCAAAGATCGCTGAGTTGCGCTGCCTGCATCAGAGTAATGAAAGTGAATGTTGCCGCGTTGTGACCCGGAGGCTGCTGCGACCGCAACAATCGCAGGGAACCCATCATTTTTGGATTTCTTACAACTGTCGTGTCGCGGCAACCTGTGGGTCACCGCAACATTCACTTTCATTACTGCGATGCAGGCAGCGTGACACAGCGACCGTGTAACCTGCGTCACATCAAATGTTACCGCATAGACCTAGCCAAATATAATTCGATCCTATTTTGTATCAGATATTCTATAAAAAAATATGATTGTAATAATAATAGTTAGGATTTACAATATAAATCTGGTACTCCGGTTAATGGTTCATAATATTTTTTGGTATTTTTTTTCTGACGGGTATTCCCATCTTAGACATTTATGCCATATTCAAAGGAAATACCATAAAAGTCTGATAGGACCCACACTAATTCCCAAATGGGGGAACCCCCAACCTGCGTGGTGTTGCGGCTGCTGGCCTCCAAGCGGAGAATGAGTGGAGAGGTGTGCTTAGCGGATTCCGTAACTACCGTGCACTTCCTTTAACTCCTTTTATAGATTTGTCTTCTTAATACATAAGGATAACGTATTACAGCTACGGGTCCGTACTCGAGCACAAAGGGGGGAAAAAATAAATAAATAAATGTTGTGCCGTTTAGCAAATAGGAGCACTGAAAGAACACACAGGACTCATAGTTATGAGTCAGGCCAGTAATGGACAGGCTGCTGTGTATAGACACCGCCGAGAGGGGTGGCAAGAGCGCTCCCCTCATAACAAAGTCTGGCGATTCCTTTCAGGGCTCCTATTAGCCCAAAAGGGTTTTTGTGCTAAACTTACCTAGGGTAGCATATTAAGCCGACAGATCTGCTTTAAGAATCATGTGATCCAAATCACATTTTTAAGGAGTGGGTTTTAGAACAGTTCTAGGTTATTACTAAAGAGGCTCTGTCACCAGATTCTCAAACCCCTATCTCCTATTGCATGTGATCGGCGCTGCAATGTAGATAACAGTAACGTTTTTTGTTTTTTTGAAAACGTTCATTACACATGACGTCCAGGCTGGATGATCATGTGTATTCATTATCAGGACACGTGATTAACGCTAATGTATGTGGCTGCACATCGCTGCTGTGTAAATCAATGGAGATGAGTGTATGACGCTGACTGGTCACTGATTGGTCAGCGTCGTACACGTAAACACACCCAGTTAAAAACACAATAAACGCCCAATTGTCCATTTCAAAGCTCATTTGCATATATATAATAGCTCATAACTTGGCCAAAAATGAATGTTTAAAAAAAAAACAAAACGTTACTGTTATCTACATTGCAGCGCCGATCACATGCAATAGGAGATAGGGGTTTGAGAATCTGGTGACAGAGCCTCTTTAAGGACTCCATCCAAAATTTGTAATCCAAGCTGTCCGGGTATCTTCCAATGGACCTTACATGCTCCAGTAAATTGCTATTTTTACAAGGAAATTCACGCTGGTGCTGGACTTTTTGGATCTACTTGATTGCTGGGAACGGTCTCCAGCCAATCGAAGCATAAGATGATTCTTCTGCGACCAGACTATGCTAGTTGTTTGTTATAACAGACATTAGCGCAGGAGGGGGGGGGGGGCGTGCACGACACAGGGATTCTCTCTTGGGTGTTATTTAAACCCAAGACTCATGTTGTGTATTTCAGATAGTGATCATACAGTCACATCGGACCCCCTCCCTGCAATGATCTAAGCACAGTTCAAAAGAACCACAAGGAGTCTGGTCGCTGCGGCTTTATTATGGCCTAAGTTGAACAGGAAAAGGGAATAAACCGGTCGCAAAAACATCTCTTCGTCAGTTTGGCAATTGGGGGGTGTCAGGGGTCGAGTCTCCAGTGGTAAGACCGTGAGGTCTTCGCTTAAAAGGGGTTTTCCAAGTTAAAGCTTGTATGTGTTGTTGCTTTTAACTTGGGAATGTAAATACATTTGTAACGTACTTACAGTTTCAAAAATGGCCCCATTTCCCGATGCTGCCGTGGGGCACATGACGGTGACATCACTCTCGGGAAATGGGGCCATTTTTTAAACTGTAAGTACGTTACAAATGTATTTACATTCCCAAGTTAAAAGCAACAATACATACAAGCTTTAACTCGGAAAACCCCTTTAAGGATACGTTATCAATGTTAAATTATGAAAAAACACTTTTACAGTTTTTTGCATGCACTAAAGAGAATAATATTGCAAAAGATGTAAGGAAAATTCCATAAATCGCTAAAAGGATTGTAAAATTAGGAACAGGCAACTCTCGTTCTCGCTTAGATTTTTTAGACAACCCACACTTCCTGGAGGGGCAAGTGTCGAATAAAGTAGAATTGTAACCATTCATAAAAGTACCTGTGTGGTTCCGGCGCTGGCGATGCAGGACGCGAGTGACTGAGCTCCCGCTCCCAACTAACCTGCTTACCTGCAAAAGTCGCTTCGGCGGCACAAATCAGCTGACAGACACCGGCCCTGCACACAGAAGCGTCTCCGATGGCGCCTGCATGGACCGGTACCTCCTCCGAAGCGCACACAAGCCCGCCATGGAGGATTCAACCGCGGCCGTGGAGAAGGGAGGTAAGATGGCGGCGCTTCCCGCCACTGCTCCCCCGCTGTACTCACAGGAAGATGAGCTGCAGCAGCCTCAATCCCCGTTTTCAAGCCATGCAGAGCCCATAGCCTCTTCTTATCCTGCACCTGTTGATTATATAGCACTAGCCCAAGAAGTGGCTAAGAGGATAGATCCTGACCTGCAAAAAGCACTGGAAAAAACGGTGCAAGCTTCTCTTAACCACATGCATGCGGATCTGGCACAAGTAACTTCCAGGACTGATGAAATAGAACAGCGAATAATGCTACTGGAGGATGAAAATGAGCGCCTGCAATCCAAGCTTAAAGGAATAGTGTCGCCCAAAAATTTTTTTTTATATCAGTTTGATGTTAGTGTTTTATAAAAAACTTTTGTATTTATTTGTGTTTGTGTGTTACTTTTTTTTATTTTTTGACTTTTTCTTCCCTATGGGGGCTGCCTTTTTTTTCCCATTTCTGTATGTGTCGATTAACGACACATACAGACATGGAATACGGCAGCTACAGTCCCATAGTGAATGCGAACGGGGCCCGTTCCATCCACTATGGTGTACGCCGTCTTTGTGGGAACGGCGCATGCGCCGCTCCCACACAGTCCAAGTTGAACTGAGCGCCGTCCGGCGCCATTTTCCTGTAGACCGGAAGTCACGGCCGGACAGTAAGATTACTACTTCTGGTCGCGGCTTCCGGACTTGTGCACATGGAGCAGCGGCAGCAGACGGACCGGAGGGAGCGGCGGCGGCAGGAGCAGGTAAGTGATTTCTATGTATGTTTGTGTTTCAGTGTGTGTGTTTACTAGGGTATGTAAACCTACTACACTGCGTGTTAGCTCAAAAAATGGCGACACACAGTGTAGGAGGTTAGACCGTTCAATCCCCTCGTTTCTCCCGGCACTAGCCAGGATAAAGGAGGGGGGGATTCTGAGAGCTCACTAGAGCGAGGGATTTTTTTCCAATTTTGCAGCATAAAGCAATGTGGTTGCTTTACCACATGCAATGCTGCAATTTTGGGAATTGCTCCATCTAGTGACCAGTGCTGGGAAATATTATAAATTAGAATCTAATTTATAATATTTCCTGACTCGTGAAAAAAAAAATAAAAAAATTAGAACAATGTTTAATCACCTACACACTAATTGTTTAACTAAAAAAAAAAATACATTTTTTGCTAGCAACACATTCCCTTTAAAGTGGTGCTGTCTACTACTACGCAGTTGGGGGACAAGGTGGAGGACCTAGAAAACCGCTCCAGGAGGAGCAACCTGAGACTTGTGGGTCTGAAAGAAGCGGTGGTCCCTTCTGATTTGCAGCATCTGTGTGAGAGGACATTGCCAGCAGCACTGGGTCTCCAACGTCCCTACCGGGTGGAAAGGGCGCACAGGGTGGGACCAGACCCAAGAAATCTTCCATCAGCGGACGGCAGCAACTCCCTTCGCCCCAGACAAGTAATCTTTAAACTGTTGGATTACAATGATAAGGTGGCACTTATGAAGGCATTTCGAAGCAGATCTCGACCCTTGGAGATAATGGGCATGAGAGTGCTACTTTTCGAGGACTATTCTACGGAGGTCGCGAAACGCAGGCGTTCTTTCAGCAAAATTTGTACCGCACGGTTCCAAGCGAAAGTGCGCTTTAACCTGCAATATCCAGCCATCTTACGGGTGTTCCAAGCGAGTGGTCAGACAAAGACATTTACTACAGCGACGGAAGCGGAGGACACACTTGCAGAGTTATGTAGAAGCCTCCCCCCGCATGTGGAGCAACGCAGTCCAGAGCACAGTCCACGTCGCAAGTCAAGAGAAGTCGGACGGAGTTGTTCAGCTATGGAGCGGACCTGGGCAGAAGCTTTACTACCCACACCCGGAAGAGAGCATGGAGGAAGATCCAGGAACAGATGGGACTCTCCGAAGCCGCAGAGACGGCCGCAGGACCGCACCCGGTCTACGTCTCCTGATTGACGAGTGAAGTTTTTTCAGGACCCATATATCTTATAAGGTGGCTCGGTGGACGCTGTAGATCAATCGCAGGTTTCGATCTTTCGCAGATAATTACACATGAATGTCTTATAACGCAGCTTTTTTTTATGTCGTCAACTGCTCTACTGTTAAAATGTATGCTTTCTGATATACTGTCGTATTTATACTGGAAGGGGTTTGTGGTAGGGCCTGTTCTAGGTTCTCTCTTTATGTGCGTCTCCAAGTGAGCATGCTACAAGGCCTTCCTCACTTACGGGTTTAGTTATGGCCGTTGCAGGTCAAATACTCAGGGAATTCTCTGCAGGGGCTTCTGGGACGCTGTTCGTGTCAGCCTTGAAGAGGAGCAGTGTCTAGATACTATACTGTACTCGGAACGGATTCTGGGCGTTGGCTCTTTGATATAAGGCCGTCTACCAGCTGCAAGGGGTTTATGGTCTGTTACGGGCTGGTGTAGCTCTGTCTACATATGTGATATATATTTTTGCTACGCAGGTCTGGGAGGGTTGGATACATTGTGAACAACAGAAAAAAGTGAAGTCTCTTACGCCAATGGGTACTGGGGGGCTGACTGCCCTTACCGCAGGCGTTCTTTCTCTTTCTTTTGGTCAAGGTCTGTTGGCCTTGATTTGGAGTTTAGTTTTGTTTTCTAGGCCGGGTTTTGGCTGTGTTCTTAATGTTCATACATGGCTTTTAGGTAAAGATGGATTCGACTCCCCGAACCGATCACAGCTTTTTGACGCCTTAGCTCATCTTATGCATAGCCCAATAACATGAAAATAGTGTCATGGAACGTCAAGGGGCTTAGATCCCCACAGAAAAGGACCAAACTTTTGCGACACATGAAACGATTACATCCAGATGTAGCCCTGTTACAGGAAACTCACCTTACCGAGCCAGAATATAAATTTCTACAAAAGTTCTGGGTGGGCCAAGTTTTTGGCTCGGCTGCTAGAGACGGTAAGGCGGGAGTTATAATATTGATGCACAAAAATTTTGCTTTTACATTGGTGTCCCAGGAAAGTGATGATGAGGGCCGTTGGATCCATCTAGTGGTGGAACATGCAGGGGAAACTTTTAGTATCTATGTTTATGGGCCGAATGCGGCCAACACACATTTTTTTGGGTCAATTGGAAGCCCAACTGCAGGATCGCACCAAATTATTAGTACTAGGGGGAGACCTTAATACTGTAAGTTCCTCTAGGGAGGATAGGAGCGTAGGGTCCATTTCGCATAGGCATCAGGATAGGATCTTGCCAGACTTTTTAAGACATACTGCCCTTACAGATGCTTGGAGGAGTTTACATCCTGATGCTCGGGAATACACACACTATTCGCATGTACATCAATCGTGGTCGCATATTGATTATTTACTGGTGAACGAAGCCATTTCCCGCGGGTTACTTGATGCGACAATAGAGGATCTCATCATTTCTGATCATTCCCCGGTACCATCACACTGGCCGACACATCCAGGGACTGGATTTTATATGGAGGTTCCCCTCCTTTCTGGCGACAGATGAGGGCTTTTTACAGAAGCTAAGGGGATGGTGGACGGAAGTTGATGGGGATAATGCGTCGCATCGTTCCGACCAGTCGTTGTATTGGCATACAGCTAAAGCGGTAATTCGCGGGAAAATTATACAATTTATGTCTAACCTTAAATGCAAGACTACCGAAGGGTACAAGACCGCGAGCGAACGATTACGATGTGCATACACGGCATTTTTACAATCTCCGGCAACGTCTCCGGGGGAGAAATGGAGGGAAGCCAAGCGGCAATTTTATCAGTGGTTAGACAAAAGAGAAAGTATTTATCGGTCCTAATTTGATGCTGATCTTATGCGGTTCGGCAATAAAGCGGGCAAATTATTAGCACGCCTAGCGAAGGGGGGGTATACACCGTCGCACATTTTAACCCTTAAAGATAACAACGGAATTCCTATATCAGAACCCAAAAAAATTAACACTATTTTGCGTACATATTACCAAGCCCTTTACTCAGACACGCCCATTGACCCCCAAAAAGGTAGGGAATTCCTGGAGAAGGTAAATTTGCCTGGACTCACTCAGGAGCAGAATGATTTCCTGAGCGCAGAGGTCACACTGGAGGAAATCACGAATACCATTCGGACCTTATCTAACGGAAAGGCCCCGGGGCCAGATGGGTATACGGGAGAATTTTTTAAGTCCCTAAGAGAGGAAGTTAGCCCCGTCTTGGTGGAATATTAGAATATTTTACTAAAGACAGGTACTTTCCCAGATGAGGCCAAAACAGTGCATAAAAGGTGCTGCCCAAGAAAGGGAAGGATCCTCTTGACCCGGGGTCTTATCGTCCTATATCATTGATAGACCAAGACCAGAAGTTACTCTCAAACATTTTAGCTAATCGCTTGGCTATGTGTCTACCTACATTGGTGGGAAAAGCCCAAGTGGGCTTCATGAAGGACAGGGCAGCAGTGACTAATTTGCGTAAGGTGTTAACAGTGCTAGAAACAGTTAGGCATGATCCCCAGCCAGGTACCAGACCGGCACTCTTGGCGCTAGACGCAGAGAAAGCTTTTGATAACATACAGTGGGAATGGCTGGGGATGATGGTGGTGGATAAGATGAATGTCCAGGGAGCCTTTAGGATCTTTTTGAACGGTGTCTACGCTAATCCCCAAGCTCGCATTTATTCCTCAGGATTTCGGTCGGCTCCCTTTCACTTGTATAAAGGGACCCGTCAGGGATGTCCCCTGTCGCCACTATTATTTAACTTAGCACTGGAACCTATGGCTAGATTTCTCGAGGAGTCCGCAGTGTTCAGAGGTATTCAGGTGGGGTCACTGGCAGTTAAGTTAGCCTTGTTTGCTAACGATGGTATACTTTTTATGTCAAATCCTCAAGAGCATTTACTGCCGGTTTTTCATTTTTTGCAGGACTTTGGGCAATGCTCGGAGTACAAAGTCAACGTAGCTAAAAGCGAACTGCTGGAGTTGTGTAAACCATTACCTAGGACCTTTTGGCAATCTTTGGGATGTGGGATATCTCCGGTTAAACACTGAATTACTTATCTAGGCATTAAGATAGGGAAGGTGCCTGAAACCCTGTATGGCCTGAATTATCCACCGCTATTTAAAAAAAATACAGGCGGATCTCACCAGATGGTGTCAGTTGCCGTTATCCCTTATGGGGAGGTGCCACTTGATTAAGATGGTTAGTTTCCCCAGATTGCTATACCCCTTTCAAACACTCCCGCTCTTGCTGAAACATGTGGATGTCTCCAAACTGAATTCATTTACAAAATTTATATGGGCAGGAAAGAGGCCTCGCATTGCACTCACTAAGCTCATGATAGGCAAACATGAGGGGGGACTTAAGTTTCCTAATATCAGGGGATACAATGTAGTATGTCTCTTTCGTCATGTAGTGGATTGGCTCCATGAAACGAGCACTTGGGGACTGCTTTGTCCGCCCGCAACCACGGGCTATGTTCCAAGTCTGGGAATGATGGACCCAAGATCGAGCTATAGGAGAGATCATATTGGAGGGTTGGGAGATGGTACGGAAGGTTATCGTGGACGAGAGCTGGAGGGGAAACCTATTATAAATAATTGAATTCTGCTATATATGGCTTCAATATTTTACCTTCACAATCCTTCCCCGACCGCATTACGTGTTGTCCCAAATGAACACCCCCCTGACGAATTTGTGGCATGGAGTTGTGCTCATACCGAACGATATTGGGTGATGGTACAAAACTATATTTTGGATCATTGGAGGGCAAAACTTCCAATGACGCCTCAAGCGCTGCTGTACCATCAGGCGCGACCGCCAGAGGAAGCTCGAGGGATGAGATCTCCTCCCCCCTTGGTACACACAATTTTACTGGTGGCCTTGAGGTGCCTTCTATGCAAATGGCTGGAAACGGACACACCGGGTCTTGATATGATCGTGTCATGTTTGAAACAGTTATTAGCTCTTGAGCGGGTGGAGGTGGAAAGAAACGGGGGGCAAGAAGTTATTTGCTAAATGGCGAATATTTATAGAATCGCAATGCACAGCTGCCGTGGTGGTAGAAATTATTATGCCTTTTAGGCACACAGCGTGGTATCATACGCAGCTTCTGGCTGGCACTTTATGAGGCTTGCAACTTCAGTCTAGATAGGAGATAAACGGGGCGTTGTTACGCTTTGATGACCTAAGTCGTGTTCAGGGATAGGGGAAGTCATGTTTTTTAAGTTACTATGCGGATTGCACCACATGCCATGATTGTATGTTATGCTATGTTAGTTTAATTTTTATTTTGTGTGCAGTTACGTGTTATTCACTTATGACGCAACCTTTATGTGAAATGTTAAGAAAATGTGAAAAATGTGTAAATAAAATTAAAAAAAAAAAAGGAAGAAGTTCGTCCGAAATAAAGAAACCGACAATTTGTACACCTATAACCCTACATGCTTTTTATTACAAGACTAAATCGAGCATATGTGTAAAATTCCTCATTCAGTTACTACATCTAGGGGCACAAATATTTGAAAAGAAAGAAACAAAAAAAACAAAATAAAATCATTAAATTATGAGAAATATGATTAAATCATTGACCAAATAGAAAATTTATATAAATCAAGCCAGAAAAAAAAAAAAAAAAAAAAAAAAGTTGTAAAATATAGTTTACAATAATTATTCACATTCATGGCTGTACATCAATACATACAACAACGTGGCCCGGAACATGAATTCAATCCAAATAATTCATATATTAGAATTTAAATAACACAGACTGAACTAGAGGCCAATATTTAGCCAGCAAATAACCTTATACAAGAATAAAAATACAAAAAGTGAATATCCTATCATTGCATTATTTGTTTTCATCTTTTTTTTTTTTCAGTTTTTTAAGCTTAGCCTGTACATCACAGTTACAGTCAGCTACAAAGAGGGAAAAAAATCAAAAAACTGCCACCAACCTGAAATGAAAGCCAACGTACTATCAATAATCTTTGTTTTATTTAATTAAATTGTGTAACTAATTTCAGCAGTAATATAAACTTTTCCACCAATCAAGGAATTTCAGCAGTCGTGCGTTAACCTTTTGACTGTGGTCGTAAGCGTTTCTCTCTCCTGTCAGGCTTGTATACTAGCTTTTTCACAGAACTTAAAAAAAAATTCTATCTTCTTTTGAGGTCACTGTGCAAGTTGCATGTGCGTTCCTTTGAGCAGCATAGGCGTCAACGTTATCAGACGTAGTATTACAGAGCAGGGCGCTCCGGCTATATCCTAAGTAGTCTAACAGCTACACATCCAGCTGTGGATAATGTCAACATTAACCAGCGTTAGGATCAGGTCGTCAGGCTTCCCACTCCGGATACCGTGCCAAATATTTTTCCAAGTACTGTAGGAGACCCCATTGCTTTATAGTTAGAAATTCGGCCAATATTTTTTCAATTTTTTTTTTATCACTTACAAAAATCTTAACGAATATTGTGGCAGAAGTCTATTTACCCAAAGGCTAGTTAGAGGACTTGTCCCCAGTAGAGGCAGTCATGTTGTACGATGAATCAATACTCATGAGAATGTAGCTCATTTCTAGGAACAATCACTAATATTAGGCAGGGATAAGGTCATTTAAAAAACAGGGCCAGATGGATATAAGGAGCTTAAAGGGGTTGTCCGAGATTTTTTTTTTAAGTACATTTAGAAATACATTACACATATAAAAAATTGCATAATATACTTACCTGTGCAACCTTGCTTCTGTTCTCCGCTCTGGCTGCTTCTTCCTTCTTGTCACTTGAGCTCTGACGTCACCTTTTCAGCCGCCTCCACTGTCGTGTCGTATCCCGATCACATGGTCTCGCACCAGAGAGACCTCTGATGGTATACGACACGTCACTTGTCACGTGGTGTATATCGGCTTCTTCTGCTTCACATGCAGTAACGCGCATGCGCTGTCACTGCTGTTCTCGCAGTCCCTGCTGTTCGAGATAACGGCAGGGGCCGCGCATGCGCGTTACAACAGAACAAGCCGATATACACCCCGTCACAAGTGACGTGTCGTGTACCCGGCAAGAATTCAAGATCAACAACGCGGCAGAGCCGGAGCAGAGAGAGACGTCAACAATCAAGTTCCCGACGGCAGGATCTGGAAACGGGGCCACTTTGGAAAACGTAAGTATATTACAAATGTATTTATTTTTTTAACAAATGATTTAATGGTGTTATTTAAAATATTATGTTATCTCGGACAACCCCTTTAAGGACAGGTTTTTAATGGATTTATAGTTTGGAAAACCAGCACAGCCGGCTGTGCTATGGATCTATCATATAAATCACCTAAAACTGGTCTGTGGGCTACTTTTCCAGTCTCTTCCCCTTATGGTCATCTGTGGTAAGATGTGCCTGCCCTTAAAGGGGTTGTATGCGATTAGAAAAATCAGTGCCACTCTAGCCCATGGCCATTTAAATGGGGCACAGATGCAATACCAGACACAGCCCATGCACAAAAGTGGTGCTGTTTCAGGTAAACCAAAGCATACCTTTTATTTTTTTCTTACTACCCCTTTAAGATTAAAGACAAACGTCCCAGACTTTTAAGATCGATCCCAACTGCCCTTAGAAGACAACACAGGCTCTAATGAATTGGTCACACTAGCTGCACTCATAATAATTTATAACACGTCTTCCTAAACTGTATGTAAGTGAGTGGTGTTCTATATCCATCACTATTCAACTTTTTTTTTTTTTTTTTTACTTATTTACAGAAATGTTTTTGACCTCCTAAATAGAAGTTTTTATAAACTGGTATTTGGGATGTGACAAGTACCGTAAATCCTTTGTAAGTCTGACTGGTCTGTTATATTTGTGGCCCTATATATGTATAAAAAAAGAAAAAAATATATATGGCATAAAAAAGGAAAAAACAAAACCAAAAACACACAACAAAAAATATATATGGGTTGAAATAGCAGCAGGCAGATATTACATAAAGCCAATGAACGGACACAGCTCTATGGTAAAACATCTCTGTGGGTAAATGTAACTGTAGTCAGTAGAACAGTCTTTAGCACTTCTATACCCCCCCCCCCCCTTCTCCCCTCCAAAAATGGCTGGCCTTTTAAAATTTGCTTTTAATATGGTGACAAAAAAAATCATCTCCTTTTCAATTGATCCTGAATCGGGCAGGAGCTCGAGGATAAAATCTGGGATATAGGATTTTTTTTCTGCTTTACAATTTTATATCTATCTATATATTTATATATAAATAAAACTGTACGATGATATAGTCAGTGCCACGGTCAACATACTCCTTTACCCGGCTTCTCATTCTTTCTGTGCGATAGGTGCACAGTTCATGTACCGAGTAGAAGTACCACCTAGGACCAGAATGTTTGGAAGAGTGTTTGACCTTATCGAATGCACTATAAAAACGGAAGTAAGACGGTCCTTGCAGCGACAGCTAGCGGTTACGCTTATCGACTGTCGAACCAAGACTGTAATGTTTAATCTTTCCTTACTGTACAGGATGTAAAGCTCCCTGATCGGACTAGCTCATTGCCAAACCAAGAAATGAAAATAGGTAAGATGAAGGTCCCACAGGCTACTGTATATATGAGTTTCTCAACATGTGCACAAGTACAATGATCTGTGTTTTCTACCGACTGTACGTTAAGCTGGCGTAGCAAGGCCTACCCACTAGGTTGCAGAAGATATAGAGCTGGTGTGCACAAAAGCAAAATCACCACAGCAACGATATGCATGTAACTCAACAGAAGCACAGAGAAGAAGCAAGGTAAACCCTGGATTCCATTAATGTCCACGATTGGTCGTCTTTTTTCTTCTTCTTCAAATACATATATATATATTTCTGACATATGCTTTCCCATGGAGAGATGGTGGCTTGGTGAGTGGAGACGGGTTTCTTTTCTGTTCTGCTATGTAAAGCTCATCTGTTGAATCAGGGACTCTAGCAGCACGAGAGGGAAGCTTGCAAGACGTGGAAGAGACAATGCTATATGCTGCTGTTTTGGTGATTCTGGTATCTGTGCCGCCAAACTTCCTGGATCTTTTTGCACCACTTGTGTGCGTTTCCACTAGGGTCCATCAGATAATATGTCCGGTTAGGCTGCAAAGGTAAGATTGAACAGTTTAAAGAGAAAAGTAATGTCTGGCCAGTGGTTGAGATTAATAGAGACCGATTTTAAACCCCCACCCCCCTCCCCTTGTTCTCCAGATTGATGTGCTGGCAGCAGTCAGACCCCCACGTAGAAAACTAAAGCCTCTTGCACACGACCGAGTGCCGCTCAGGCCGTCTTTCATGGCATCCGAGCGGCACCCCATAGTTTTCACTAACCCAGTCACTACAGTGTCGATAAAAACTGACCCAGTTCTCGGATTCGTGGAAAGATAGAACATGTCCTATCTTTCCACGGAAAAAGCGGACAGGACTCGGGCGACACACACGGTCATGTGCAAGAGCCCTAAGAGGAAAGTGTTCTGCACCGGTACAACAGCTTTGAGCATCAACGGTCAACCTACACTTAGAACTTAAGAAATCCCATACACAACCAACCATTCTCTAATGTACATACATTTTTCAGAATGTATTCTACTGATGGATATGAATCTGTCAGCAGAATACAGGCTGCCATTTGCAGCAGCCCATATATGGTCAGTGAAGCAGCACACAGTGTCTGTGGTTTTACCCTGGTCTCCCGGAAGCAATATACAGTACTTCTATTTAAAGAGCATCTGTCACCAAAGTGCTTGTTATTGGTCGGTCTAAATATATATGGTTCTTTGTTAGGCCTTATTCACACGTGTCAGCAAAAATGTCCGTGTTGCATCCGCGTGGTTTGTGTGTGTCATCTTTTTTTTGCCCCTCTGCGAGCACTTCCTGGATACGCTTTTTTTTTTTGCATCTATTTAGCAACTGATTGGTGAAAAACAGACAGCCGTTTATTTTCATGGGCAAGTTGTGTCCACAAAAATGGACCAGAATAGGGTATGCTGCAAGTTTCTCTCAAAAGACACACGCTCCAAAAAAAAGGATGTGTGGACAGCCCCATAGACTAGTATGCGTGTGTATCCATGTGTAGTTTGTTGTTAAAACAGACGAGAAATACAGTCATGTGAATAAGGCCTAAGGGTGTTTTTTTGTTTTGTTATCCATCTAGAACTCACTGGGATTCTCCTGAATTTCATCTGTGCATCTTAATCTAAGTGGACGATCATCAATATTGGGTTCCGTCCTTGTCCATAACGGTGCATCCTATACATGCTGGTAGATGACCGGCCTGCCATATAATCTCACATTCACTGTTGAGCATCAGTAGATGTGCTTGGTTAGAGCACTGGGGCTAGTGCTACATAGCCAAATTTAGTCACGTTAAAATATCTGTAAAATCTTCGGAATACCAAGACACGACCATCGCAAAAAGCCCAACCAGGCTAAGGTTGGTCACACTAGTCCAGCGATTTTATTGTGAATGTCGTGTGACCTAAGGTCACTGTCTAGGACACACAGAAGTTGTAGCTCAATAAGTAAAAATGTTTTTTTAAATAAAAAAAACAATTAAAAAGTTGTCCAAAATCAACACGTTGTTTTAAAATACGAAAAAAAAAAAAAAAAAAGAGAAGTGCTCAAAAGGCTTACATGGCTTACATAGCCTTTACACTTGAGGCGCGCAAACTCCTCAGACTCCTGGGACACTTATTAAAAAACAAAACAAAAAAACACAAACAAAAAAACAACGCAACAACATTACGCTGAATACACCCAGGAGATTATTATTAATATAAGATGGATTGCAACTCAAAAAGCGGTGACAAATGTCCTTTTAATAACGTGACAAACATTTATACTTACAGTATGAACAAAAAAAGTTTTGAAATTCTTTGCTTCTGGGCGTAGCTCCTGTGACCATGGAATTTCTCCTTTCAGGACCTTATTTACTGGATCCACATAATATAGGTGTGGACCTTCTGTAAGAAGAAGCTGACGCCGACGCGCAAACAACCCCTATGAAAGAAATCACAAACACACAAGGGAAAAGGTCAGTAAGTGGCACTCAACGGCAGAGTAGTAGATGGGTGCCAGGCAAGTAATCCCGATCCAAGGACTATATGAATATATAAAGAAGATCTTGCTGAACTCCAGTGGAAAATGTAAAAAAATGTGGTTTATTCAGTTAACATTAGACAGTGCATTGAGAAAGGTCCCAATGTGGGACTGAAACGTTGCACTGTATGTTGACTGAATAAACCACATTTTTTACATTTTCTACTGGAGTGCTGCAAGATATATATATATATATATATATATATATATATATATATACATACACACACACACACACACACACACATATATATATATATATATATATATATATATATGTGTAACTGTCATGCACCATCAGCCTGTATTTAGTCTCTGCCTGTAAATGAAGAGAATCGTGTTACTCTACTCACCTTTCTTTTATCAACTGGACCCATTTTTAGAATTAAATTGTTTTCCACAAACTGGTGCCTGTAATAATAAAAATATACTCATCAATGCCCCTATCCAAAAAGAGTATAGAATGCATGTTAACATAGAACGAGTTTATTTAACATTTTACATTAAGACGGTAAAACATTACACATCCGTAATGCACAACAAACTGGATAAAGTAAATTAATACGGAAACGATCAGCAGCCTAATGAAACATTCTGACACTGTTGATGAAGGATCAGGTTACAGCTGCCCATAGAAGTCTATGAAGGGGGGAGCAGATGCAGTGTGAGAGGCAGAAAGACACAGGCGCTGCTGCAGCTTCTAGTAAGTATGATACGTCACCCCAGTGCTGGATTCTCAGCTACACTGCTCATTACGGTTGTGTAATCTCTTCCATGCTGCTGCAGCATGTATGTTATATATATATATTACATATATATATATATATATATATATATATATATATATATATAAAATAGATGATATAAATAGAAGAGGAGAATTCTATCTCTGTGTGTGCTGTGTATAGAAGATATAATAGCAGTTAGGCTCCACCCATTAGCTCAGGGAAAACGGAGAATTCGAGATAGAGCCTGCAGAGGGGAAAACTACTAAACAATGCAGAATACACGTCACATAATGGACAGAATTAGTGTTAATCCTCAGGTAAACACATATGACAGCTTATTCTGAAAAGTCACCTGAAGGGTTACGTATGGTTTAAATGTGGAAATTGCAAATAGATTCTGAATTAATGTACTCACTATGGGACTCCGATTACAATAAGTAAGAGCTTTACAGCAAAGTCTATAATGAATACTGGATCCTTGAAGACT
This sequence comes from Rhinoderma darwinii, assembly GCF_050947455.1. Classification (NCBI taxonomy): domain Eukaryota; kingdom Metazoa; phylum Chordata; class Amphibia; order Anura; family Rhinodermatidae; genus Rhinoderma; species Rhinoderma darwinii. The sequence continues at coordinate 127,667,639 of NC_134692.1, forward strand.
GGACTGAGACAAGGCATAAATTGCCTGTGCTATATTTCTATCAGAGGAGAACATCTCCTGTCAGATCTCCTATAAAGCGGCAGAAGCAAAGAATGTCCTCACAATTTCCCATCTAGTCTAATATTGAACTAAATTCTTAGAAGATGTTGCCTGGTTTAGAAAACCCATTTTCATATTCCCTATTGGGGATTTCTGGCTTTGTAGATGGGGGTCATAAATAAGCCAGAGAGAAAAAAAAAAGCTCTGGAGGACTCACCACATTCATGCATTACACAGACAACCCATTAAATTTCAATGACCGCTGTGAAGTGCTTAATTTCTCGTGGTGGGGCTGCAGGGGTACTGAACATTTGCTCCAAGTTTCCCACCCCAGATTTAAGTGTCCCTCCAAATGTTCCTATTCCAAATAATAGGACCCATGCACAGTATCCACTGGGCATTGTACGCAGATGCCGCACAGATCAAAGCAGGCAAACGCTTTGAATATCAGCTTTAAAAGGGGCTGTCTGCTTTGGGCAATTTTGTTAGAAAGGTCCCTTGATAATAAGGAGATCACAAAGTGTTCCCCTGCTGGGACCCTCACCGATCAGCTGTAATATGTGGGGAAACCTGGAAGAGTTTTTCCCTGCAGGGCTACCACAGGCGAAATGAAGTATTACACAAGCTCATTTACATTAACGGGTTGTCAAGGTAATGCTGGACAGGACAGGCCCTCCAGAGCGAGAGAGACTTTCTATGTAACGGTCTCCACTCTGGTCAAGAAATGAGGATCTTGAACAGAGGACCCCCTTCTATTGACACAGAATTATTCGAATGGTGCAGAGATCCGAATGGTATCTTACATATATAATGCAGAGAGAGATGAATTAGAAAGGAGACCCAGCTATGAGGCTGAGGAATTCTCGGCCCTAACAAAATGATCTTGTTGAGCATTTTCAAGACGGTCTATCATCATTTACTACAGTACTCATTTCCACGCTACTTTTGTGTATCCAACTGACTCACCATTGGTTTCCACCAGCTTGTTTCTCCAACAGAAGCCGCTTTTCCAACTCTGAGAACTGTAGATCAAGCTCGAAAGAATTATTATCAAGGTCGTGAATGTACTGTTCTATGTTACTACCAGATCTTTGTGGCTGAACAGGTTCTGGTGCGAGTAGTGCTTGAGAGGATGCGGACGAAGCTACCTGCATTCCCCCGAACTGACTCAAGAGGTCGTCATACTGGAAATAAAACAGAAGGACAAAAGTGAGAAGGGTCATATATAAAAGGGTCAGACTAGACACATTTACAGCATGCATACTAAATGTCCCCTAAAGTGAAACTCCACCTTGTAAAATGACATTAGGGAACTGCACGGTCAGAGATTTCCTAATATCATGTTATTCCCAAAGTCAGATTTTTAAGGACATTGGCTACCTGGCTCCTAGTTTTTTTCCAAAATACGACCAGTAGAAAACAAGATAGTTGTGAAGTGTTCACTTTAAGCCGTGTATTACTACATATCACCAGACACGATTGCATTCAGCATCTAGTACCCTGGAGATTTTCTCACTGTTGGGGGGAGTTACCACAAGAAAGAGGGTTGTCCAGCATTGCATCCGAGTAGTTATGGCAAATAATTTACAATAAGGTATATTCCAGTCATAAGAAATTGATGGCTCATCTTCAGGATAGACCATCAATATCTGACGTACCGACAACCCCGCCGATCAGCTGTTTTTTGAAGGGGCCACGGCTCTGCTTCCCCCTCATTACAGTCACTGCTCTGTGAATCGCCGACACACGTGTAGCAGCGGTTCACAGTATTACAGCCTTCCCCCATTTAAGTGAAGGCTGTAATACTGTGAATCACCACTACAAGTGTGTCGGCGATTCACAGTACGAGCAGTGTCAGTGATAAAGTGGAAGCAGCTCTCGTACGAGCACCACGGCCCCTTCAAAACAGCGGAGTGGCGGAGGTGCCAGTAGTCCAACCCCTACAAATCAGATGTTTATGGCCTATCTTGAGGATAGGTCATAAATTTTTTATGACTGGACGGACAACCCTTTTAAAGTGCATAGGAGAGTAACTGATCCATTGAACGAATTATTAGAAGTCACGCATCCTGATGACCTCTATGGCGAAGCCTCACAAAATAGCTGCATCAACTGTGTGTAGATGAAAGCTATTCTGCGAGATTTTGTTTTTATCTATATTTATGCGAATTTGAACTTAAAAGTAATCTTCTGGGTTTTATTTATTTATTATTAAAATTTTTATTGAATATATACGCATACAATGAAAGAAAGATCAAACATTACAACGAGTATAATCAAAAAGTCTCTAGAGTTCACGCAGGAACTTAATTGTAAAAAGCAAACAAAGCATTATGCATCAGTATGAAGTAGATCGTACAATGCAGCAGAAATAAAACACAAACAATGCTCATGTATGTAATACATTCAATTAGTAGGAATCTCCTGGTTTTTTATTATACAATTAGTCTGTAATATGGCTTATACCAGCAATGAACAGCAGATTTTGCTGCTAGTTATATACATGAATGAACTTCAGAAAATATATGCTAATTAGTCATAGGTATCTGATCTGTCAATCATTAAAAGAGGTAAGTCCACAACAAAACTTTTTACACTTATAAAATTAGAACGTTCATAATAATGTAATAGGTGGGGGTCCGACCTCTGTGACCCGACTGTTACTAAAGGACAAGAGGCCCCAAGTATCATACCTGGTGGGGGGAGTAGTCCTTTTGTGCACAGGCACTCTATACAAATGAACGGGACTAGACTGTTTATGATGTTTTTATTTAGGCTACATGGACACAAAAACCGTGCATAAATCTGGCCCGTGTGCGTTGATTTATTACATCTGTGACATGTGTTTTTCACACACGCAAATAACTTTTTTTTATGGAATTGCTGCGCAAATCACGCAGAACACACGGATGTGCAATCCGTGTTCTGTGAATGGTTTTCACGCACCCATTTACTTCAATGGGCGCCTAGGTGCGACAAAACGCACCAATATAGGACATGGAGTGTGCATGTGTGAACGGCCCTATTGAAATCAATGGGTCTGTGTGCTGTGCGTGATTTCCATGCACAGCACACGGACGAGATTCACGTTCATGCGAATGGGCCCTTACAAGTTACCCGTGCAGTGGTCTCCTAGTCTACTACTCCAAGAGTAAGTGAATTATAAAGCCCAAAATATCCAGATGGAGCTCATACAACATGAAATAACTTACATTTCCATAAAACTCTTCATCATCTTCAGCCATTGCAGGCAGGTATGCTGTTAGTTTTGGAGGAGTCTGAAGGTGAAGGTGCCACGTGATGCCATCAAAGAATGAATGAGCTTTAAGGGGACCATATCCTCCCATCTCCTCACAGCCTAATCGTTTAGTAGGGTCGAGGACCTATTAAAAAGAAGATTGTTTTCAAAATTTACCTCGATAGAAAAATCAATAAAAAAAAAAAAACAACAACTTTATATAAAAAGGGATATTCCCATCTTATAAAGTGATGGAACATTGCTAAGATATGCCATCACTTCACGATTGGTGGGGTTCTGACCTATGGGACCCCCACCAATTCAATGAAGAGACTGCCGAGTCCTCTTGACTATTTTTTCCTGACCACCTGGCTGTGCAGGGAACTGCAGCTCGCTCTTGTTACTTGAATGGGTTCCAGCTACAGATCCGTTCACAACCAAGTGGCCAAGAGTGCCGCTGTGCAGGATAAAACTGGTGTCAATTTCAGCATTGATGGGGGTCCCAGAGGTCGAAATCCCACGATCATAAAGTGATGGCATATCCTAGCGATATGCCCTAATTTTATAAGATGGGAATATCCCTTTAAAAAAAAAGGCAACTACATGTGGCATGTAGCTACAACATGGTCAGATATATTTACATCATCTCTGCAAAGAATAGGGAAAGGCTTCAAACCTTAACACAGACATCTAATAAGTAAATACATTCCATTTAAATTATGAAGTCAGAAAATGCTTTTAGCAACTTTATTGTTGCACATATTGTGTAATATAGATGTAGCAGAGCAGATAATTTTTTTTAATGTATTTCACGGACTTATAGAGGCTCTATCACCAGATTATAAGTGCCCTATCTCCCACACAATCTGATCGGCGCTGTAATGTAGAGAATAGTGGTTTTTATTTTGAAAAACAATAATTTTTGAGCAAGTTATGAGCAATTTTAGATCTATGCTAATTTGTTTCTTAATAGACAACTGGGCGTTTTTTTACCTTTTGACCAAGTGAGAATTGTGAAGAGAAACGAATGACGCTGACCAATCAGAGTCATACACTTCTCTCCATTCTTGTCCATTTGTACTCAGCACAGCGTGATCTGGGGAGATCACGCTGTGCTGTCACATACACCCACATTAACTTTACTGAAGTGTCTTGAGAGTGAATAGACATTGCCTCCGGCCAGGATGCTACGTCTGTTCACAATCCAGACACTTCAGTAAAGCTTGTGTAGGACTTAATCACAGCACAGCGTGATCTCGTGAGATCACGCTGTGAATGACAGCACACTGAGATCACGCTGTGCGAGTAAGTCCCACAAAAACTTTACCGAAGTGTTGGGAGTGTGAATAGACATCGTATCCTGGCTGGTGGTGAGGTCTATTCACTCTCAAGACACTTCAGTAAAGTTAATGTGGGTGTATGTGACAGCACAGCGTGATCTCGCAACATGAATGGAGAGAAGTGTATGACGCCGATTGGTCAGCTTCATACACTTCTCTTTACAACACCCACTTGGTCAAAAGTTAAAAAACGCCCAGTTGTCTATTAAGAAACGAATTAGAATAAATCTAAAATTGTCGTTTTTCAAAGTAAAAACACTTATCTACATTACAGCGCCGATCAGAATAGGTAGGGGATAGTACACTTATAATGTGGTGACAGAGCCTTTTTAACAGCGGTTCTCCCAAAATATTAGGCAGGTTGTTTGATGGTTCTCCTTCACATGCATGCGGTCATCAATTCTCCATCCACTCTTATTTCAGTGCGTTAAGATAGGCAATATTAACAATGTGCACAGAACGCCAGAAGACTAGAATAAGCAAGCAACTGGATTCAGCTATATCCAAGAAACATGTAATTATTTTTAATAATGCAAATTGATAAAATTCTTCTATTGCCAAGCTGTATTCTCTGAAGTATATTTACATTTAATAGAAAATCTCTTTAAGGTAACACACCATGGTTTACCTGCAGCCCTATGGGGAACGCCAGATAACATATCATGATCATCTGTGCCAGATGACAAACTCAGCTCCGTTACATCTGCATAAACATAGGCTGCCGTTTGAGAAAAACCTACTACATACCAGAAGTTTTTCTACAAGGTCTTTTGCTCTGGGGAAGAACTTTTCTGGGAAGTCATATTCCAGCTTTATTATCTTCTGAAATATAAGGTATTCATTGCTGCAAGAGATAACACACAGCCAATCACCAACTGTAATTCTATACCCAAATTCATGTTAAAAACACCCCAAACAACAAAAACATAATTTTGACCGCACGATTCCTTTTCTCCACCTACATCAAGTCGCACGCTTACCCAGCTCGGAAAGGTGGTAATCCGGCGACTAATTGATAGACAATGCATCCCAGTGCCCAAAGGTCCGAACTGGAGGAGAAAATACAAAACAAAAACATAAAAATCAAAATCGAACAGAGGCACAAAAATTACAAGAGGGGTTTTCTGGGAGTCTTTTCCCAAGGCCATCTGCATTTGACTCCCGGAAAACCCCTTTAATTTGTTTGCTGAAGACAAAATAAAATACATTTTTCGTATCTGTGGGGAACACCTCTTTAAATGTAGTCAATTAAATACATAATTGGGTATTTTAAGAAATCCAATTCTATTTGTTAGGGAAATATGTATGGATACACAATACATTCTATTATGCAGATATAATTGTGACCACTAGAGGTCACCCTCTCTACAGGAAGTATCCTGTAAATTCAGTACGTGAACCACATCACTTTGTGGCTACAACTTTAAAGAGACTCTGTCACCACATTATGAGTGGCCTTTCTTGTACATAATATGATTGGCCCTGTAGTGTAGATTACAGCAGTGTTTTTTTATTTAGAAAAACAATCATTTTTGACGGTATGACCTATAGTCACTAATGAGTTTCTCAATGGACAACTGGGCGTGTTTTACTTTTTGACCAAGTGGGCGTTGTGGAGAGAAGTGTATGACGCTGACCAATCAGCGTCATACACTTCTCTCCATTCATTTACACAGCACATTGTGATCTTATTACATCATTATGTGCAGCAACATAAACACACTATAACGTTACTGAAGTTTCCTGACAATGAATATACATTACCTCCAGCCAGGACGTGATGTCTATTCAGAATCTTGACACTTCTGTAGCGTCTGTGTGATATTTACAGCAAGGCAAGCGTAATCTCGCGAGATTACGATGTATCCTGTCATTTAAAACGAGATTACGCAAAAAAATTTTAAATTAGGTGCCATGGCGGAGAGAACATCTTCCCCTGTTTTTGTTGAGGAACCTGGCGCAGGATGCGGATTTCCTCTGCGGCGACACTGCTGGTAAGAAGCATTATTCCAACGATATCTGCAGCACTGACCAGGGCAACTCTGGGCTGTATTATGCCCGCACTATCCCTAGTTAAGAATTACCTTCTGGACGAGTTTCAGTTTTGCAAGGCGTATACCCTATTTTTAACAGGTACATCTTTGTAGGGCATACAGTGATATCTCTAAAAAGAAGACATCGGTGGACAGAATCCTCACCACCCCCAGTGCTACAAGGACTTTAGTATATCTGTTGCCTTGGGGGGTCATCTAGATGAGAAAAATCCACTTTTTATATACGCTAAGGCCTTATTCACATGAACGGGTTATACATCCGTGCTACACGCGTGATTTTCACGCGCGTCGCACGGACCTATGTTTATGAATGGGGCCGTTCAGACTGTCCGTGAATTTCACGCAGCGTATATGCGCTGCGTGAAACTCATGACATGTCCTATATTTGCCAGTGTTTCGCGCAGCACACACCCATTGAAGAATCGACAATTGTCACATATAGGTGTACATTGACTGATCACAGTGGGACCCCCCCCCCCCCTCCCACTGATCACTGGAGTTCCATACCCCATTTTTACCTTACTGCAACACACACCCCTCGCAATGAGATGCTTGAATGGAGTGGCGGTCGAGCATGCGCCCGCCGCTCCATTCAATGTCTATGAGACGGATGGAAACAGTCGAGTGCTGCACTCAGCTGTTTCGGTAATTCCCATAGACTTTAAATGGAGCTGTAATGCTCAATCGCCGCTCTAGTCAATGTCCTCCTCAATGAGGGACCCCTTGTCCTTGTTAGGGGTATCAGTGATCAGACAATTAACACCTATCCTGTGGATAGGTTATAATTGTCGATTCTAGAAATACTCCTTTAATTTCTCCTGTGGTGGCGCTGCAGGGAAAATGAACACTCACTGCCAGGTTTTCACACAGATTACAGCTGATCATTGGGGGTCCCAGCAGGGGAAAATTTCACAATCAGATTATGGCTAAAGGAAGTTCCTAACAAGTAAGGATTGTCAGGAGGGATATAAGAATTTATGGCGAGTTCCGACTTCTGGTATTGCTCCAGTAGTATACTTACATTTTAAGCAGCTCAGAATTTTAGTGATCGTCACAACGGACATGCAATCAATAAATATATCAAAACAACATCGGTCTACTTCCAGCTAACCCTCCACTGCCAAGGCCAAATCAACCCCATGGTGATCTAAATTTGTTTCAGTAGAACTGCGGGGGGTCCAGATGTTGCAGCCAGACTATAGACCCTAAAAAGCGGCCAGATTACTGCAGTGCGAAGCCAGCCTTAGGCAGGGTTCACACGGAGTTTTTTGCAGGCGGAAATTCTGCCTCAAAATTCAGTTTGGAAGTTTGAGGCAGATTTTCCTCTGCCTGCACGCCGATTTTCGCTGCGTTTATCGCCCATGGCCATTGAGCGCCGCGAGTATAAAACGCCACGAAATACGCTTTCTCTGCCTCCCACTTATGTCAATGGGAGGTCAGAGGCGTAAACGCCCGAAGATAGGGCATGTCCCTTCTTTCTCCCGCGAGACGGTTTTACCGCTCGCAGGAAAGAGAGGCCTCCGCCTCCCATTGAAATCAAAGGGAGGCATTTTCGGCCGGTTTTTGAGGAGTTTTGCGGCGTGGTTTCCGAGTCAAAAAACTCTGTGTGAACATAGCCTAAAGCTGTACACGCACATCAATCATTCTCCATATCCTTAGGGAGGGTTTTCCCTTTCCACTTCTCCTGGGATTGGTCCGCATTTGTGATGATGAAACAATGGACAAGAGAACAGATCAGGGTGAGGGCTGATTCACACGAACGTGACGTTTTTGCGCACGCAAAAATCGCGGCGATTTGCATGCGCAAAAGGCACTTGACAGCTCCGTGTGGCCTGTTCGTATGGATGCGCGGCTGCGTGCTTTTCGCGCAGCCGCCATATTTATGACACTCCGTTTGGATGTTTGTAAACAGAAAAGCATGTGGTGCTTTTCTGTTTACATTCATTCTTTTACTGTTATTGCGCGAATAACGCGCGTCCCACGGAAGTGCTTCCATGGGGCATGCGTGATTTGCACGCACCCATTGACTTCAATGGGTGCGTGATGCGCGAAAAACTCCGACACATAGAACATGTCGTGAGTTTTACGCAGCGCACTAACGCTGCGCAAAACTCACGGACTGTCTGCACTGCCCCATAGACTTCTCTAGGTCCGCGCGAGCCGCGTGAAAACCACGCGGCCGGCACGGACCCAAAACACGTTCGTCTGAATCCGCCCTGAATCAGGACTTTATATCCACAGACTGCTTGAAATTAAATGAATGTTTCACCAGATCAGTACAGGAAATAAGGCATAAAAAAACCCGTTGTACTTGCCTTTTACACGCGGATTTCTCTGTGAGGAGTTCAGGAGACACATATTGTGCAGTTCCAACAAATGAATTTGCCCGTGCTGTGGGGGAAAAAGACAAAAATATTTTCTGTATTCACTTTCAACAAATACAAGTTAATCATGGGGAGGCCTATTTTTTGGCAAATAATAACACTTCATCTTCCTCATTTCCATTTATAGATATCTAGCTTAAAGCATATATTTACCTGAACATTATGTGACAGTTTACACGTTAAAAATCTACATATAAAGTTGGGTGATTTTTGTAAAAACTTTCCATTATTCATCTTGTATGGTTCTTGAGTTATAACATGATCTATATCTCACAGCTGCATTTACAGCTCTGCTGGTTGTCACTGGAAACAGTCAACAAGCCTGGGGTTAGACAGACATATGTGGAGTTGATATAGATTGCATATAAGGGACTGAGCTAATGAATTTCATATCTCACAACAACACGTGGATTGTAAGAGATGTTCTATGTTGATCTATTCCAGAGCAAGGGTCATATTTTGTTTTTGCACCGGGCCACTCTGCGGTCTCTGTGTTAGTGACACCCCTACCAGATTATCTGAGCTTTCCATCGGAACGGAGCCCTGACTGGCCCAAACTGAAACCAAAGGTTTCCGTTTCCATCACCACTGATTTCAATGGTGACGGATCGGGCGCCAATGGTTTCAGTTGGTATCCGTTGTGCAAAGGTTCTGTCATTTTGACGGGATGAATACCGTAGTCTACTACGGTATTCATCCCGTAAAAACTACGGAACCCTTGCACAACAGAGACAAACTGGAACCATTGGACGCCGGATCCGTCACCATTGAAATCAATGGTGATGGAAACGGAAACCTTTGGTTTGGGCCAGTCAGGGCTCCGTTCCGACGGAAAGCTCAGACGGAACATCGGAACGGAGCCCTGACGCAGATGTGAGCATTACCTTACTGGCACTTGTCTTTTTCATGGTGAATTGCATGATCCTATCTCCTGCTATTCAGGACGTGTGGTCTAGGCTGTACTGTAATTATATCACTTACCTTGCCGGCTATCAGACGACAACACCTTCGCTGTCCCAAAGTCTGTAATTTGAATATGCATGTCTTCACTAAGCAAAATGTTTTCTGGCTTAAGGTCTCTGAAAAAAAGAGTAATGTTTCACAATTATCCAAATATTAGAACAACATGACATTCATACAGCGGCATATTACTTCTGAAAATGGAACTTAAAGGGGTTTTCCGAAGAGAGAAAATTGAAGGATAAGTAAATGGGAGAGGACTAATTACTGTGAACCACCGCTACAAGTGTGTCTGCGATTCACAGTATTGAGCGACGAAGAAGTAGTAGCAGCTGATCGGCAGGGGTGCCAAGAGTCAGACACTCACTGATCAGACTATCCTGAGGATAGGCCATCAATTTTCTCTCTCCGGAAAACTCCTTTAACCATAGAATTTTTTTTAAACCTTTATATGAGCTCACCTGTGAATAATTCCCTTCTCGTGTAGGTATTCTAAAGCGCACACAATTTCAGCGGAGTAAAACCTTGTACAGGTTTCATCAAATGACCCAATCTTCCTTATGTACTTCAGTAGTTCGCCATTTTTGGCATAACTGAGGCCAAAGTCTGCAGCCATTGTTAAGAATTATTATTATTATTATTTTTTTTATTAAGAAACTTGTTATTTATTTACTTCCTGATGTGACATAATTTTGGCTGGATAAAACATATGCAGAAAAACTGAATACTAGGATGTTGTTTTAGCAGCAATTACGGACGCATTCACTTCCATTGTCCACAGACACCTTCCGGTTTATTTACGGGAAGGCGTCCGGGCCGTACAAGTGTACAGCAAAAGATAAGACACGTCCTATCTTTTGCTCTTTACAGTCCGTGCTCCCATACTTTGTATGGCAGCACGGGGAAAAAAATGCAGACGGCTCCCGCGGCCGGCCGTGACCCACAATCGCGGGCCGTGATTACGGGCACGGCCGTGTGCACAGGGCCTAAATGGGGCTTATATTGGTACAATCTACAAGATCCCAGAATGAGACACATACAGGAGGTATATTTTATTTTCTTCAAATTCAAGTACATATTTTCTATATTCTGAATGTTACACAGGTTTTCCAGTTTTAGTAGATAAAGCTTAAATAGGGGTTATACAGTTCTCCAAAATTTATTGCAAATCCTCAGGATAGGCCATCAATATTTATACTAGAAAGTAGTAGAACTTTTCATTTACACAGTGATTAAACTGGAAAACACCTTTTAACCCCTTCACAACTGCCATACAGCTATACAAGTTCCAAATGCCGATGCCCAGTAAACATTAGCAGCCTGGAACAGGGTTTAATGGGTGCAGTGCTGCTTCAGTGTGATTGCAGGTCACGGCCAGCCGCAGGGAGCCGTCTGCAGTTGGACTCATGTCTGCCGGGGCTTTAAGAGCCCAGATGTGCACCCCTCCGACCCACTGTAGCTAGCAGCACCCAAGCTCCCTCTAGGAGCAGAATCCCCGGCCAGCTGTCTGGCCGAGGATTCTCTTCCTAGAGGGAGCGCCCAATGTCTCTACATCCCCGCTGTAAATAGTGCCCACCCCCGCTGTAGATCGCACCACCTAAACTCCCAATAGGAGCGGAATTCCCGGTGTCAGAACGCTCTGTGCCGGGGATTCCCCTTCTAGAGAGAGCCATCAGGAACTTTCTCTAGGAGCAGAATCCCTGCCACAGAGCGATCTGACACCGGGGATTCTGCTGCTAGAGAGAGTTCCTGATGTCACTGTCCATATATAGTGACGCCAGTGCCTTCTCCAGTAGTAGAATCCCCAGTGAGAGTGTTGGCCGGGGATTTCGCTACTCGAGAAGCCCCTGGCATCACTATCCATATAAGGACAGTAACGTCAGGGGCTATTCCTGGAGAGGAATCCCCAGCCAGATGGATTCCGCTCTCACAGGGAGCTACAGTTGTTCTGTTTACAGGAAGGGGGACCATTTAGGGGGGGAGGGGGTGCAATCTACCAGGGTTGTATCTACATGGGCATTGTGGCATTATGGGCATTGTGGCATGGGCACTACCTACAGGGGACAATGTGGCGCTAGCTGCATGGGCGCTATGGCATTATTAACAGTGGGCACTATGGCGTTTTCAGTTGGCTGGGACAAAAAAAAAAAAACCCTAACTAAATTCATCCTTTGTTTTTTTTGTTGTTTTTTTAACGTTCATGAAAAACAGCTCGCAAATGGTGGTGAAAAACAGTCAGACGGCTGGGAAATGGATTAAAATTGACACATTTATGCAAAATAGCCATGAAAAACTGACACTTGATCAGTTATTAACTGTGAATATAGCCTATATCCCTCTTCACTCCCTGCTTGTTACAGAGCTGTACATTGTGTGTAATATACACACACACACACGATGTAGATAAATATATATTTTAAAAAAAAAAATTACAAAAAAAGTGTGCTTTTTACAAAAAAAAATAAATATAATTCTGATTTGTCTGGTCATAATAAAAATTAAAAACACATGGATTTAATTAAACTAATCTAGAAAATTAAAGCCTCATAAGTCTTGTAAAGAACGAAGTGCAAATAGTTGTGATATTCAAAAGCGGTTACAAAAGATATTATCGTTTAAAGAGCATATCAGAAATGGAAAATTTGACCTGGACACAGGAGCATCAATGACCCTTGGTCATTAAAGGGTTAAAGGTCAGGATTACACACCCACACAGTTTTGATGCAGTTTTTGGCTCAGGTTTTTTTTTTTAGCCAGACAGGAGGAGACCAAAAAGAAAGGAGAAGCATAAGTATTTTCTTTATAAAACCTTCCTTACTTTTGGATCCACTTCTGGCTTTGGCTCAAAAAACTGCTTCAAAACGGTGTGTGAGATCCTAGCCTAAGGCCTCATATGCACACGTCAGTATTTGGAGGCAAACATCAGGAGTGCGTCCAAAACACATAAGAGGTGCAAATCTTTCCATTATAGGTTTTCTCGGTTTATGTTCCACTACTGGTTTTGGCTACCAAATACTGAAGCAAAATACTGACCAGAATACGGACGTGTGCATGAGGACTAAAGGGGTTTACCAGTACTTCGATATTGATGGCCTATCTTTAGAATAGGCGATCAATGTCAGATTGGTGAGGGTCTGACTCCCGGAACCCCAACTAATCAGCTGATTCAGGCTGCAGCATTCTGGTCACTGCCAAAACCCCTTCAACGTTTAACAGGCACATCGTAGTACATTACCAGGCACAGCCACTACCAAACGTACGGTGCCGTGCCCGGTAAACAACGAAGGGGACGCAGTAAACTATCTGACAAGCACTGCGTGCCCTGCTGTTAACTGATCGGTGGGGGTACCATCCCACCGATCTAATATTGATGGCCTTTCCTTAGGATAGGCCATCAATATCAAAGTCCCGGAAAGTCTATTTTCAACCTTACTATGTAATGTCTGAAACCATAGCTAGTGATGGGCTATCACGGTCTCATCTGGACAAAATCGGTCTTATTTTGTGTTGGTCTTTCACTACTAGTCTCTACTACCCAACAAGTTTTCTTAATACTTTCCATTTCCAAATATTTTGTTCCTGATCTTCTCTTGAGGTGAATAAAATGACAGAACCTGGGTTGCTTTGCAATTTAAAATTCTTCTCATATCACTTGTTTTAAAGGATACATAGTTTTTCAACATCTTGAAACGTGAAGTATAGCTTGACGAAGAACGGGTGGTCCAATCGTGACATTACATCTCTTTCCCTGGTCACATACGGTACCTTATTCTCCTTTACAATGTGACGCTTCTGTAGAATTTTAACTAAAAAAAAAAAAGTTTAAAAAAAAAGAGAAAAATTACTAAAGGATGATTCTCTAGGTGTGAAGAATTATTATTAAAGGCTACGTCCACCTTTGCAACCATTTTTATTGCTCCAACGCATCTAAAATAAAGGAATTAATCAAAATTTCCTGTATTTTTTTCGTCTACCTCTCCCACACAGACCTATGCGTCTCAATGGTAACAGACTACAAACCAACTCTGTGTAGTCTGATCCTGCAATCCTAATTTCAGACTACACAGTATTTATCTTTTGCCTTGGAGACGCATAGGTCTGCATTGGAGCGAAAGACACAAAATGGTAGGAGAGATTTAAATCAAGATCTATTGCAAAGTTGTTTCATTTGATGCATTGGGACCGTAAACAAATTTGGTTGCGAAGATGGACGTACACTTTAAAGATAAAGAGACCCGTTTTAAAAAAAACGACAAGTTAAAACTGCAATTATCCATTTTGTGTACACGGACTGCCAATATAGGGCTGGCAGCAGGGCAATGCCATTTATGCTCTTTAGGCCGGGACTCCACAGCGTTTTAAATGTATGGCGATCATTACATTTTATGATTATTAACCTATTGAGGGTGGAGTGGACAAAATTTAATTTTTCATGCATCCTCAGCAGGCATATAAAAACCATTAAGAGTGGAAAGTAAAATATATACTCACTGGCATACTCTCTTCCTGTCGCTATCTCTTTGGCCAAGACAACCTGTAAAATAGAACATTCAAACATTAATAAGTAATGAAAACATAAAGAATACCGACAACAGATGGTCAGTTAAAGAGGACGTGCCCATGAGAAGATCCCTTTTTGCTGTAAGGTTTCCCTGATGATCAGCTTACCAGTGACCTGCAGCCGTGTACTCTGTGGGACAAACCGCCAGCAACAATTAAGATCCCTTGTAGCACCACCACAGGGAAAATGAAGCATTACACAGCTGCTATTCAAATCAGTGATCTGTTCGTCTGATGAATTGACAAGCTGGGTTCCCCAGAACAGGAGACACACTCCGGGTAATAAATGAGGGGGGGGGGGGGGGTAATGTACTATACATTGCTCCACCCCTTTCAGGGCCACAGGAATTGTCGCACTTTTACAATACAACACAAGACCCATCATGTGACATCAGATTGTAATAGTGCAACGTTTGAGTATCATTGTGGCCATGTACCCTTAGTCAAAGGTTTCCAAAGCAACACAAGGCTCTGTTCACATGTGCGTAGGAGAATCCATTAGGAGCCCCTGTCGCAGGTTCTGTCAAAAATACCAGAAAAAAAAAGAAAAAACAAAAAGCAGCACACAGCGCTATTTTTCAGATAAAATGACGGACGCCATTTCGGAAACTTGTCGGACCCAATTAATGTCAACGAGTCCGTCAGCCACTGTTGTTGTCAGTCATGTGACTGATGAATCACAGCACTGAATTCCGTTTTTCTGCTCCTATGATGAAACAGAAAAACTGAATTCTTAGTGCATATGTGAACAAGGTGCAAGAATAACGAACTCACTGTTGAAAAAGATCCTTCACCAAGGATTTTGCCCAGTCTGAAGTCCTGGGGACGTTTTTTTCGAGGCTGTTGTGTCGGTTGTTGTACAGTCTGCTGCTCGGACTCAGGACTGGCTCTGTACTCTGCTTTGTTAGTTTCGCTGGTGGAGCCTGCTCGGGTACTGCAGTTTGCGAGGGCTGGCGAAGATCCGGAATCTGAATTGATCAGATTGAGAGAAGGAGATGGGCAGGGGCACATAACCACGTTGGACTGAATAGGCATAGTATCAAACTAAAAGAGAAAAAAGAAAAAACATTTTTTTAAATCAGCAAATTATTACAGATCATAAAAGAAAAACAAAAACAAATTAAACAGTTGATCACTTTATAGTTTCCAACCTTCAACTATGACAAGAAAATGCTCTGCATATGGCCGGCTGATTTAATTTTTTTCCCCCACAGATATAAAAGCAAAACCCACCGGACAAAACCTAAAAATGACAGCTGCTTTTAGTGACAGACCTTTCGTAGGGAGGACTTGGCTCGTAGCATGGTATTTGTATGTAATCCCCATGTTTGTTTTCTACAGAAACTCCAGTTTACGCTCAAAAACCAGTAGCTGAAAAGGGGTTTTCCTGACACTTAAAAAAGGGGCCAAATGCTCCATTAGCATTAAAACTAAAATTGTTGTATGACTGCACCAGTGGTACTGGAGTAGCCTGCTACACCTTTCTTTTTCTCTCAAAGTAGTTTTGTTCATGGACACATGACTGGTTGCCGCAGCGACATCACTACGAACGCCACGAACGAAGCAAAGTCACTATAAGCAACATGCCAAGTCTAGGCAAAATTCACTGTCTAGGATGAGCTTTAATCTGGCCTTAAAGAGGCTCTGTCACCAGATTTTGCAACCCCTATCTGCTATATCAGCAGATAGGCGCTGCAATGTAGATTACAGTAACGTTTTTATTTTTTAAAAACGAGCATTTTTGGCCAAGTTATGACCATTTTCGTATTTATGCAAATGAGGCTCGCAAAAGTACAACTGGGCGTGTTGAAAAGTAAAAGTACAACTGGGCGTGTATTATGTGCGTACATCGGGGCGTGTTTACTACTATTACTAGCTGGGCGTTGTGTATAGAAGTGTCATCCACTTCTCTTCACAACGCCCAGCTTCTGGCAGTGCAGCACTGTGACGTCACTCACAGGTCCTGCATCGTGTCGGCACCAGAGGCTACAGATGATTCTGCAGCAGCATCGGCGTTTGCAGGTAAGTCGATGTAGCTACTTACCTGCAAATGCTGATGCTGCTGCAGAATCAAGTGTAGCCTCTGGTGCCGACACGATGCAGGACCTGTGAGTGACGTCACAGTGCTGCACTGCCAGAAGCTGGGCGTTGTGAAGAGAAGTGGATGACACTTCTATACACAACGCCCAGCTAGTAATAGTAGTAAACACGCCCCGATGTACGCACATAATACACGCCCAGTTGTACTTTTACTTTTCAACACGCCCAGTTGTACTTTTGCGAGCCTCATTTGCATAAATACGAAAATGGTCATAACTTGGCCAAAAATGCTCGTTTTTTAAAAATAAAAACGTTACTGTAATCTACATTGCAGCGCCTATCTGCTGATATAGCAGATAGGGGCTGCAAAA